>NC_139988.1:82276807-82869307 GCF_964263955.1 Coregonus lavaretus | reverse complement strand
TCAGCATCCCAAATGGCACATTATTCCCTTTAAAGTGCACTATTTTTGACAGTAGTGCACCACGTAAAGGATAGGTGTGACGTACCCCAAACCCTCCATGACTGAACTATATCTAATAATACGCCTCTCTAGAACACAATCATCCCAGTCCTTCATTACATATGTATCTATACAACACAGCCTCCATTCATCCTCTGCTATCCTCTCTTTCTAAGATGTCAGTGACAGGGCGCACATCCAACATGAACCTGTCCACTCCTGAACACGATGCTCTAAATCCACCTCAATGGTAGAAAGAAAGAAAGAAAGAAGGAGAACGAGAGAGAAAGAGAAAGAGAAAGAGAAACAGAAAGAGAGAGAGAATCAGCATAGTGCCAGGATTGTAGCGTGTGCGAATATCTTCAGTGCTACAAAGCAGGTTGCAGATTCTAAAGGCTTACATGTGATTACGGTCCCCTGGATCACTGTGAGTCAGACTAGAGAACAGAGGTCACACATCATCCAGTCAGACTAGAGAACAGAGGTCACCCATCATCCAGTCAGACTAGAGAACAGAGGTCGCCCATCATCCAGTCAGACTAGAGAATAGAGGTCACACATCATCCAGTCAGACTAGAGAATAGAGGTCACACATCATCCAGTCAGACTAGAGAATAGAGGTCGCCCATCATCCAGTCAGACTAGAGAATAGAGGTCACCCATCATCCAGTCAGACTAGAGAATAGAGGTCACACATCATCCAGTCAGACTAGAGAATAGAGGTCGCCCATCATCCAGTCAGACTAGAGAATAGAGGTCACACATCATCCAGTCAGACTAGAGAATAGAGGTCACACATCATCCAGTCAGACTAGAGAATAGAGGTCGCCCATCATCCAGTCAGACTAGAGAATAGAGGTCACACATCATCCAGTCAGACTAGAGAACAGAGGTCACACATCATCCAGTCAGACTAGAGAATAGAGGTCGCCCATCATCCAGTCAGACTAGAGAATAGAGGTCACACATCATCCAGTCAGACTAGAGAATAGAGGTCACACATCATCCAGTCAGACTAGAGAATAGAGGTCGCCCATCATCCAGTCAGACTAGAGAATAGAGGTCACACATCATCCAGTCAGACTAGAGAATAGAGGTCACACATCATCCAGTCAGACTAGAGAATAGAGGTCACACATCATCCAGTCAGACTAGAGAATAGAGGTCACCCATCATCCAGTCAGACTAGAGAATAGAGGTCGCCCATCATCCAGTCAGACTAGAGAATAGAGGTCACACATCATCCAGTCAGACTAGAGAATAGAGGTCGCCCATCATCCAGTCAGACTAGAGAATAGAGGTCACACATCATCCAGTCAGACTAGAGAATAGAGGTCACACATCATCCAGTCAGACTAGAGAATAGAGGTCGCCCATCATCCAGTCAGACTAGAGAATAGAGGTCGCCCATCATCCAGTCAGACTAGAGGGGATTATGTAAACATCCTATAGAATTATGGCTCCGGAGGTGTTGGAAAGACACACACATCGGTAAACACACACACATACACACACAAACACACATACACACACATACACACACACAAACATACAAACATGTACACACAAACACACATGTAAAAGCAAACACGCCCACACACACACACACACACACACACACACACACACACACACACACACACACACACACACACAGATGTGTGCAGGGAGAAAGAAATAGTGACAAAAGGAACAACAACAACAGATGTGGGGAGGTGAGGTATAAAGTAATAGAAAACCATACATTTTAACATTCCTACCAGTAGATTTCCCCACATCTGTAATGACAATCTACAGCCATGTGGTAGTAATAAACAACTTATGAATTCCCCTCATGCTACATAAACCCTGCAGTGTAATGAGTGGGGGAGCGAGGAGATGATGGATGCACATCTACAGTAGTGTCTGCATGACAGAAGTGATGCAGATTTAGTGAGAATACAGAAGCAGTTCAAACCAGTTGGTAAAGATCATTAAGAAAACAGATGATTAAAGAAGCTCTTTGATGAAAAACTCATAAACTTATGAATGTTCCTGTATATAAGGTATTGTACGAGGCTAAAACACACAATGAGGATGAGTCTACATGGACATCAAGCAGACTCCATAACGATGGACAATCCTCGTGGACTGAAGAGCCCTCCCTCTCGCTCGCTCTCGCTCCCTCGCTCTTGCATCCTCTCTCTTTCTCTCTCATTCCTCTCTCCCCCTCACTCTTCCCCTCTCTCTCCTGATTGTTAGTTTGTAGATACGTTAGCGGCCGGCTAATGAGACAGTGAGGGAGGACAATGGGTGTTGTTGTTGAGCACAGCCAAGTCACCAGGCTGGCTGTGATTCAGCGGCCCAAACACGCAAGGCAAAGGCCAACCGCATGCAGTCACCCCACCACACCGGGGCCCCTCCCTTTTACTTTTAAGATAACCCAATTACACCCATCTAAGTGCACCTCACACAGGCTCACAGGGACCCAACGTTGGGGCGAGGTGGAACAACATCGATTTTTGTGTCCAACAGGGACAATTAGTTCCGCCTGTTGGCTTAAGATGGAGAGATGGTTTCCGGTGAAATAGAGAGAGGGGAGAGAGGGGAAAATGAGGGGACACGTCTGCTATTCAGCCACTTCCCACAGCGATTCTCTCTCCACTGCGTTGGGACAGCGGTGAGGGACTTAAAACAGAGGCATGCAACCAAAATTGCTGAAACAGAGATAATACATGAACCACAGGGCAATGAAGCAAAACACATTTTAAAAAATCAACCAGTTAGTCAGATAGTGAGATGAGGTAAGGACTGGGGAAGTGGGTTCATATTGGAGTCATGTCTTCCTACAATGGTTTTGAACTCCAAAAACCATGTCAATCAGGGGTTTCATTTGAATGCCAAATGAATACACTCAAAGGAGTCGATTCTACAAGATATCACAGGAAAGACACTTCTGAGAAAATCATTTCTTCCACGATGCCAAGAACTGCCATAATTGTTGACTAAATCTAAATCACCAGGGTAATAGCAATTCAGATTTAGATAACAGAATGGGATACAAAACTCCCTCTCTCCCCCTTCCTCCTTGTCCCCCTCTTTCTCCCTCCCTCCCTCTGCTCCTCTGGCAGGAGGAGGGAGAGGAGGGAGAGGGGGAGAGGAGGAAGAGGTGGGAGAGGGGGAGAGGAGGGAGAGGTGGGAGAGGGGGAGGGGAGGGAGAGGAGGAAGAGGGGGAGAGGAGGGGAGATGGGAGAGGAGGGAGAGGTGGGAGAGGAGGAGGAGGTGGGAGAGGAGGGAGAGGGGGAGAGGAGTGGGAGGTGGGAGAGGAGGGAGAGGTGGAGAGGAGTGGGAGGTGGGAGAGGAGGGAGAGGTGGAGAGGAGTGGGAGGTGGGAGAGGAGGGAGAGGTGGGAGAGGAGGTAGAGGAGGGAGAGGGGAGAGAAGAGGGAGAGGGGGGAGAGGAGTGAGAGGGGAAGAACGCTTTCCCTTCCACCCGCCTGCCATTGTGCCGAACGAGGCATACCCCCATCTCTTTGATTATTCCAGCTTTTCATATCACTGGTAAATCAGGGACCCACTGGGAGGATAATTGGCAGTAAATTAGATGATTTGCCATTCCAATAGAGCAACCGACCTAGCACTTCAAAAACCACTGATTACTCCCAATCAGGGCAATCTCAGGATTATTCTGATCATTTAAAGTTGTGCCAGCCGCACACACACAAAAATAAAACATCTAACTTTGGAAGCGCCACGCAGTTTGTTAGTGAGCCAATTACATCCCAGCAGAGCTCACGTTACTCGTGTTGGTGAGAGATCACAACCGCTCCATTCAGTGTGGTTTTGAAGTGTTCTTTCAGTGAAAACATTGGTATGAAAAACTTCAAAAGCATCACAGCTGAAGAGATGCAGGCAGCACCAGCGTGCTCTGGGCTGTCACCAATCTTCTGGTTCAAAAGCACGGCGTCGCATCCCACACACTGAGTACTGCTGGGGGGAAACAAGCATGCATGAAATAAGTGGCACATAAAATGATCTTAAATGTGTGGAACGCAATGAAGGTTTCCCCTCCTAGCCTGCTGGGAGTGGATGGAAATGATGGGGAGGATGCTTTTAAGTCATAAAATACTTTAAATAACTTCCAATAGTATAGAGTGCACATGAGAAAGAGAGAGAGACAGAGACAGAGAGAGAGAGAGAGAAAGATAAAGCATCTGCTAATTGGCATATATTATTATTCTACTATGGTGAGACACTGGATACCACGCTCAAGTGTCGGTTGCAACTGGAATTTCATTAGTAACACAATATAGAATTGAACAGAGGACCTTCAGCGCTTCGTTGGCATTACTGTGTGTGGATGTAATCAAAGACAGGACTTGTGGACAGTTAGGCGTATTAAGTTCATAAAATGCTCATTGCAACGCTTTCAAGTCCCACCTGCCATATTTATGCCCAAAATAAAGTGTGGCTATACTCCTCAAAGTAGTACAGTACAACCGAGCATTGCTATTGAGAGACTGAGTCTGAAGGAAGAAGCTTTATCTACTTAAAGGGAAAATCCACGCATTTTGCATCATCATGATGATGTGGCCGGTGACACTTTCCTTCTTGAAAGTCCAATATCTTGACTGCTGACATGCCAAACATTTTGGGACTGTATCTCAACAGTGGACTAATGAAAAGAATACCAAAATATAGTTTTGGAGTGGATTTTCCCTTTAAGACAAGGAGAGGAAATTGTCACTCAGCTGCTGGTTATCTGTCTGGTTGGTTCACATTTCTGTGCCACATAAGACATAATAACTGGGCACCGAGGATCCATTTTGGATCTAAAGTGCTTGGGAGGCTGTAAAGCCTTGTTGACATTGGCAGTTTGAAGTTACTAAAATCCTATTTATTTGCCTATCCGATTACAATCGGTTCTTTTTCCTGCAGTCTGAACAGCCAAAAAGCACATGGAATCTGATATTTCAAGCCGCATTTCAAACCACCTTCGCAGGTGGTTTGAAGTCAGATACAAATCTGATTCCTGGCCATGTGACTTGTTTTATTTTCCCTATTTGGCATATCTTGTTGCTTGCTAGCTACTCTGTTGACAGTTTGACAAGAACATGTGGTAGCTAACTAGCTTGTTAATTGTTTACAAACAAATTAGTGAATGTGCTAGAAAGCTAAACAGCTACCTAGCTAGCTAGTTGACTGCTGTGGCTAACCAAAAATATTTGTTTTGAGGCTTTAAAAGTGTTCTCACACTATGATTTTTTACATTCAAAGCAACTGGGAAACATCTATGGCAGGCATTGTTGTCACCTTAGCCTGCTACATAACTTCTGAGTGATAACAACCACAAGCACCACCACCAATCAGCCTACACCACTGTGCACACACAACTAGCGTAGCCATGTCAGTAAATGACTGCTGTCTGAACACACACAAATCAATTTGGTCACTTGTAACTTGCTGTTTGGACAGTAAGTATTCCAAAACGGATTTGAAAAACAAAACTGATTTGAGCATTAAGGCCTGCAGTGTGAGTAATGCTTAATAGTCACAGACTACTTGAAAATGAAATCACTTCATGATTAGGGAGAATGCATTTTTAGAATTGAGAGACGTACAGTATAATCAAATAGTGGCCAATTTCACACAGTCGCAATAAAACTTTAAGCGAGAGGTAAATGGGTTTAAAATGGCTCTGGTCCAACGGGGGTGATCAATTTCACTTTCCTAAAACAAATTACAGTCAGGAAGCCTTCAAACCTCTACAATTGTCATCTAATACTGTCCATGTATTTTCTCTTCAAAAACAACTGATCAAGGCTCAGCACCGGTGTGGAATAAATCCTACCTCTCTTCACGGGAAACAATATGATTATAGCCCAAATGCAAATGACAGATTGAGGTATTAATTCCACACCTCTGTAAATTTGTGAAAAACAAAGGTGTTATATTCAATCTCACTGGATTTCCAAAGGCAGTCAGTCTAGGCCATTTGATTACAATGCGTGTTATTCTATTGAGTCTATACAGCAGGGGCGTCTGCAATAATTTGGTATTAGTTTGTATTCAACTACTTCACAATGAATTCATCATCATCTCAGGTGGCTGACTCAGACTGGGAAAATCAAATAGTCCACTGACAATCCATTGAATGTCTCCTTAAAACATCAACAAGAACTCTCTGTCTTCCCTACACTCCCCTTGTTAATGTAATCAACCTTTACAAACTCTCTGCTTCGTTCCACTTTTCCACACACCATTATAGCGTCTCTCCCTCTCCCTCCCTCCCTCCCTCCCTCCCTCCCTCCCTCCCTCCCTCCCTTCCTCAGTCACTCACTCCCTGCCAGTCTAAAACACACAGATTGTGAAACACGCTGAGCAGAATTCACGCAACAGGTGGAAACCACACTGATCCACCACAGCAGCTGTTGCCATATCAACTGCCTATAGACCTTGAACAAAGCAACCGTAGAGAGAGGGGGGCTGTATAGGAGGAAGGTGTTCCTAATGTTTTGTACACTCAGTGTATTTATGGAATTATATAATCCCAAAATTAATGGGACAGCTGTGCATCATTCCACTTCCTTTTTTATGAATACAAATATATGCCTTTGCCATTCTAAGGATAAACGGGAACAAAATGTCCCATTCAAGATTAATCTTGATATGACAAACTAGAATGACAAAATAACACACCCATGACATGTGTGCCTTTACATTCTAAGGTTCAAATTTAATTTGACTCTTACGAGGGCAGCTCGATTTAGGAGTTATCAGTGCATTACCTTATAAGGTCGTGATTCAACTCACTCTCAGATTGCGCTGACATTTTAAAGAAAAAAAGGCCTGAACATCTTTTGAGGCCCAAAGGACAATGATAACAAATCCTGTGGACGTGGCCTTTAAAGAGACGGATCATTCCAGCACAAGAAAGCAACCAAAATGGACTTGAGAGGAGGAATTAAGTGGGAGGCAATACTCTTTTCTTATGGCTTATCTCTTTATTGTATCTTGGTGTTATTTATCTTCTTTAACTGAAACTGAAAAGAAAGGAGGAACTGCCTCCGAGCAGGACAGAAGGAAGACAAACAGAGTGATAGCGGAGGATGGATGAAAGGGGAGTTTACTCTCTTTCTTCAGTGGGGATTTGGGCAGTTGTAAGGCTACGAACTGGACATTCATCAGTTACATCCCAAATGGCACCCTATTCCCTATACAATGCATTACTTTTGACCAAAAAATTTTTAACACTCCATTCTCTCCTTCCCCAGGTCACCCACCCACTCTCAGACAGTGAGCCCTCAGGCCCTACCTTGTCCTGTTAATCTATTCATAAAGATGGGCTCCAGAGTGGCGCAGTGGTCTACGGCACTGCATCTCAGTGCTTGAGGCGTCACTACAGACCCCCTGGTTCGATTCCAGGCTGTATCACAACCGGCCGTGATTGGGAGTCCCATAGGGCGGCGCACAATTGGCCCAGCGTCGTCCGGGTTTGGCCGGTGTAGGCCGTCATTGTAAATAAGAATTTGTTCTTAACTGACTTGCCTAGTTAAATAAATAATGTGTCGGTGAAAAGGTTTCGATTACAATGCAAACCCATTCTCCTCTTCTTGGTCTTTTCACCAGAGCTAAGCAACAACATGGAAAATAGATTGTAGACGCCAATGTCACCAAAGGTTTTCACTTGGCTAATCCAACATTGTACGTTCATGAAAACCTAGCACATACTGTCTATAAGTGTCTGACTGAGGATCTATAGCCTCTGACTGAGAGCCACACCATTTTTACACGCTTCGCCGGATCCTAAGAGTTAAACTACTGTATACAGCGGTACAATTCCCTGCTTTGACCAACCCACCAAAACCCGTGTGCAGTCAACCTTTAGCTTCGCTGGCTTTGCTACCAGCACTGCCGTGCTAAGCTAAGTGCATCACAGAAAATGAACAAATAATGGATATGACAAGCGCTAATGGAGAGCAGTGGTAGTAGACTGTTCACACTGTTCAACAAGTATCATACATATCACATATTGATGTCCCTACATATTAATGTCCGTGCTCATTAAGGGTGTTCTCATATAAAATTCAGTACCCTGATCAGGTTTCCTGGAGGGCAATTCCAAGGACTACTTTGAACAATTTACACAGAAAATTGAACAAGAACACATTTACTGGAAGAACTGTGCAGATGCAAAGTTTGGCAACAGAATTACAGTAAAATCTCCCTCATAGATGCCTACTAGAGGACTAGAGGACTAGAGGACTAGGAAAATATCAAATATCAAACAACCTTCCTCCAATGGACAGGATACAGGATAAGAGAGAGAACAACAGACATTCATTCCATTTATACCAGATCTGACTGTATTCACAATCAATTGTTGACCAATCCACAGACCAAACCAAAGGTAGTAAAATGAATATATCCAATCAGATCAAACCAGCCAACATCTTCTAGGAAGAGGGTCACATTTATGTGGGATGACCTGAGGGAGGGGCTGGTTACCATAGAGATGAGATAGCGTTCCTGAAAGGACAGAATTGATCCTTGCATACAGTGTCGTCAGAGTTCACTCTGAACAACTACAAGTAACCACAGAGATCATACATTCATATATATAGCTTCAAAGTTCTATTCAGCGAACAGGTTTCAGATAGATACCAAACATGTCTGCTGTAGGATTATTCTATCACACATTCAATAGTCAGTCTTCTGGATACTGTAACAGAGAGATACTTTTTGGCCCTTCAGAGTGGGGAAGGGCTGACTGGTCCTTGGGCATTTTCTTTTGTGTTTTGTTGAGCCATTTTCCATGCAGCTGGTTGTTAGCACATAGAGCACATAAATTAGGACATGTTGTCTAAAACCCCCTTTCCTTTTCCCTTTTCTGTTTGACCAGAAATCAAAGCCTTTGCTTATGCCTAATTTTTAGGATGGAAAATGGTAAAAATATGTATATATGCCTTAATTTCTCAAAAAGATAGACTCTTAGCTTTCATTTGACAACCAATATCACATGCTCCTATGAATTTCACATGCTGCTGCTTATGGGTCCTTTAAGATGGAAATGCCCTGAAGCGTTTGTGAGAATTCTACTAAAAACATTTTTGCTTTCACAAGACATGGAAATAACCGTTTCAGGGTGTGATTTGTGATAGGCACATTCCACATGACGCTAGCAACCTAGCTTTTTATAAAGTTCCACACAACTCGCAATGCCACATCACCATGCCTTGTACTCTGGTCCTGGATCTTGGACCCGCTACTCACGCAGGTCCAGGATTCGTTTCAGCCAGGGTTAGTTTACGTTTCACACATGCTTTATAGCACAAATCAGGGTATCAAACGCTCCAGGATGTGAGCCATACAAGCTTATTTCCTGGAGAGGTTGGCTATTTTAAATCCCTTTCAAACAAACCACCTTTGCAGTATGAATAGTCCCTCCAGAGGTATTAGACACATAGCTAGCTACTAGTGGTTGATCCTATGGACTCTCATCCTACTACTATCCACCTCTGGGTACAGTGCTATAGAATGGGATGTAGACATTCTTGATGAGAGGTACAAGGCCTAAGCAGTTATACAGTCACTTTGTGGTCTTCAACGCAGGCCTATGGCGCTGTAGCACAGTATCGAAATAGGCCTACACAGGTCAGTCAGCGAAGGCAACAGGCGTGAGCTCTACATGTACTAAATCCTCAAACGCGTGAAACGGCATCCGCTACGGTATGTATTTAAGTGATAATGCCCGAGAAGCCGGCGTTTGGAGGATATATTGGCATGGGTGTTGGCATAGATGGAACAGAGTAAATAGGCATTTTAACGTCAAAGATTTAGCCGGTGGTAACTTGTGGAATAGACACCGGCTGGAATGCGGTTTTAACCAATCAGCATTCAGGATTAGACCCACCCGTTGTATAATAAGCGTGAGAACATGAAGAGAGCTCTTGCCGCCCAAGAAACACACTCCACCAAAGAAACCTGCTTGTCACAATGGAGCATTAGGCGTTTGGCTGTATGCTAATGAGGGGTGATTTATATTATAGAGCTGAGAGCTCTTTGAGAACAGAAAATGGGGACAAACGACAGCGTCAATTATTAATCATTCATCGACAACTCCTGCTAAAAGGCTTTGATAACCACGTGCCCCCACGAGGGTCCCCGTTCCCACCTCCTCCCCATCCCTCTAACTTTCCCCGACCCTACCTCTTCATAACTGATGGTGTTTCTTGCAATGGGTTAAGTAGGTAGGTAGCAAGGCTCGTGAAGTACAGCGGTAGTGTAAGTGCGATGATTTTTTCATGGTTCACTAAGAGGCATGGGAGACGGCAGTAATAGCTACCTGCTGATGTGATGAGACAATCGCGCCTTAATTGCATAGTTTAATAGTTCGGCCATGTACCTGATAATTGGAGGCATTTGCCTGCTAAACAGCAGTAAGTTTCTGATAATATTCCCTGTGCGGTAATCACTCCAGCTGCTGTGAAAGTAATTTGTTCTTGAAGGTTTGTTTACACTCTCTTTTAGCAATCAATACAAATGGCTTCTTGTAAAAATTACAGGGCATTGCATCTCTCACTGTTTGTTTCTGTTTCTTTCCCTGTGAATTCCCCCCCCCCCCCCCCCCCTCAGTACATAGTTCTCTCCAAGGCACAAAGGTGAGTCATTCTGATTGAATATTGTAATGCTGCAGCGCGGTGTATTTGACATAGTAAAAAGTCTGACAGGTCAATTGAGTAATGAGAGTAAAGAGAGGGGCGTTCCGGTGCATCACCATGGAGAGTCCTGATGCTGTTCTCCCACCGTGGACCTGCAGAGGGAAAGCTGCCAAATGCAGAGCTGCTGTTCTCCCCCCGTGGACCTGCAGAGGGAAAGCTGCCAAATATAGAGCTGATGTTCTCCCCCCGTGGACCTGCAGAGGGAAAGCTGCCAAATACAGAGCTGCTGTTTTCCCCCCGCCCCCCCGTGGACCTGCAGAGGGAAAGCTGTCAAATACAGAGCTGCTATTCTCCCCCCGTGGACCTGCAGAGGGAAAGCTGTCAAATACAGAGCTTCTGTTCTCCCACCGTGGACCTGCAAAGGGAAAGCTGCCAAATACAGAGCTTCTGTTCTCCCCCCGTGGACCTGCAGAGGGAAAGCTGCCAAATACAGAGCTTCTGTTCAGTTTTTCTTAAGCATGTGACGTGGCTCAGGCTCTAGTTAGGTTATAACTAGACCTACAGTAAGAAATGGGATATGTTTCATCTCAATCCAAATCTACTTATCATTGCTAGTCAAAATGAACCACAACACAATAGCGATAGGGGAAGTAATATCATAAAAGAGGCAGACATGTTTTTAATTGGGCTGAATTTAAAGCCTCAGAATGTATCTGCGATCTGTACTGAGATGGCTTGCAGAGATCGGAGAGTGTAATGAAATTTGCCAGGATGGTGATTCTCCCTTTGAAAACAGCCATGCAGGAAATCACTGCAACCTCGGAAACTCTTTCAATCTCAGCCACATAACTGCCAGACCAAATATGTCAAATTTATGTGGGGCTTGGATCTATAGCCCCGAGACGAGTTGTTCCAGGAAATGATCCTGCTTAAGATGTCAATTCTCCTCGTTGCTGAATTCAGGTTACAGAAGAGCCTTAGGCCACATAAGTTGTAGAAAAGGTCAACTAGCAGAGGCTATACACTGCAACAGGTGGGTCCCTCTAGGTCTATATCGATATACTATCACAGTAGATCACAATCACAAAATGTTCATATGTCTAAATAAAAGGGATGGAGTACATTTACAGTATGTCCCAGTATTAGATGACAGACAGCTGTTCTATGGTATGGCTAAAAATCTTAACAGTGCACCCGTATGATCAGTAATGAACAATGGGTACTTTACACAGGCGTTTTTACATGGGTAAGTGTGATTTTTAAATGTAACAGTGACTTTTGCCATTTTCTCTACCAGCTATGATGGCCATTAACATTGACAGCAGTTGATTTAGAATCAATCGTGCCACTAGTGTCTAGTGGTTAAAACAACACAGTCTTAACACTGATATTTTACACTACCTGATCCATCATTCCTCCCTCACTGATTCCATCCGACAGTTACCGCTGCTTCCTTATTCCCTTGAATTAATTGCTGGTGGCAGGTTAGTAGTTCCATTCCACAGCCACTAGAAATATTTAATAAAACATGATAGGAGTTTTAGATGCCGAATTAACGAGGGGACACTTTGGAGGGCTTCATTACGAAAGCTGGGAGAATAAGGCAGGAAAGTAAAAAGGATGCTCTGACCCCACTCTGCTGATTACAGCAGGCTACCACTCTGCTACCGAATTATAGATCTCTGGAAGTCAGGACCTGCTAGATTAATAATAAACAACTCTGGTAAAGAACTACTGCAGAAATATATTTTCTTGGGGAATGAAAGGTGCTGCTATCAAGTGGTATCGGCTATTAAAGTGATATGGATATACTGCGAGGCTAATTGTTCTTAACTGCCCTTAATGGGAAAATAATAACACCATCATTTCTCCCCTGAAGAATCAAATCAACTTCCTTAAGTGCTGAGATACTTTCCCAACATGGTACATTCTGTATCCACGCAAAAAAATCTATGCCTGGCAAGATTGAGCTCCAGTATCCTCACATTTACATGGGCATTTTAGTAATTTAGAAGACGCACTTATCCAGAGCGACTTACAATAGTGAATGCATACATTTTCTTACTTTTTCGTACTGCTCCCCCATGGGAATCAAACCGTCAACACCGGCGGTGCAAGCGCTATGCTCTACCAACTGAGGCCCTCTACAGTCACCTTCACATTTCCACACTGTGGTCCGCAGTGGCTAAGAGCAGTGCAGGGCGGCAGGGTGCAGGCCGGCGGGCAGTGCGAAGGTGAAGTACACTCAATAATAGACATTTCCCCTCTCAGAGAGTGGTGGCCCATGCTCTCCTGACTCCAGTTTCCCTGACTAGCTATTATCACTACAGCCAGTCCTTAACCCTGCTGTGGTTTACACCCCTCTCCTTCCACCTCCGTCACTTCTAGCTACATGGTGCTGAAAGGGAAAAAACTCTCACAGTAAATTGGCTCAGTTCCATTTTCTAATTTTAGATGCTTTATTGCCTCTTCCCTGCTTGATCCACTTCACCCTACTTGCTTGAGAAGTGGCAAGTTACTCCTACATGTCTAGCTCAACACTTTAGCAGGAAGTACAATAGCACTGAATGGCAATCTCAGTTAATCTCTGCTATACTAAGACATGAGAGATTGCCAATAGCTGATAGCATGTGCTATATGATGGCGTAGTCGGCAAGATCCAATAGACATGCAGTCAACGGGTGCCTATCATGTGAGCAGATCAGCACAGAGAGAGACAGCGATGGAGCGAGAAAGAAGTTAAGCGAATGAACAAAGCGTGCCATGGGCAGGCATATCAGTGGGACAGAGGATGGTAATTTTTGTCTGCAAAGGACCGAGCAGCGGGAGCCATCACTCACACCGGAGCTCTCCATCATTTGATTCCCAGGTGTCTGAAGGTTATTTTATCAGGTAACAGAGAAACACACACACAACCGTCCTCACACAGCAGGCCTCCGCTGCTGCGAGCTCAAGCTGCTTGCCAGGCAACACATTTGAATCAGTGTTTGCATCAGAATGCGGATGGCTTCGTTTAAAGCACGGTGCGCAGCTAATGGATGAACTTTCAGAGGCAACCACGGCAGTATATCTTGTGGAGATAGAATTAGGCTTGTACTTTTGGATGTTTATCCCCACTCCAGCTATGCATCTCCTTTCTAAATTGCACCAGTCCGCGAGAATAAGTCAGGGCAGCACCATGATTAATTCTGCCCAATTGTTTCCTCTGTCATAAAATGGGCGTCTTTCACGCATTGCCAGCCAGCACTGACTGATGCGGGTTCAGGGTTGGAGCTGGCTGACAGCTGTGTATGAGTGATTCTCAGAGAAGAAGAGAGTGAGGGAGAGTGTGTTACACTGTCTCTGGTCCCATTTGAGAAGTTGCACCGATGTGACTGCACATCGAAGACGCGAGTCTCTCTACCTTCATAGGGGAAATAAAAGTAGGCTTAAGTCTTCTGTGCTGTAGCCTTATCAGTCCTATCGATTGTATTGTACTTATCCATTGAACTCCAACTGAATAGGTCACCTCCAGGAGAGACAGGTGAATGTTCTTCATAAACACTCATCTCATCTGCATGGCCACTAAAAAGGGCATATCAATTAAACGCTTAAAGAAAGAGAGAAAAGGTTTTCTCTTTTGTTTTCTAGTGAGATTAATATTCGTGTGGTAAATAATGGAAACCAACCAGTGAATACTGCTCTGACAATGAGGAGACAATAAAATGTCTCTATGAACTGTAACAATCATTCATTCAGTGGAGGATGCCAGGGTAAAATGATTGTTTTTACACTAAAGCAGCAGTAATGGAGCTGCTGGTCATGATGACGAAAAGGCCATTAGCCTAATTTGTTTGAATTTTAAAAAGCATTAAAACATTTGTACAGCGTGAAGAAAAAGTTGAGCAAATATCCAATAATGACACTTCAGCATCAGAGTCAATAAAAGTATCCAACATTATAAAGCTCTTTGAGATTTCTATTATGAAAAGCGCTATATACGTTTAACAGATTATTATTATTATTATAGAAATTGTTCTATGGGTGGAGATGCTGAGTTTGAGGTTCCAATTCCAATCATTTTTGCCGAAACATTTCATAGCTAATGAGAAATGTAATTAGACAGAAACTTTCAGAAGTCATTCTTGATGCTTATAAACGAGGAGGGCTTGATATAGAATAAAATCAAAGGCTTGCTGTAAAATAATTGCATGTTCCAAGGATGAAAAACAACTCCTCCCTAAATGCACAATCACCATTGAGCTACCACTGTCATAATAATAATATGCCATTTAGCAGACGCTTTTATCCAAAGCGACTTACAGTCATGCGTGCATAATTTTTTTTTGTGTATGGGTGGTCCCGGGGATCCAACCCACTACCTTGGCGTTACAAGCGCCGTGCTCTACCAGCTGAGCTACAGAGGACCATAAGAAACACTAACGTTTTGTCTTGTATGTGATGTGTTTTCAAACAAGCTAAATCAACTTTACTGCAATGTGTGTGCCTGCGCGTGTGTAAGTGCATATGTCACGTTTCTCTGCTCTCTTATGAAATGTCTTCATTGGCATTGAATTATTCTGGATCCGTGGGCAACGGCGGCAGGAGGGGTATGGTAACGCATGCTTTCCTTGTCCTCAAGCAACACAATATGGACGTCATCAAGGATGAAACACTGCCTAACATTTACCATGAACAACACATAGGAATATATGTGCCTCCAGTATCTTCACTTGCATTGGCTATTCACCCCTACAAGATTCCACCAATCATGTTACTCTAAAATGTTAAATTAAACACAGGGAAACAGCACTGGGCAGATGGTTTCTTTTTAAACTCCTTTCGTATGGGAATAAAACGTAATGGGCACAGGCAGGGGCATCATGCACCTATTTAGAGGGGTCAAGAAGTACGTGTGGATGGGAGGGAGGGGGTTGGAGAATCTTGCATTTTTCAAACACCTGAAACAGCTTTCTTCTGCAATCTAGAGCTATAACCATTATGCCTAATTCTATGTAAAATAAATGATATGTACAGTATGTTATTCCACACAGGTTATCTTAGCATACAGTGCCTTGCAAAAGTATTCATCCCCCTTGGCGTTTTTCCTATTTTGTTGCATTACAACCTGTAATTTAAATGGATTTTTATTTGGATTTCATGTCATGGACATACACAAAATAGTCCAAATTGATGAAGTGGAATGAAAAAAATTACTTGTTTCAACAAAAAAAATTACAAAAAATAACGGAAAAGTGGTGCGTGCATATGTATTAACCTCCTTTGCTATGAAGCCCTTAAATAAGAGCTGGTGCAACCAATTACCTTCAGAAGTCACATAATTACAGTGAGGGAAAAAAGTATTTGATCCCCTGCTGATTTTGTACGTTTGCCCACTGACAGAGACATGATCAGTCTATAATTTTAATGGTAGGTTTATTTGAACAGTGAGAGACAGAATAACAACAACAAAATCCAGAAAAACGCATGTCAAAAATGTTATAAATTGATTTGTATTTTAATGAGGGAAATAAGTATTTGACCCCTCTGCAAAACATGACTTAGTACTTGGTGGCAAAACCCTTGTTGGCAATCACAGAGGTCAGACATTTCTTGTAGTTGGCCACCAGGTTTGCACGCATCTCAGGAGGGATTTTGTTCCACTCCTCTTTGCAGATCTTCTCCAAGTCATTAAGGTTTCGAGGCTGACGTTTGGCAACTCGAACCTTCAGCTCCCTCCACAGATTTTCTATGGGATTAAGGTCTGGAGACTGGCTAGGCCACTCCAGGACCTCAATGTGCTTCTTCTTGAGCCACTCCTTTGCTGGAATACCCATCCACGACCCATTTTCAATGCCCTGGCTGAGGGAAGGAGGTTCTCACCCAAGATTTGACAGTACATGGCCCCGTCCATCGTCCCTTTGATGTGGTGAAGTTGTCCTGTCCCCTTAGCAGAAAAACACCCCCAAAGCATAATGTTTCCATCTCCATGTTTGACGGTGGGGATGGTGTTCTTGGGGTCATAGGCAGCATTCTTCCTCCTCCAAACACGGCGAGTTGAGTTGATGCCAAAGACCTCGATTTTGGTCTCATCTGACCACAACACTTTCACCCAGTTCTCCTCTGAATCATTCAGATGTTCATTGACAAACTTCAGACGGGCCTGTATATGTGCTTTCTTGAGCAGGGGGACCTTGCGGGCGCTGCAGGATTTCAGTCCTTCATGGCGTAGTGTGTTACCAATTGTTTTCTTGGTGACTATGGTCCTAGCTGCCTTGAGATCATTGACAAGATCCTCCCATGTAGTTCTGGGCTGATTCCTCACCGTTCTCATGATCATTGCAACTCCACGAGGTGAGATCTTGCATGGAGCCCCAGGCCGAGGGATATTGACAGTTATTTTGTGTTTCTTCCATTTGCGAATAATCGCAACAACTGTTGTCACCTTCTCACCAAGCTGCTTGGCAATGGTCTTGTAGCCCATTCCAGCCTTGTGTAGGTCTACAATATTGTCCCTGACATCCTTGGAGAGCTCTTTGGTCTTGGTCATGGTGGAGAGTTTGGAATCTGATTGATTGATTGCTTCTGTGGACAGGTGTCGTTTATACAGGTAACAAGCTGAGATTAGGAGCACTCCCATTAAGAGTGTGCTCCTAATCTCAGCTCGTTACCTGTATAAAAGACACCTGGGAGCCTGAAATCTTTCTGATTGAGAGGGGGTGAAATACTTATTTCCCTCATTAAAATGCAAATCAATTCATAACATTTTTGACATGCGTTTTTCTGGATTTTTTTGTTGTTATTCTGTCTCTCACTGTTCAAATAAACCTACCATTAAAATTATAGACTGATAATTTCATTGTCAGTGGGCAAACGTACAAAATCAGCAGGGGATCAAATACTTTTTTCCCTCACTGTAGTTAAATAAAGTGTCACATGATCTGTCACATGATCTCAGTGTATATACACCTGTTCTGAAAGGCCCCCAGAGTCTGCAACACCACTAAGCAAGGGGCACCACCAAGCAAGAAATAAGACAAAAAAACAGAAACCCCCCCTCCCAAGTAAATACTTTGTAGAGTCACCTTTTGCAGCAATTACAGCTGCAAGTCTCTTGGGGTATCTCTCTATAAGCTTGGCACATCTAGCCACTGGGAATTTTGCCCATTCTTCAAAGCAAAACTGCTCCAGCTCCTTCAAGTTGGATGGGTTCCGCTGGTGTACAGCAATCTTTAAGTCATACCACAGATTCTCAATTGGATTGAGGTCTGGGCTTTGACTAGGCCATTCCAAGACATTTAAATGTTTCCCCTTAAACCACTCAAGTGTTGCTTTAGCAGTATGCTTAGGGTCATTGTCCTACTGGAAGGTGAACCTCCGTCCCAGTCTCAAATCTCTGGAAGACTGAAACAGGTTTCCCTCAAGAATTTCCCTGTATTTAGTGCCATCCATCATTCCTTCAATTCTGACCAGTTTCCCAGTCCCTGCCGATGAAAAACATCCCCACAGCATGATGCTGCCACCACCATGCTTCACTGTGGGGATGGTGTTCTCGGGGTGATGAGAGGTGTTGGGTTTGCGCCAGACATAGCATTTTCCTTGATGGCCAAAAAGCTCAATTTTAGTCTCATCTGACCAGAGTACCTTCTTCCATATGTTTCGGGAGTCTCCCACATGTCTTTTGGCGAACACCAAACGTGTTTGCTTATTTTTTTCTTTAAGCAATGGCTTTTTTCTGGCCACTCTTCTGTAAAGCCCAGCTCTGTGGAGTGTATGGCTTAAAGTGGTCCTATGGACAGATACTCCAATCTCCGCTGTGGAGCTTTGCAGCTCATTCATGGTTCTCTTTGGTCTCTTTATTGCCTCTCTGATTAATGCCCTCCTTGCCTGGTCCATGAGTTTTGGTGTGCGGCCCTCTCTTGGCAGGTTTGTTGTGGTGCCATATTTTTCAGTTCATATAAGGAAATCAGTCAATTGAAATTAATTCATTAGGTCCTAATCTATGGATTTCACATGACTGGGAATACAGATATGCATCTGTTGGTCACAGATACCTTTTTTTTTTATATAGGGGCGTGGATCAGAAAACCAGCCAGTATCTGGTGTGACCACCATTTGCCTCATGCAGCACGACACATCTCCTTCACATAGAGTTGATCAGGCTGTTGATTGTGGTCTGTGGAATGTTGTCCCACTACTCTTCAATGGCTGTGCGAAGTTGCTGGATATTGGCGGGAACTGGAACATGCTGTCGTACACGTCGATCCAGAGCATCCCACACATGCTTAATGGGTGACATGTCTGGTGAGTATGCAGATCATGGAAGAACTGAGACATCTTCTGTCACGGTTCAGACAGACGACCAGAGGACCACAATTGCGTCACACCAGAAAGTTTATTAAAACTTAAGGGAAAAGGGAAGTAGGGAGTGAATGAAGGCTCCAGGGGTAACAGGGATCCCGTCCAATGTGCTGGGTCTGTGCCCCCCCCAGTGGCAGCGATGCGTCCTATGAAGCCGGTGGTGGGTGGTCCAGAAGTCCTGGGGGGGGGAGACACAGACACAACAGGGCGGAATGAAACAAGGCAGCAGTACAGTTCAAGGGAAATCCAAAATACGTAGTAGCAAGGCAGAAGGCTGGTCAGAGTTACCGGGATTGAAGAGTAGTCAGGAGTCGTTATGGCAGAAGCAGGTCTGGATCTCCTGGGGCAGAAGAGTATCCAAAAATTCAGGCAGGTCCGGGGTCACAAAACCAGGGTGAGCCAGAAGCGCGAGCAAACAGGTTCCGGGTGTGAGCTTTGCAGACGATCTGACACCGGAGAGCTGAAAGACAGGGCCTTAAATACTGGGAGAGGTAGTGGGTAATGCAGCGCAGCTGGCAGAGTAATTAGAGCAGAGCAGAGCAGGGACAGGTGGAGCTAGTTAGGCTGAGTAGAGAGAGTGGTGAGCAGAGTGGAAGAAAATTAAGGTGGTAACCCGGTGGAGTGAGAGGCTCATGACAGAACCCCCCCCCCAAGGGACGGCCCCAGAAGTCCCAAGAGCAACACCACGCCGGGCGGGAGGAGGGGAGCCGGAGGAGGGCTAGAACTCCTCCGAACGGTCCGAGTGAACGTCCTCATCCTCGGAGGAAGCCGGAGGGCCGTGGTCGGGAGATGGGACAGGTCCCGAGACAGGATCAGGCACAGGACAGGAAGCCGAGCGGGCAGGACGGTTAGGGACCCCTCTGGGGCGGCCCCTACGGATTGCAGGTTGATCAGGATGCCGTTGGTGGAAAGCGGTGATGAGAGTCCTATCCACAATCCGACTAGCTGGCACCCAGGTCCTTTCCTCAGGTCCATAGCCCTCCCAGTCAATGAGGTACTGGAGACCCCTACCCCTCCGTCTGGACCGAAGCAGGCGGCGGACGGTGTAAACCAGACCACCATCGACGAGCCGTGGAGGAGGAGGACAAGGCGCAGCAGGGACCAGCGGACTCTCATGGATGGGCTTAATCTTAGACACATGGAAAGTGGGGTGCACCCTCAGGGAATTAGGCAGTTGGAGCCGGACAGCAGTTGGGCTAATCACTCTTATGATAGGGAATGGGCCAATGAACCGAGGTGCCAGCTTCTGCGACTCCACCCTGAGTGGCAGGTTCTTCGATGACAACCACACCCTTTGACCAACATGGTAAGTGGGAGCAGGAATTCTCCGACGGTTGGCCCCGGTAGTGTAGCTGGCAACGGATCTGAGGAGTGTGGCTCGGGCTTGTGACCAGGTGCGGCGACATCGACGGGCAAAAGCAAGTGCAGATGGGCAAGTAACCTCCTCTTCCTGGCTGGCAAATAGAGGAGGCTGGTATCCATAAACACATTGGAAAGGGGACATACCGATGGCAGAGCAGGTCAGAGAATTGTGTGCGTACTCCACCCATGTCAATTGCTGCGACCAGGAGTGGGGGTTGCGTGAAGTCATGCATCGCAGTGCCTTCTCGAGCTCCTGATTAGCCCGCTCTGACTGCCCATTGGATTGGGGATGGAATCCGGAAGTCAGACTGACTGTGGCTCCCAGCAGGTGACAGAACTCCTTCCAAAAAGCGGAGGAGAATTGTGGACCACGGTCAGAAACTACATCCTTTGGCAGTCCGTGGATCCGGAAGACGTGTTCCAGGACCACCTGGGCGGTCTCCTTGGCGGTTGGGAGCTTGGGGAGGGGAATGAAGTGTGCCATCTTGCTGAAACGGTCGACTATGGTGAGAATGACGGTCATGCCCCTTGAAGGGGGCAGCCCCGTGACAAAGTCAAGGGC
The DNA here is from genome assembly GCF_964263955.1 of Coregonus lavaretus. Taxonomy (NCBI): domain Eukaryota; kingdom Metazoa; phylum Chordata; class Actinopteri; order Salmoniformes; family Salmonidae; genus Coregonus; species Coregonus lavaretus. The sequence goes on along the minus strand of NC_139988.1, from coordinate 82,848,366 downwards.
GATGTGAGACCAGGGACGTCTGGGCACAGGCAGGGGCTGCAGCAATCCGGCTGGGGGCTGGCAGGACGACTTGTGTTGGTTGCAGATGGGGCAGGCTTGGACGAATTCCCGTACATCCTTTCTCAGAGAGGGCCACCAGAACCTCTGGGCGAGCAGGTTGTAAGTGCGGGTGGAGCCAGGGTGACAAGCTAGGCGGGAGTCATGTCCCCACTGAACGACCTGGGACCTCAGGTCTTCGGGGACAAAAAGGCGGTCAGCTGGGCAAGTGCTGGGACCTGGCTGGTTACGGAGAGCCTCCAGCACCTGTTCCTCAACAGCCCAGGTCAGAGCTGCAACGATGCAGGGACTTGGCAGAATCGACACAGGGTCCTTGGAGGGGGTGTCATCCTTCTGGAATTGACGGGAGAGGGCGTCTGGCTTGGTGTTACGTGATCCAGGCCGGTATGACAGAGTGAAATTAAACCTGGTGAAGAACAGGGCCCAGCGGGACTGCCTGGAGTTCAACCGTTTGGCCGTGCGGATGTACTCCAAGTTCTTATGATCGGTCCAAACGAGAAATGGAATGGTGGACCCCTCCAGCCAGTGACGCCACTCCTCCAAGGCAAGCTTCACTGCCAGCAGCTCACGGTTCCCTATGTCGTAATTGCACTCAGAGGGGGACAACCGACGTGAGAAAAAGGCACAGGGATGGAGCTTCCTATCCTCCGCAGCCCACTGAGAAATCACAGCACCAACTCCCACATCCGAGGCGTCCACCTCCACAATGAATTGCCGGTCCACATCAGGCATCTGGAGGATGGGAGCGGAGGTGAACCTCACCTTGAGGGTACTGAAGGCTTTGTCGGCTGCTGGGGTCCAGGTGAAGGGTTGTTTGGTGCTGGTTAGAGCAGTGAGAGGGGCAGCAACGGTACTGTAGTTCCGGATAAACTTTCTATAGAAGTTAGCAAACCCCAGAAACTGTTGCAGCTTCTTTCTGTTCTCCGGAACTGGCCATGAAGTGACTGCTGATACTTTGGCAGGATCCATTTGGATACTTCCCTCTGCCACTATGTACCCCAGGAAGGCCACTGTCTTGACGTGAAACTCACATTTCTCTGCCTTGGCGTAGAGGGAATTCTCCAGAAGACGATGAAGGACTTGCTGGACATGGCGGGTGTGTTCAGACAGGTTTCTGGAGTAGATTAAGATGTCATCCAGGTAAACGAAGACAAACTTGTTTAACATGTCCCGCAGTACATCATTCACTAGAGCCTGGAACACAGCAGGAGCATTGGTGAGGCCAAAAGGCATAACCAGATACTCGTAGTGGCCTGTTGGTGTATTGAATGCGGTTTTCCATTCATCTCCCTCCCGGATCCGCACTAGGTGGTAAGCGTTTCTGAGATCCAACTTGGTAAAAACAGTGGCTCCCTGGAGCAACTCAAAAGCAGAGGTGAGCAGAGGCAGAGGGTAACGGTTTTTCACTGTGATGTCGTTGAGTCCCCTGTAGTCGATGCAGGGGCGAAGAGATCCGTCCTTCTTCCCCACAAAGAAGAAGCCAGCACCAGCAGGAGATGAAGATGAACGGATTAACCCTGCGGACAGAGAGCCATTGATGTAGTCCTCCATGGACTTTCTTTCAGGAGCAGACAACGAATAAAGACGACCCTTTGGAGGGGCTGTTCCAGGGAGGAGGTCGATGGCACAGTCGTACGGTCGGTGAGGGGGCAGAGATGTGGCTCTTGCTTTGTTAAACACCTCTCTGAGACCATGGTAGCATTCTGGGACATTGGAGAGGTCAGGAGCGGAGTTAGTAGGTACTGGCCGAGGGGGTAGTGCGGCAGCAAGCAGGCAGGTTCGGTGGCAGTCCTCTCCCCACTCCCTGATCACCCCGGTCACCCAGTCGAGCTGAGGGTTGTGCCGGCGGAGCCATGGGTAACCCAGGATGAGGGGTTGGCCTGGAGAGGGGAGCAGGTGAAACTGGATGGTTTCTTGATGGTTTCCGGACAGACCCATCGAGACCGGGGCCGTGACATGAGTGACCGATCCGAGTAAGTGTCCGTCCAGTGCCCGGGCAGGAATAGGAGGTGTCAAACGGAGGTTCTCCAGTCCCAGTTGGCGTGCCAGCTTGATGTCCATTATGTTGGCTTCGGCGCCAGAATCCACCAGAGCAGCCAGGGTGTGAGTTGAGTCAGAGAGGCGGAGGTGAACTTGCAGCAGGGGTTTGCGGTCGGAGGACTGGATGGTCATTGAACTCAACCGGACTCCCCCTATGCCCGGTGAGCTTCGGCCCTTTAAAGGGCAGGTTACCACACGATGTCCATCACCTCCACAATAGAGGCAGAGGTTTGAGGTGAAGCGGCGCTGGCGCTCTGCAGGAGTGAGAGAGGCTCGCCCAATCTCCATAGGCTCAGACTGATCAAGCTGACCTGGGTGAGTGGCAGTAGATGACAGGAGCCCAGTCGGATCTCTCCGAATGCCGGTAGTAGGTGGACCTTGGCGCCCCCTCTCACGACGACGGGTCTGTATCCTTCTGTCGATCCTGACAGTCAGTGCGATGGCTTCATCAAGAGTGGAAGGCAGTTCATGGGAGACCAACTCGTCCTTGATATAGTCAGCCAAACTATGGAAGAACGCGTCCACCAACGATGGTGTGTTCCAAGAACTTCGTCTAGCCAGGGTTCGGAAGTCGATGGAATGGTCTGCGACTGTACGTCTGCCTTGTCGAATACTGAACAGTTCACGAGACGCCTCTGCGGTTGGTGAATCCAGGTCAAACACCTTCAGCATCTCCTCAGCAAACAGGTCGAAGGTTGCACATGCGGGGGTTTGACGTTCGAACTCTGCTGTTCCCCAGAGTCGAGCTCGGCCCGTCAGGTGAGTGATGGCATACCCAACTTTAGCCCCCTCCGTGGCGAAGGTCCTTGGCTGCAAGGAGAACTGAAGTCGGCAGCTAGTCAGGAATGGCCGGACCTGGGTTGAATCGCCGTTGAACCGCTCGGGGTTTCCAATCTTGGGTTCCGGAGCAGCGGCTGCAATGACCGGGGCAGGTAACTCGGGGGCAGGGCTGGTGGGCAGACTGGCTGGGGTAAGGTTGGTGAGGAGTTGAATGATCATGGCGAGTTGTTGTTGCTGCTGCTGGAACTGCTGCTCATGCTCATCGGTTTCCATGTCGGGGAAAGTGTGCGCTGAGTCCATAATGGTCAGATCGTACTGTCACGGTTCAGACAGACGACCAGAGGACCACAATTGCGTCACACCAGAAAGTTTATTAAAACTTAAGGGAAAAGGGAAGTAGGGAGTGAATGAAGGCTCCAGGGGTAACAGGGATCCCGTCCAATGTGCTGGGTCTGTGCCCCCCCCAGTGGCAGCGATGCGTCCTATGAAGCCGGTGGTGGGTGGTCCAGAAGTCCTGGGGGGGGGAGACACAGACACAACAGGGCGGAATGAAACAAGGCAGCAGTACAGTTCAAGGGAAATCCAAAATACGTAGTAGCAAGGCAGAAGGCTGGTCAGAGTTACCGGGATTGAAGAGTAGTCAGGAGTCGTTATGGCAGAAGCAGGTCTGGATCTCCTGGGGCAGAAGAGTATCCAAAAATTCAGGCAGGTCCGGGGTCACAAAACCAGGGTGAGCCAGAAGCGCGAGCAAACAGGTTCCGGGTGTGAGCTTTGCAGACGATCTGACACCGGAGAGCTGAAAGACAGGGCCTTAAATACTGGGAGAGGTAGTGGGTAATGCAGCGCAGCTGGCAGAGTAATTAGAGCAGAGCAGAGCAGGGACAGGTGGAGCTAGTTAGGCTGAGTAGAGAGAGTGGTGAGCAGAGTGGAAGAAAATTAAGGTGGTAACCCGGTGGAGTGAGAGGCTCATGACATCTTCAGCTTCTAGGAATTGTGTACAGATCCTTGCAACATTGGGCCGTGCATTATCATGCTGAAACATGAGGTGATGGCGGCGGATGAATGGCACGACAATGTGCCTCAGGATCTCGTCAAGGTATCTCTGTGCATTCAAATTGCCATCAATAAAATGCAATTGTGTTCATTGTCCTTAGCTTATGCCTGCCCATACCATAACCCCACCGCCACCATTGGGCACTCTGTTCACAACATTGACATCAGCAAACCGCTCGCTGACACGACACATACACGCTGTCTGCCATCTGCCCGGTACAGTTAAAACAGAGATTCATTTGTGAAGAGTACACTTCACCAGCATGCCAGTGGCCATTGAAGGTGAGCATTTGCACAGTGAAGTCGGTTATGACGCCGAACTGCTGTCAGGTCAAGTCTCTGGTGACTCAAATTCTCTAAAACGATGTTGGAGGCGGTTTATGGTAGACAAATAAACATTCAATTCTCTGTCAACAGCTCTGGTGGACATTCCTGCAGTCAGCATGCCAATTGCACGCTCCCTCAAAACTTGAGACATCTGTAGCGTTGTGCTGTGTGACAAAACTGCACATTTTAGAGTGGCCTTTTATTGTCCCCAGCACAAGGAATGATCATGCTGTTTAATCAGCTTCTTGATATGCCACGCCTGTCAGCTGGATGGATTATCTTGGCAAAGGAGAAATGCTCACTAACAGGGATGTAAACAAATTTGTGCTCAACATTTTGGAGAAATAAGCTTTTTTGTGCTTATGGAAAATGTCTGGGATCTTTTATTTCAGCTCATGAAACATGGGACCAACAATTTACATATTGCATTTATAATTTTGTTCAGTATATTTATGATAAAACGTGGGCTTGAAAAAAAAAATATCTGTTTAGTAATTAATTGACAAATCTGAGGAGGCACGTGCCCTTTATGCTCACTATAGACATGTGTATAGGAGTGTTGTGTTCTAAGTCAGCCAGGGATCTCTCTCTCCTCCCTCTCCACAGGATAGGCATCATATCAGCAGCTCCATGGCCCCCTGGGCGTCTTTTGTTTCTATTGCTCTCTGAGAACAGAGAGGTGTGAATCCCTCCCTCATTACCCATAATCCTCCAAAGACGGCTGACTATGTGGCGTGGAGGAAAAGGTTAGTGGTGAGTGGGACGTCATCGAGCCGATCCCTGGCTGTGCCATATTGATCTTCTCATCGTCATTAATTGAAAAAGCCCAGGGACTCAACTGTGACCAATTAACGAGCTGCCTCCAATGTAAATGGAAAAAACATGCCATTGTTAGTGTACTCGTGTGCAAAGGCCACGTATACTTACATGCAGTTAACATAGATTTTGCTAAAAGAGATTTATGCAAATAATGAACAGCGCGTCCTTTGCTGCTATTGACCTCCTCCGGAAGGTCGCAGAAGGATCACTGACTGAGTACTACATCATCAAATTGTGTACTATGTCATCAATTTCGTATGATATGTTACGTCCTGCATTTGTTTTACACTTCATATGATATGTTACTAATCCAATTCGTACTATATGTTACGAATGTGTTGTGCTCAAGATCCTGGAGTGCATCTTTAACTGGAGCTTGATTGACAGACATGAGCGTGTGAATACAATGTGGATACAGCGTTTAAGCTTAAGCAGCTGTAGTGCTTGTTTAGTGTGATTGACACATCTCTGTTGTAACTCTCCCCTGGGTTGTGTCTTTTCAAAGGTCATAGCTTCTTCAACCCAGAAACAGATGTACAGGGCGATTCCAGTGTTATGGATGCTACATTTGAACGCAAAATCACAACTTTAATGTCTCACAGAATGGACAAACAAAATATAAATGATTCCTATGATATGTGTGTCATACCCCTTGGGGGGAGTGTATAACCCAAAAAAAGGACTTCTAAATATTGGCATGTTGGAGATATAAAGCAAATAAGAGGGATTTGGATATTACTTGAAATGGACACGCTTTTTGGAGAGACTGAACATATTAGCAAAAGTCTGTGAGTTTGTAAGTCTAAGGTCAAAACATGGATGGTCATTTCGAAGGCAATGCTTGGCTGAACAAAAAAAATGATTATTTTGAAAAGATTGTCATTTCCATTACCACTAAAGAGGAAAAACGACTATTATAGATGTTGCACCTTCCGTTATGGATATTACAGTCTGAAACATCATGACCATCACCAATACAACTCACTATAAGACAAATAAATTAGGCTACCCTTTTTGAAGGCAGAATGTCTATAAGGGTTTCTGCGTACAGGATGGCAATTATGTGGAAAATTGCTATTGAGTCCTGCTCGACTCAATACTTCCACCTAGCTTTCTATTCACAGAAGACACTGCTGCTGGACTAGTTTAGGGAGCATTGGTTTAGCGAGCATCAAGGAGGAACAGATATTCCCCTTAAATTTCCCCTATTCCCATCTTACAAATATTAACTAGCCTACAAACTGCACTCGAGGTAGGTTATGATACTATAAAGTACTAACCAAATATGGCGAATGGGAAAGGGGAAAACAATGCATTAATACAATTCAATGGCATCCCACTTACCTTCCTGGACCGCCTGGAAAGGGTTGTTAACCTCGACAAGTTTTATGGAATGTGTGATTTTCTCGCTCTGCAAAATGTCGTCGTTGAGACTGAGGTCTGAGATCGCCAGCTGGAAAACCTCGTCATCTCTCACTGCGTTCTCCTCGAATATGGCACCTGTTGAAAATATGTAATTTTCAACATTGCAATATGTGTAGACATCCGTTTGCAAAGACTACTGAGGCAGTTGCATTTCAGTTTCAGAGAAATCTCGTTCGCCTTACACTTCTGCCTATGTGTACCCTAATTAGCCTGGGGCTGGGGACGAGGTTAGTTTCAGAGAAACGTTTGAAAAGATATGCCCTAATGTGTAGGATAGGCTAAAATTTGTCAAGAAAGGGGTGATATGACATGACATGTTAAATCACCTTTTCCTGATGTAGGTTTTCAGTGAGGCTTAATTAGCATTATAATGAAATGTTGGTGAATGTATATACACATAGATCATTGAATGGGTGGATGCCAGATAAATACTTTTCACTTTCCCTGCCTGTCAATGGTGGTTACACGATCCCCCATTTCAGAACCATGGAGAGCAAGAATGTTGTACCATGTTTTCGACCTATATAAACAAACTCTCTCAGCTCCAGCTCCTCTAAGAATATGTACTTTAACTACATATTGTATCTTGGTCCAGATTACCGAAATCTAATCCTTGTTTTTACCATTGTACAAATCTGTAAAAATCTGGCCCTGTATCAGTAGTTAGGGGCAATTTCTACCCACTCAACATCGGATTCAGTTAGATATGGGCCGGGCTTCACAATATAACCTCGCCTATGCTAGAGCTAGTACACTCTGAAATCCGTTAAAGTTTCAAATTATGACCAGGAATTGTTTGTTGATACATTATCAGTAATTTGAAGTTAATTATTGTAAACAGTGTTCAGATGTTATAGGATAAAGTAGATTAGGATGTATCGTATTTTGCAGGTGTGCAGGTGGTTTGAGCGAATAGCCTGCGTTGATGGTTAACTGGTGTGTTCATCTTATTTAGCGGGGGATGAGAATGGCGCATCTGCCCATTCTGTTTGCCATTGAGAACAGATTGGATTCCCGGTGTTCGAGCTCGCCTTCCAATGCAGAGCTGGATAACCAGCGCCTCTACATTGCCCCATCACCCCGTAAATCACTCCACGTCAGGTGTCCAATTTATGAGACAGACCTATTCCTCTCCTGCTTAATAAACAGACTCCTCTTTTAGCTACAATGATAACTTAAGAGGAGAGGAGAGGAGAGGAGAGGAGGAAATAATAGGAGAGTTAAAGGATATAGTGCTAAAGAGGTGGAAAACTTGGTTATTTCACGTCGTTCACAACTGACTGTCTCTATTGGTCCCATTTTACGCACAATAACAATAACCCTGAACCGTCTGATATCTGTAGGATGGCCATATCCATTTCACATTCAGATATTTCATCTCTAATAGCATATATTCACAGCTAGGAGGAGTAACCCCCCAAAGAATTGACCGGAATGAAACTGTCACATTCGATAGTGGGCAGTCTTTTGGTTGCCAAGTCCGACCCGTCTTGTATTGAGGGCTATCCAGAGTTTTTGCGCAGCAGCAGACTGGGCACGGAGACCGGCTATGGAGACGGAATATTTGAACCGCATGCGTCAATCCTTTTAAATGAGAATCCATGGTGTTCGAACGTAATGGTGCACCATTCTTCAACTTCACTCATTAAGACAATATTTCATAGGAAGTTAATCAGAAATATAATTTATTGTTTTAACCATGTTCATGTTAAGATAAGCGTAGCCTAGGCTACTCAAGGGTAGTCTAAAGCTTGGAACAGCATGCTCGATAGGGTACTTACTGGCTTTGCACTGCAAGCTTTTTCTGTCAAGATCACCGATACATTGGATTCCGAGAGAACAAAATGTGCCAAAAACGCATCAAAACCTCAATGGATATGAAATGAACGTTTTGAAAACCTTAGAATAACCAATTCCAGATAAAAGCCCTGATTTCGAGGTTGAGAGGGTGGTGGGGATGACAAAAGTGCAATGTAACCATGGCTACATCACAACTATTCCAACTTGCTTTATACCTGCGTTGTTAGCTATATACGGTTGTTATTTATATCTGGGTTAGGCCGAAAAAAGTGCAAATGCCATCGATGATAATGTATCCAATACATGTTTAATTATAAACCCCCGCAATGCTGCCTCTGAAGCTTGATAGTGTCCAAGACAAATAGCCTACATACCTAAGTACTGCAGAATTCTCAAATGTCAAATGCTTCAACTGTTGTTGTGCTTGATGGTTTTATTTCGAGCAATCAACTAGTCACTGCAGCACCATTGGCATGCAAAGGTTTTAATGCAAAATTTAACAAAAACTGATGTTCCACTGCTAAGGTGTGTGTGTGTGTGTCTGTGTGTCTGTGTGTGTGTGGGTGGGTGCATTAGTTGTCTTTGGTCAAACAAATGGCATTAAACAAATGCCAGTGGCATTATTCAGAAATACAATATTCCAGTCATTCATATTGACCCCTCCCCTTCCCCACACCATATTCATCACCACCGCCGATGTTAGTTGTTTAAGCAAAAAATGTATTAAAGTCAGATAAAATATATTGGACAAATCTGACCTCTTACCCACCCAAATTCACCAAACAGATTACACTGGAATCTATTCTAATGTTGGCTTACGACATAATGGTTTAGTATTTGTCCCTTTGTCATGTATTTCCTTCACAGGCTTTTATTAACATTTCGCTCACGTTCAATTCAAAGTTCAAGCTATAGATGGGGAGGGGGAGGAGAAGGGATAGGCTATCCTTTAAAAACCCACGTTGTGTTAGTTCGTCTGATCTAAGCAAATTAGCTTGGCTTGCTTTGGTTTTGTCGTGTGAATAACAATATAATTGCAATATTGTCTTTATTGTCATGGTTTAGGAAAATACACATTAGTGGTGCACTTTTCCAGGGACTTTCAATTAAGCGTTTGCAAAGCCTTTCATATGATATTGTGTATAATAGGCAATGTAAACTGACAAATTGATCTCACCATGACTGCATGGTTTAGAATTCAAATTAAGATATTGTAAAATTGTCACAGCTCCAATCATGACAACGTTATTCACCAGAACTACAGATCAAGCGTATAATGTCTTTAGTTCAAACTCGCTCTTCATACAGGCTACTAACACATTCAAGATAAATATATTTCATCCTTATGCCTTCCTAAATGTATCTTTAATTTCAACAACAAAATACTGTTTTATTCAAAGCCCTGAAGGGGTTTATATCACACGTCCGCGTTTGCATCCCGTCTCCTCTGCAATAGCTCCTTACCGATGTGAATGATGGAGTCCGCGCTCGCCACTGAATTGCATTGCAATATCCAAAGGGAAATAAATATGATCAGCACTTCCATCTCCGGTTTTGGCTAAAGCAGCTCATCCACGGCCCCTCGTATGTCAGGCAAATCCAAATAAGCAGCAGTGCGTAAACCAGTTGTTCAGATTGCGACTGAATAAAAGCCGAAGACAAAACTATATGGAGGGAGGAAAAATGTCCAGGGCTTCCTGGGGTATAGATAATAAGTTATTGGGAAAGGGAGATGGCGGTTGGCAAGAAAAGGCAGGGAAATACACGGCTTTTCGGTAAGTAAGGCTGAGAATCCGGCGCGCTCTCTGTGGCTCTCGCTCTATCCAGCGAGAGTCTGAAACATAACAATCTGCAAACTGCAGAGGAGGGACCCCCCCCCCCCCCACACACACACACACACACACACACACACACACACACACTCGCTAGCTCACTCTCTCGATTTTCCCGACCCACGTGACTGCAGAGACTCTCTATCTACACGGCTAAACTGTCCGGAGAAGGCAGGGAGAGATGGAATCCGAGCAAGCCGGAGACCGGGACGGCGATCAAGACTTGCCCTTGAGGCTCGGTCTATCAGCGAATGCACATTACCATGGAAGGTCGGGAACCTGGAAAACCAAAGAATCGCCGACATTAAAAGCACATGGATGGCGCGCAAAGCAGACTTGCATTGCAGTGTAAGTAATCGCACCGGGAGGATAACTTCCGATTGATAGTTAACTCTCATAGCAGATTATATTTTCTAATGACAAATAGATTGGTGCATGGTAGCCTGTAGCTGTGGTGATGCCACACGTACGATATTGCGCTGAGGTGTATGTGTCTGTATATGCGTAAAACCTTTCCACAGCTACAGGTTTGTATGGGGACTATTTGAAGCGTTGAAACAATTTCACATGTTGAAATTGACTAAATGGCATGAATCGGAAAGAACAGACGTGAAGAGTATGAAAATGTATGCACTCACTAACTGTAAGTCGCTCTGGATAAGAGCATCTGCTAAATGACTAAAATGTAAAATGTAAAATGTAAAATGTAAGAGGACAGTTTCTGCTAAAAGTGCCTGCCTGGAGAGTATGCGTGACCGTACATACCGCTGTGGAGGGGACGCTAGTGCGATGTAGTATGGACACAGAGGTTAGACGGGAGGGTATAGAGCACATCTGTCATGATTTGATACAGGAGCTCGTCTAGGTCTGTTAGCCCACTGTCTTTGGGAGTTTTGTTACAATTATATTTTATGTATTGTATTCTGACCATTGATTACAGTGTCTCTTCTACTGACCGCAGTGACAGTATGGTAAGCCAACAATATATTTGGAGACATGCATTATGATAGTAATTTTGTTTCCAATGGGTCTACTAACGCCTGACAAACTGTATCCAACCTTTCCTGCATGCCAGTTAAATTACCTATTGAACCTGTCATAAGTTATGGAGAGATTGCACACATGGACATGGAGCCAAGTGACATCACGATGTTAATCTATTTGCTGGACTAAGAGGTTCACACTACAGGTTGATAATGTAGAGGGTCGAAGAAGGAAGACCACATCCCGAAACTCGAAACTCCAAAAACTAAAGAACCTTCTGGGTTGTTTTTTCCCCGATAACAATGGTCCTTTTCAGAGAAGATTTCTTCATATAAGAGATGAAACGGTAATATTCTTAATCTTACAATTAAAGGATATTTCTTGCGATTGAATGAGAGACGGAAATGCCCCTTAATTGTTTGGCTAAGTCTATTTTTCTCACGGAGAGATTTCAGCACCACGGATCCATGGACAGCTCCAGACTCTACTCATCGCCCTATGATGCAACTCAATATTAGGAAGGTGTTCTTAATGTTTTGTACACTCAGTGCATATGAAATATAGGGAGAATCAAAAGGTATGAGGTCTATTTTGTATTGCACATACAGTACCAGTCCAAAGTTTAGACACACCTACTCATTCAAGGGTTTTTCTTTATTTTTACTATATTCTACATTGTAGACTTAAAAACTATGAAATAACACATATGGAATCATGTAGTAACCAAAAAACTGTTAAACAAATCTAAACATATTTTATATTTGAGATTCTTCAAAGTAGCCACCCTTGATGACATCTTTGCACACTCTTGGCATTCTCTCAACCAGCTTCACCTGGAATGCTTTTCCAACAGTCTTGAAGGAGTTCCCACATATACTGAGCACTTGTTGGCTGCTTTTCCTTTACTCTGCGGTCCAACTCATCCCAAACCATCTCAATTGGGTTGAGGTCGGGTGATTGTGGAGGCCAGATCATCTGATGCAGCACTCCATCACTCTCTTTTTGGTCAAATAGCCCTTACACAGCCTGGAGGTGTGTTGGGTCATTGTCCTGTTGAAAAACAAATGATAGTCCCCCTAAGCGCAAACCAGATGGGATCACGTATCGCTGCAGAATGCTGTGGTAGCCATGCTGGTGAAGTGTTCCTTGAATTCTAAATAAATCACTGACAGTGTCACCAGCAAAGCACCCCCATACCATCACACCTCCTTCTCCATGCTTCACGTTGGGAACCACACATGCGGAGATCATCCGTTCACCTACTCTGCATCTCATAAAGACAAGGCGGTTGGAACCAAAAATCTCAAATCTGGACTCATCAGACGAAAGGACAGATTTCCACCGGTCTAATGTCCATTGGTCGTGTTTCTTGGCCCAAGCAAGTCTCTTCTTCTTATTGGTGTCCTTTAGTAGTGGTTTCTTTGCAGCAATTTGACCATGAAAGCCTGATTCACGCAGTCCCCTCTGAACAGTTGATGTTGACATACAGTGGGGAGAACAAGTATTTGATACACTGCTGGTTTTGCAGGTTTTCCTACTTTCAAAGCATGTAGAGGTCTGTAATTTTTATCATAGGTACACTTCAACTGTGAGAGACGGAATCTAAAACAAAAATCCAGAAAATCACATTGTATGATTTTTAAGTAAATAATTTGCATTTTATTGCATGACATAAGTATTTGATACATCAGAAAAGCAGAACTTAATATTTGGTACAGAAACCTTTGTTTGCAATTACAGAGATCATACGTTTCCTGTAGGTCTTGACCAGGTTTGCACACACTGCAGCAGGGATTTTGGCCCACTCCTCCATACAGACCTTCTCCAGATCCTTCAGGTTTCGGGGCTGTCGCTGGGCGATATGGACTTTCAGCTCCCTCCAAAGATTTTCTATTGGGTTCAGGTCTGGAGACTGGCTAGGACACTCCAGGACCTTGAGATGCTTCTTACGGAGTCACTCCTTAGTTGCCCTGGCTGTGTGTTTCGGGTCTTTGTCATGCTGGAAGACCCAGCCATGACCCATCTTCAATGCTCTTACTGAGGGAAGGAGGTTGTTGGCCAAGATCTCGCGATACATGGCCCCATCCATCCTCCCCTCAATACGGTGCAGTCGTCCTGTCCCCTTTGCAGAAAAGCAAAGAATGATGTTTCCACCTCCATGCTTCACGGTTGGGATGGTGTTCTTGGGGTTGTACTCATTCTTCTTCTTCCTCCAAACACGGCGAGTGGAGTTTAGACCAAAAAGCTCTATTTTTGTCTCATCAGAACACATGACCTTCTCCCATTCCTCCTCCGGATCATCCAGATGGTCATTGGCAAACTTCAGACGGGCCTGGACATGCGCTGGCTTGAGCAGGGGGACCTTGCGTGCGCTGCTACTAATGCTTTTCTTTGAGACTGTGGTCCCAGCTCTCTTCAGGTCATTGACCAGGTCCTGCCGTGTAGTTCTGGGCTGATCCCTCACCTTCCTCATGATCATTGATGCCCCACGAGCTGAGACCTTGCATGGAGCCCCAAACCGAGGGTGATTGACCGTCATCTTGAACTTCTTCCATTTTCTAATAATTGCGCCAACAGTTGTTGCCTTCTCACCAAGCTGCTTGCCTATTGTCCTGTAGCCCATCCCAGCCTTGTGCAGGTCTACAATTTTATCCCCTGATGTCCTTACACAGCTCTCTGGTCTTGGCCATTGTGGAGAGGTTGGAGTCTGTTTGATTGAGTGTGTGGACAGGTGTCTTTTATACAGGTAACAAGTTCAAACAGGTGAAGTTAATACAGGTAATGAGTGGAGAACAGGAGGGCTTCTTAAAGAAAAACTAACAGGTCTGTGAGAGTCGGAATTCTTACTGGTTGGTAGGTGATCAAATACTTCATGTCATGCAATAAAATGCAAATTAATTACTTAAAAATCATACAATGTGATTTTCTGGATTTGTTAGATTCTGTCTCTCACAGTTGAAGTGTACCTATGATAAAAATTACAGACCTCTACATGCTTTGTAAGTAGGAAAACCTGCAAAATTGGCAGTGTATCAAATACTTGTTCTCCCCACTGTATGTCTGTTACTTGAACTCTGTGAACCATTTATTTGGGCTGCAATTTCTGAGGCTGGTAACTCTAATTAACTTATCCTCTGCATCAGAGGGAACTCTGGGTCTTCCTTTCCTGTGGCGGTCCTCATGAGAGCCAGTTTCATCATAGCGCTTGATGGTTTTTGCGACTGCACTTGAAGAAACTTTCAAAGTTCTTGAAATGTTCCATATTGACTGACCTTCATGTCTTAAAGTAGTGATGGACTGTCGTTTCTCTTCCCTTATTTGAGCTGTTCTTGCCATAATATGGACTTGGTTTTTTACCAAATTGGGCTATCTTCTGTATACCACCCCTACCTTGTCACAACACAACTGATTGGCTCAAATGCATTAAGACGGAAAGAAATTCCACAAATTAACTTTTAACAATTTTGAAATACATTCCAGGTGACTACCTCATGAAGCTGGTTGAGAGAATGCCAAGAGTGTGCAAAGCTGTCATCAAGGCAAAGGGTGGCTACTTTGAAGAATCTCAAATATAAAATATTTTTTGATTTGTTTAACACTTTTTTGGTTACTACTTATATGTGTTATTTCATAGTTTGTGATGTCTTCACTATTATTCTACAATGTATAAAATAGTAAAAATAAAGAAAAACCCTTGAATGAGTAGGTGTGTCTTTTGACTACTTTTAACTAGTACTGTACATGCATTGTAAGTTGAGAGAAATACTTATTCAAGTTTGTATAAAGGTAAACAAATATACTCCCAGCACAGTCATCAATCAACTGTTTAAGCTGAAGTTACTGGATAAAGTTCAAATGATACCTATATAGACAAAAATAAACCTAAAATCCTTAAAGGGCATATAATGCTAGCAGACAACCTCTTCTCATCAGATCTACACACTTATGCAGTATGCCTACTGTGTATATGTCCCATTTGCTGTCATGACAACATTGGATTACTACTACTAAGCTCTGTTTTTGTCAACTTCAAACTGAAAATGGAACCTTAAGGTAGACTATAATGTGGCCCGTGATTCACATGCAAGTCAATGACCTGAGACCTGGGTATGTATCAAGTGTCTCAGAGTAGGAGTGTTTTTCTAGGATCAGCTCCCCCTGTCCATATAATCTTATTTATTTAGATCTAAAATTCAAAACTGATCCTAAATCAGCACTCCTACTCTGAGGCACTTGATACATATGGTCCCTGATACTTCTAACCTCACAAACTACTGTCATGGTGTCCTGCATGACAATTGAAATTATGTAAATGTACTGACGTATTTTACCTGCTTTATTGACGCAATAAAGAATAGAAACAACATCTGGGTTTTTTATCATCATATATAAATGGGCATTTGGGCTTTGAGTTAATCATCGTTATTCATTTGATTCAATTGCATAATGTTGTAATGTATATTCTGAATAGCAGAAATGGGTTAAGGGCTACAGTATAGCGAAGCTGCATGCATTACAAACTGCATTTATTTGATATAGTATTGTATTCATGTGTGATAGTTGGTGGCCTATAGACTTGCCTTTTACAGAAGGACAGCTGCTTAAGGAGTTTAATAACTCAATAGCTCATCAAATTCAACTCTAACAGAATATAGGTCAGCGCTCTGAGTATGTAAATGAAGAGAAATCTTAAAACAAATCAGATGTTCTATCCTGCATGAAGGAAAATGGAGGGATTAAATTCCCTCAAGCAGAGTGGCCCATGAAGCATAGTCAGTGAGGAGAGAACCTGAAACTCAGTCAATACCCTGGGTACCTTTTTAAATCTTAGACAAACAGAGGTGGTCTAGTCGAGTACTGCTTCTTTGTGGTCGGTGAGGTTGGAATTTTAAAAGCTCAAACTTATTCCAACTATTCCATCATGTTTAGGCAAGCTAACAAATAGGTACGGTAAGTCGATGCAGCCTTCAGACT
The DNA here is from genome assembly GCF_964263955.1 of Coregonus lavaretus. Lineage (NCBI taxonomy): Eukaryota > Metazoa > Chordata > Actinopteri > Salmoniformes > Salmonidae > Coregonus > Coregonus lavaretus. The sequence goes on along the minus strand of NC_139988.1, from coordinate 82,832,275 downwards.
AATAGTGTTTTACATAATGTCAGCGAGGGCAATAATACAGGTAGCTTCATTAATTCAATCCCCGTTACCTTGCTTACAGACTGACATTTTTTAAATGGTAGGTCAAAATACCTACCCTCATTATAATCACCGGTTCCTTTTATTGGGAGAACCAGACAGACACTTCATTAGCTATTAGGAAACCACATTACAAAAGCCTTCCTTTTGAGACACAGCATTCATTAGATATACCAAACACTACAATGGAGAATAAGGAATACTTCCATGTTGCATCCAAAATCACACTCTATTCCATATATAGCGTGCTACTTTTGACTCCACATAATATCTCAGAGCATTATTTGATACAGGTCCATCCATCTCTGAGTATGACTGAGGAGAAAACAAAACATCCCCAACATCCAAACTCATTACTGGAAACAAGCCCACCAATACACAGAGACAGATGCCCATTCATACACAGAGACAGATGCCCATTCAGTTTCCTGTCTCTCTGCCAAATCACTTTGTCTTCTGAGAGAATATGAGTAGAACCCTTACATTAACAGCTTGAGTTTGACTTCCTGGTAGTAGAGGGGCACACGTTTTTGATCTTCATTTTATGGTTCAGATATATATATATTTTTACAGTTCTTTATATTGAACATCAACAATGGCAGAGGACCTCTGCAGGCAATTAGGATTAGCCCACAGTGGACCCATGTCCTTAACCTCTGGTCCTCTGCTTCTGCAATGTACGACCACAGCAGAGCAGGAGCCAATGGGTTAACAGAAGCCGTACTGGCTACACATCAGGGTCCAACCAGGTGACTGGAGTAACAACATGACTGTCAGCATCCCGAGAGCTGTCCGTCACTAGGCCTCACTATCAGGGGACCCCGTGTCCCATGTCACTCAGACCTCTCCTGGTGGCCCCATGTAGCTCAGTTGGTAGATCATGGCGCTTGCATGGCGCTTGCAACGCCAGGGTTGTGGGTTCGATTCCCACGGGGGGCCATTATGAAAAATGTATGCACTCACTTAACTGTAAGTCGCTCTGGATAAGAGCGTCTGCTAAATGACTAAAATGTGAAAATGTGAGAGCAGGAACTGAGTGTTCCTCAGGGCAGGCACTGGATAACACAGACAGCTGCTTCCCCTGGTCCCCTGGCCTGGCTGGGCTGCCAGAGTCTGTCTGTATGTCTGTCTGCTGCCTACCTACCAACCTGGGGGTCCTTGTGGATAACAATGTGGATAGAACTGACTACAGAGAGACTGAAGGGTGAGATAGAGATCAGGCAGGCACTCGTTTCACACCTAGGCTGTCACTGCTCAGAGTGGAGGGGCCCGCTGGAGGGGTGCAGTGCGAACCCCCTGACAGCACCCCCTCTCCACCCCCAGTCGTGGCTAATTGATGTCAGGACTGGAGAGGATAAGTAATGGCTGAATTAGGCAGTACTTTAGGAGCAGGTCTGTCTTGGCAGAAAGAGGCCACTGCATAGATGAGGCTGCCACTGAACACACCCAGGGCTTGGAATGGGCCCCAGTTCTCTGGAATGCAGGATTCTCTGCACATATTAATCACTAACCACCGCTAAGCTAAGTGTGTGACAGACGGGTATTAACAGTCACAGATTTGGAAGGTCTTGTAACGCCAGGCCTCTGTGTATCTGACCAATCGCAAATGGTGTTTTGGAGTTTGTAAAGCCTGTGTTATGACAGCGTCGTGTGTGTAATGGGTGAACCATCCATTAGGGAAAGAACAGATAGGTGACTCTGGCTGCAGCTTGTGTGGAATGGACTGTCTGTAAATAGCACACCTCTCGCCCCAGTGTCTGGACAATCATCTGTGAGTAGAGGAGACAACAGCACACTGGACAAATAGCCTTTGTACAAGTGTTGAGGGATGCCTTAGTGTATTTCTAACCAGAGAGTGTAAAGCATTTGGAGGTGCAACCACAAATTGCCCAAGGACTTAAGTGGATGTACACAAGCCATGCAAGCTGATGATGAGAGGTGAAGGATATAACACCAACTCTATGACGAACAACCTCCTCTACAGTACTAGTGCATCACTATAGTAACCCCCACTATGATACTGTATAGGATCACAAGTAATGCTCCCCATCCCACACTACCTGACCCCCTTAAAGTCAGATACAGTCAGCACCAGGCTCTCTCTCTCTCTCTCTCTCTCTCTCTCTCTCTCTCTCTCTCTCTCTCTCTCTCTCTCTCTCTCTCTCTCTCTCTCTCTCTCTCTCTATTTGTTGCCTTTTTGCCTGTGAGTGTGACTCAGGCTCTGATTGAGTGCTTCACAAGACAGAGTAGCAGAGAGAGCAGCAGAGAAAGGGGATGTGAGAAGAGAGGAGCAGCGGTGGGACTTTAAAAGGCAGAGTTAGAGCCAAAATGGTGTGGATGGTTGATCAGTGGAACAGTGGGCTTCCAATGCCAATGTTCTCATGTAAAATGCCTTAAGGAGTGAGGCGATGCAGGAAACAAAGGTTCCATTAGGAGCCTGGCATAAGAGAAAATGAAACCCTGGAAGCATCCGTCTCTCCCTAAGGGAGCTGTAGAGAAAAGAGAGAAGGCTTGGATCTTCCAACCCATTGGATTGTTTGCTTTGAGGCTAACAAATACATGTATGGCAAATATTAACACAGTAGGCTAGCTGATACTCAACCTCTACAAGTATAAGTAAGTGGGGGAATGAATAAAGTTTGTTTTGAAATAGCAGTGAAGTGACCAAAAGTTGGCTTATTTACACAGTTAAACTGCCACAGTGGATAAAGGAGCTTTAGTCAATAATGTAAATGTAAGAAATCTCAAAGCTGAATTGTAATTTAATTTAACTGCAGCGCTGAACAAATATCTTCCCACAATGCTAAAAGCGAGTAGATTAGAGTAAAGCAGAGCGTATTACAGACTCAAAGACAGAGGGAATAGAAAAACATGCCAAAGGCTACCTGAGATATCTCAGACTTGCTCTTTGTTCATATTTGGCAACATGTCTCTCTCTCCCTCTCTTCAAATGACGCATCCCTTCATTTACTTTCCAAGTATGCCATTGCTGTGCTCTTTGCATGTCTTATGGCCATTGCTTTTAAAACATATTTTTACCTCATTGGCTTGCTGTGAGTGATGCCTGACATCTCTCCCTTTTCCCCCTCTCTATCCCTTTGTCTTTCTCTCGCTCTCTCCCTCTCTTCCTCTCTTCCTCTGTGCCTGCTGTCTGGGCACACAAATGAGTTTCACCATCTCGGCCATCAACCTTGCCATCTGATGTGTGCATTGAGAAAATGATAAACCAAACAGGAATTAAATATCACAATGTAGAGGATATTACATTTTTCACTCCCAAGTTACTTTTGACAAATCGTTAAAAAAAGGCAAAGATGAATAATAAATGATGTTGTGGCATGGTCGTCCAATAAGGAGAAAGGAGAATATGGAAGTTCCTGCTGTAGCTGTTAATATCATAGTTAGTCTGTGTCACATAAATAATGTATAGTATGGTGTGAATGCATGTGGTGTGGTGGAAAGATTTCCCCAAGCCTTCAGAAAATTATTTGAAAACATAATTAGTCTGTGCCCAATAAACGCTTTAATGGTGTTAAAGGCCCAGTGCAGTCAAAAACTAGATTTTCCGGTGTTCTATATATTTCCACACTATGAGGTTGGAATAATACTGTGAAAATGTGAAAATTATGATAATGCATTTTTAGTGCAAGAGCTTTTTGAAAAGACCACCTGAAATTTAAGCTTGTTTGGCTGAGTGGGTTTTTTGGACTGGCTGGTGACATCACCAGGCGGTATAAGTTAATAGACCAATAACAAAGAGAGTTTCAACCGCTCTGCCAATAACAGCTAGTGTTCAGGTTATACATCCCTCCCATTTGGCTCCCAGACAATCCTAGCAAAATTATTGCTTGAGAAATTGCATTTTGCTAAGAAATCTTTGTTAATTTTTTACCGTAAAAAAACAAAAAAAACACAGTAAGGTACTTAATTGTTACCAAGAAATGATTTGATATTGCGGTAAAAACGGCTGCATTGAACCTTTAAGAATTAACTATAATTCAGGAGAGAGGACCAGACTTGAATGCAACACTTTTTTAACTTTTCAAGTTGCCTTGAACGCAGCTCCCTAGCATCTCAACAAGCACCAGCTGCTACTAATTGCCAGTCAGCCTCCAAACCTGTTTGCAACACTTTAACTAGTTGCCTTGAACGCAGCTCCTCATCAAGCATCAGTGTCAGGCGTCAGTGTGTAGCGGTAGGACGGAGTCAGGCGCAGGACACAGAGCTAGTAGACAACGTACTTTACTAGTAAATAACAAATGAACATAAACTCCACGCAGGGAGGACAACCCCACTCACCAGTCGATAACACCAAACATAGAACAAACATGCACACAACACAGTGGGAGCCAGAGGGTTAAATAGGGAACAAATCATAGACATAATGGGAACCAGGTGTGTACAATGAAGACAAAACAAGTAGAACACAGAAACATAGATCGGTAGCAGCTAGTACTCTGGTGACGACGAACGCCGAAGCCTGCCCGAGCAAGGAGGAGGAGCAGCCTCGGCTGAATCCATGACAGTACTCCCCCCTTGACGCGCGGCTCCAGCCGTGCGCCGACACCGGCCTCGGGGACGGCCAGGAAGACGCGGTGCAGGGCGAGTCGGATGACGACGGTGGAAATCCCTCAACATGGAGGGATCGAGGATGTCCCTCCTAGGGACCCAGCACTGTTCCTCCGGACCGTACCCCTCCCACTCCACGAGATACTGCAGGCCCCCCACCTGACGCCTCGAATCCAGGATGGAACGGACCGAGTACGCCGGTGCCCCCTCGATGTCCAGTGGGGGCGGAGGAACCTCCCGTACCTCAGACTCCTGGAGTGGACCAGCCACCACCGGCCTGAGGAGAGATACATGGAACGAGGGGTTAATACGATGCTCAGGAGGAAGCTGTAACCTATAACACACCTCGTTCAATCTCCTCAGGACTTTAAATGGCCCCACAAACCGCCGACCCAGCTTCCGGCAGGGCAGGCGAAGGGACAGGTTTCGGATCGAGAGCCAGACCCGGTTCCCCGGTGCATACACCGGAGCCTCACTGCGGTGGCGGTCGGCGCTCGCCTTTTGTCGCCTGATGGCCCGTTGCAGGCGTACATGGGCAGCATTCCAGGTCTCCTCCGAGCGCCGAAACCATTCCTCCACCGCAGGTGCCTCGATCTGGCTATGATGCCACGGTGCCATGACCGGCTGATAACCTAATACACACTGAAACGGAGAAAGGTTAGTGGAGGAGTGGCGGAGGGAGTTTTGGGCCATCTCTGCCCAGGGGATGAAAACCGACCACTCCCCCGGCCGGTCCTGGCAATAGGACCGCAGAAACCTACCCACATCCTGGTTTACTCTTTCCACCTGCCCATTACTCTCGGGGTGAAACCCTGAGGTCAGGCTGACCGAGACCCCCAGACGTTCCATGAACGCCCTCCAGACCCTTGAGGTGAACTGGGAACCCCGATCAGACACAATATCCTCAGGTACCCCGTAGTGCCAGAAGACGTGTGTAAATAGGGCCTCCGCAGTCTGTAGGGCCGTAGGGAGACCGGGCAGAGGAATGAGACTTAGAAAGGACTTAGAAAACCGATCCACAACGACCAGGATCGTGGTGTTCCCTTGTGACGGGGGAAGGTCCGTAACGAAATCCACCGATAGGTGGGACCACGGCCGTTGTGGAACGGGGAGGGGTTGTAATTCCCCTCTGGGCAGGTGTCTAGGTGCCTTACACTGGGCGCACACCGAGCAGGAGGAAACATAAACCCTCACGTCCTTAGCTAAAGTACTTCCCACTAAGACAGTGCACTGTCCGACCGATGCCAGGATGACCAGAGGAGGGTGACGTGTGAGCCCAATAGATCAATCGATCGCGGACATCTAACGGCACGTACATACGACCCTCTGGACACTGGGGGGGAGTGGGCTCTGTATGTAACGCCCGCTCGATGTCCGCGTCAACCTCCCACACCACCGGTGCCATCAGACACGAAGCCGGAAGTATGGGAGTGGGCTCCATAGACCTCTCATCTGTGTCATACAGTCGGGACAGAGCGTCTGCCTTAGCGTTCTGGGAACCTGGTCTGTAAGAAAGGGTGAACACAAAACGGGTGAAAAACATGGCCCACCTTGCCTGGCGAGGGTTCAGTCTCATCGCAGCCCGGTGCTCTGAAAGCCTCCACGCTTTCAGAGCCTTAACCACAGCTAACAGCTCCCGGTCCCCCACATCATAGTTGCGCTCCGCCGGGCTGAGCTTCTTCGAAAAGAAAGCACAGGGTCGGAGCTTTGGTGGCGTACCCGAGCGCTGAGACAGTACAGCTCCTATCCCAGCCTCGGACGCGTCCACCTCTACTGTGAATGCCAAGGAGGGATCTGGATGAGCCAGCACTGGAGCCGAGGTAAACAGGTCCTTCAGGTGACCAAAAGCCCTGTCCGCCTCAGCTGACCACTACAGTCGCACCGGTCCCCCCTTCAGCAAGGAGGTTATGGGAGCTTCTACCTGACCAAAGCCCCGGATAAACCTCTGGTAGTAGTTGGCAAACCCTAAGAATCGCTGCACCTCCTTAACCGTGGTTGGAGTCGGCCAATTACGCACTGCCGAAATGCGGTCAATCTCAATCTCCACCCCTGACGCAGACAGGTGGTGCCCTAGGAATGAGACAGACTTTTGAAAGAACAGACATTTCTCCGCCTTGACGTACAGGTCATGTTCCAACAGTCGACCAAGCGCCTTGCGCACCAGGGACACATGCTCGGCTCGTGTAGTGGAGTATATGAGAATGTCATCTATATACACCACTACATCCTGTACGTGCAGGTCCCTGAAAATCTCATCAACAAAGGATTGGAAGACTGATGGAGCATTCATCAACCCGTACGGCAAGACGAGGTACTCATGGTGCCCAGATGTGGTACTAAATGCCATCTTCCACTCATCTCCCTCCCGGATACGCACCAGGTTGTACGCGCTCCTGAGATCCAATTTAGTGAAGAAGCGCGCCCCGTGCAATGACTCCGTCATACTAGCAATGAGAGGTAGTGGATAACTGTACTTAACAGTGATCTGATTGAGACCCCGGTAGTCAATGCACGGGCGTAAACCTCCATCCTTCTTCTTCACAAAAAAGAAACTTGAGGAGACAGGTGAAGTGGAAGGCCGAATGTATCCCTGTCCCAGAGATTCAGAGACATATGTTTCCATAGCAGCCGTCTCTTCCTGTGACAGAGGATACACTTGACTCCGGGGAAGTGCAGCACCTACCTGGAGATTTATCGCACAATCCCCCTGTCGATGGGGTGGTAATTGAGTCGCCTTCTTTTTACAGAAGGTGAGAGCCAAATCAGCATATTCGGGGGGAATGTGCATAGTGGAGACCTGGTTTGGACTTTCCACCGTAGTTGCACCTATGGAAACACCTACACACCTCCCCGAGCACTGACGTGACGATCCCTTGAGAGCCCTCTGTTGCCATGAAATCATGGGGTCATGAGAGGTTAACCAGGGAAGCCCCAACACCACTGGAAACGCAGGAGAATCAATCAGAAATAGACTAATTCACTCCTCATGACCCCCCTGCGTTTTCATCCAGAGTGGAGCTGTGACCTCCCTAATCAGGCCTGACCCTAAAGGGCGACTATCTAAGGTATGTACAGGGAAGGGCACGTCAACAGGAACAATAGGAATCCCTAAACTACGGGAAAACTTACGATCAATAAAGTTCCGAGCTGCGCCTGAATCTACGAGCGCCTTATGCTGGGAATGCGGGGAAAACTCAGGAAATTCTATGTTAATACACATGTGCGCAACAGGGGGCTCTGGGTGAGTCGGGTGCCTACTCACCTGGGACGGTCCATCAGTGCTCTGCCTGCTGCCTCGACTCCCTGAGGACCCTCCCCAGCACCGACCAGCAGTGTGTCCTCTGCGGCCACAGTTGGTGCAGGAGACGGCCCCCCTTCCGGTCTCCCTGAGAGCAGCACCTCCGAGCTCCATTGGTGTAGGGTCGGAGGTACTGGGGGATGGAATGGACGGACCCTGATCCGGACGTCCGCGGGTCGCCAACAGGTTATCCAGCCTTATCGACATATCCACCAGCTGGTCCAGGTTAAGGGTGGTGTCCCTGCAGGCCAGCTCCCGATGAACGTCCTCCCGTAGGCTGCATCGGTAGTGGTCAATCAGGGACCTCTCATTCCATCCCGCGCTGGCAGCCAGGGTCCTGAAGTCCAGTGCGAAGTCCTGTGCGCTCCTCTTCCCCTGTCTGAGGTGGAACAGACGTTCCCCCGCCGCTCTCCCCTCCGGTGGATGATCGAATACCGCCCAGAAGCGGCGGGTGAAATCTTCATAGCACACCGACTATTCCTCCCCACTCAGCGTTGGCCCACTCAAGCGCTCTCCCCGACAGACAGGAGATGAGGGCGGACACGCTCTCCTATCCCGAGGGATGGTAGCCAGGTAGAGCTCTACCTGGAGCAGAAAACCCTGGCACCCGGCAGCTGTACCATCATATGCCCTCGGGAGCGAGAGCCAAATCCCACTGGACCCAGGTGACGAAGGGGTGGACAGCGGTGTGGGTTGCTGTGTAGTTGGAGGAGGTGTAGGAAAACCCCCTCTCTCCCATCGCTCCATGGTGTTCAACACACGCTCCATTGCTGTGCCGAGAGTCTGTATCATGGTCGCCTGCTGTTGGACGTGTTCCTCCACTGATCCGGAAGGAATGAATGTACCTGCTGACTCCATTTGAGGTGCGTGTCTCTGTCAGGCGTCAGTGTGTAGCGGTAGGACGGAGTCAGGCGCAGGACAACGTACTTTACTAGTAAATAACAAATGAACATAAACTCCACGCAGGGAGGACAATCCCGCTCACCAGTCGATAACACCAAACATAGAACAAACACGCACAAAACACAGTGGGAGCCAGAGGGTTAAATAGGGAACACATTTTTCATTTGACCTCACCCTCTCACCGTCCCCCCCTACTCACAAGGCAGGCAATACGCTTGACCTCATCTTTACTAGATGCTGTTCTTCTACTAATCTCACTGCAACTCCCCTCCATGTCTCCGACCACTACTTTGTATCCTTTTCTCTCTCGCTCTCCTCCAACACTACTCACTCTGCCCCTACTCAGATGGTAATGCGCCGTCGCAACCTTCGCTCTCTCTCTCCCGCTACTCTCTACTCTTCCATCCTATCATCTCTTCCCTCTGCTCAAACCTTCTCCCTCCAATCTCCTGATTCTGCCTCCTCAACCCTCCTCTCCTCCCTTTCAGCATCCTTTGACTCTCTATGTCCCCTATCCTCCCGGCCGGCTCGGTCCTCCCCTCCTGCTCCGTGGCTTGATGACTCATTGCGAGCTCACAGAACATGGCTCCAGGCAGCCGAGCAGAAATGGAGGAAAACTAGACTCCCTGCGGACCTGGCATCTTTTCACTCCCTCCTCTCTACATTTTCTTCATCTGTTTCTGCTGCTAAAGCCACTTTCTACCACTGTAAATTCCAAGCATTTGCCTCTAACCCTAGGAAGCTCTTTGCCACCTTCTCCTCCCTGCTGAATCCCCCCCCCCCCCCCCTCCTCCCTCTCTGTGGATGACTTCGTCAACCATTTTAAAAAGAAGGTTGACGACATCCGATCCTCGTTTGTTAAGTCAAATGACACTGCTGGTCCTGCTCACACTGCCCTACCCTATGCTTTGACTTCTCCCCTCTCTCTCCAGATAAAATCTTGCGACTTGTGACGGCCGGCCGCCCAACAACCTGCCCACTTGACCCTATCCCCTCCTCTCTTCTCCAGACCATCTCCGGAGAACTTCTCCCTTACCTCACCTCGCTCATCAACTCATCCTTGACCGCTGGCTATGTCCCTTCCGTCTTCAAGAGAGCGAGAGTTGCACCCCTTCTCAAAAAACCAACACTCGATCCCTCCGATGTCAACAACTACAGACCAGTATCCCTTCTTTATTTTCTCTCCAAAACTCTTGAGCGTGCCGTCTTTAGCCAACTCTCTTGCTATCTCTCTCAGAATGACCTTCTTGATCCAAACCGGTCAGGTTTCAAGACTGGTCATTCAACTGAGACTGCTCTTCTCTGTGTCACGGAGGCTCTCCGCACTGCTAAAGCTAACTCTCTCTCCTCTGCTCTTGTCCTTCTAGACCTGTCTGCTGCCTTTGATACTGTGAACCTTCAGATCCTCCTCGCCACCCTCTCCGAGTTGGGCATCTCCGGCGCGGCTCACTCTTGGATTGCGTCCTACCTGACCGGTCGCTCCTACCAAGTGGCGTGGCAAGAATCTGTCTCCGCACCACGTGCTCTCACCACTGGTGTCCCCCAGGGCTCAGTTCTAGGCCCTCTCCTATTCTCGCTATACACCAAGTCACTTGGCTCTGTCATATCCTCATATGGCCTCTCCTATCATTGCTACGCAGACGACACACAACGAATCTTCTCCTTTCCCCCTTCTGATAACCAGGTGGCGAATCACATCTCTGCATGTCTGGCAGATGACGGATCACCACCTCAAGCTGAACCTCGGCAAGACGGAGCTGCTCTTCTTCCCGGGGAAGGACTGCCCGTTCCATGATCTCGCCATCACGGTTGACAACTCCGTTGTGTCCTCCTCCCAGAGTGTGAAGAGCCTTGGCGTGACCCTGGAAAACACCCTGTCGTTCTCCACTAACATCAAGGCGGTGACCCGATCCTGTATGTTCATGCTCTACAACATTCGGAGAGTACGACCCTGCCTTACACAGGAAGCGGCACAGGTCCTAATCCAGGCACTTGTCATTTCCCGTCTGGATTACTGCAACTTGCTGTTGGCTGGACTCCATGCCTGTGCCATTAAACCCCTACAACTCATCCAGAATGCCGCAGCCCGTCTGGTGTTCAACCTTCCCAAGTTCTCTCACGTCACCCCGCTCCTATGCACACTCCACTGGCTTCCAGTTGAAGCTCGCATCTGCTACAAGACCATGGCGCTTGCCTACGGAGCTGTGAGGGGAATGGCACCTCCGTACCTTCAGGCTCTGATCAGTCCCTACACCCAAACGAGGGCATTGCGTTCATCCACCTCTGGCCTGCTGGCCCCCCTACCTCTGCGGAAGCACAGTTCCCGCTCAGCCCAGTCAAAACTGTTCGCTGCTCTGGCACCCCAATGGTGGAACAAGCTCCCTCACGACGCCAGGACAGCGGAGTCACTCACCACCTTCCGGAGACACTTGAAACCCCACCTCTTTAAGGAATACCTGGGATAGGATAAAATAATCCTTCTACCCCCCCTTACCCCACCCCAAAGAAAGAAAAAAAACATATTGTAAAGTGGTTATCCCACTGGCTATAAGGTGAATGCACAAATTTGTAAGTTGCTCTGGATAAGAGAGTCTGCTAAATTACGTAAATGTAAATGTAAATGTACAATGAAGACAAAACAAGTAGAACACAGAAACATAGATCGGTAGCAGCTAATACTCCGGTGACGACGAACGCCGAAGCCTGCCCGAGCAAGGAGGAGGTGCAGTCTCGGCTGAATCCGTGACAATCAGCTGCGTCTCATAGCGAACTGCCCACACCTTTCCTCACTGTTTCATCACCACTGCCACCCTACTTAAACCTGACCAAATTAAGATTCCTCCTCTCTGTTCTGCAGTGCATGTCGCGTTGTACGGCACTGTGTGTTACGAGCCTTAACAAGTGGCACATCCCTTCTAGCTAGTACTGTTTCTCTCAGGTTCTTCCAAGGATCTCCTGGGGAAGATTGCCATCATCACAGCAGCCTAACTACTACGGCCTGACGACAACGTCTACCTGAGACTCCAATCCAAACTCTACAGAATCCAGCCCCTGGATCCTTCACCTGCAGCCCTCTGCTTCATCCGGTCCGTTCTCATTCCCTTCCTGAATCCACATTCTCACGTCCATTTCTTCAATAAATATTCTAAACCCATTTTCAATGTCTGGTCCTTAAACTTCAGAATAGTACGTAGGATTAGAATGCTCACTACAGTATATGCAGTGGCCATAATAACGCAAGTCTTCAGAGATTTGAAAAACTATAGAATCCATTCAGAGGAAGCCCGAGTCTCCCTGATTTCATGGCTGTGACATGCTGAGTGGTAATCTGATAAGCCTCTGTTTCCAACACCACTGTGTAGCGAGAGAGGCCTATACCACCCAATCGTTCCCTTGGCAATTAATGTAATTATGCACACTGTTAGATAAAGAATACACATTCCTACCTGACTGAGTACATCCCAAATGTCACCCTATTCCCTATATAGTGCACTCGTTTTGACCAGGGAAAATGTAGTGCACTATATAGGGAATAGGGTGCCATTTGGGACGCATCCTCTGGGTGGAATCTTTGGGAGGACCCGTGCACGGAGCATATTTGTTCTATGAGGAATGAAAGACCTCTTTGTATTTCCAGTATAGAAATACAATAGAGCATCAGCCTTGTTATGTTGGTCTGTGACAAATACCACTCTTGATATACAAATTGTGCTATCTGTATCTCAGCTATATAACGCGTCTCCCCAAAGTGAAAAAATTATAATTTAATAATCCTCCATGTTATTGCTGCAGCTTCGTTTTCAATTCTAAAACTTGGTAACTCGGCTGTGATAACTATTTTATATGCTTTGCATTTGGTTGCGACAGCATAAAAGGGGCATATGAAATACAATTGTCTCTCCATCCCTCCATCCCCATCCCCTGTAGAAATGAGATACTCATCTCTTTCTGACTTTCATCTTCAGACAGAAAAGACAGCCTGGAATCTGACTCGGAGCATGTGCAATGTATAGGCTACACATACCTAGCTACCCAAGATAGCAACATGCATCACAGCCTTCATAGGAGTGCAAAGTATATCTGTCAAAACATAAAACATAAAAACTGCTTTAGGCTTTCGACTTAAATCTCGTTCTTCGATTAATGCTAACATGGACCTAAACACCATTCTAAAAGAAGTGGCTGGACTTTTTCACAGTGAATAGCTTGTAGCAGTTAAAAAGGCGCTAACAATCAGCCAGGCCTGTGAATGGTGAATATTTACAATATTCCTTCTCGTCAATATTTCAAGCCCTCAAGCCCCCAACGTATGATTAATCTCCATTAGGGAACAGTTGGTTGGAGATGATCATTTGTGTCTCTCTCCAATGCGGTGCGTTGTGGTGAAGTCAAGTATTTTTCTTCCTTCATTATGTGCTCACGAGTGCTGGCAGAGCCAGTCGCACAGCACAATGCACCAGTGGCTTTGGCACTTCTCTCTGTCAGTTGTTATCAAGCTGATGGAGGAAATCCCTATTATGTTGCATGTACAATTTAAGCATGAAATATAGAGTAACAATATTCCAACCGATTCAGTCAGCAGCCATGTGCAATGAGGCAACAGATGTTGCTTTGGGTTATGATATAATATACTGTAGTACGCCTCCAATCATGACAGCACAGCCCTTGGATACTTTAGTCAAGGTTTTGAAGTCAAAACATGGCACACCAGCAGAGGTCGTGATATGTTTACATTAGAAGGCGGTCATAATGGAGACCCTGCCTCTGTTCAGTCAGTTAATAGCAGGGTGAACAGACTACACCTCCACGAACACAACCTGAATACAACCACTAGCTCTGTGGTTGGCATGGCAGCCAGTTTTATGAGTGCTGTTGTACCTGTGCCCTCACACAAAGACGCACACAGCACACACACACACACACACACACACACAACACACACACACACACACACACACACACACACACACACACACACACACACACACACACACACACACACACACACACACCAAAGAGAGAACATGATAGAGCAGACAGGGGCTAAGGGGTAAAATGTCTCTTTAGTGATTGGAGGAATTACTGTGCCATTCCCGCCCTTCTCTCCTCCCCCTCAGCAGAGGCGGAGCTTTAGCTGTACTGTATTCCACGCCTCTGAAATTACAACGACTTGCAGGCAGCACCGTTATTGCTAACAGAGCGGGTACTTATCTAATTTATCTTATCCTACTACCACTCCCTGGCAGCTTTTCAACAATTCCCTCCCTTCCCACATCTATCCCTCCCTCCCTCCCTCCCTCTTTCGCAATCTCTCCCTCTTTCCGGCTCCACTCTGTCACTCTGTTATTAAGCCTGTCACTATGAAATGCAACTATTTTCTACCGTGCTGCCCATTTTGCAAATGCGGTTTACATCGCTAACGGTGTCGTAACAGTATTTGAGGGTACAGCACAGGCCAGTATGACTCAACTAAAAATATTATGACTGCCCAAAATGCACACAATTTGTGTTTGATGCCTGCTCGCTTTCCAAATAGAGGTATGACAATAGCGCCCCAGCAGAAAAGTAGCTGTCCAATGGGAATCACTAGGTCACTGTTGCATAAACTTCCAGCAAACATTTCAGTAGGCATATGGTGAGTTTAGTTTGACTGCATTTTCATTTGACACAGAATGCTACACAAATCTGCCACTAACAGGTGCACAAGCCTGAACGCTGCAAAACAATGTCTCGCCTGATGATCCACGATTGACAGCAATATTGAGTGATATACGAACGGTGCCATTATCTTTGCTGTAGGCACTGTGTGTGATAAAGGAACATGCGGACTGATGAAACATGAGTGACTTTGCATGTACCAGATAAAAGAGAGAAAGGGAGAGTGGAGGGAAAAAAGGTTGGGAGAGAGAGAGAGAGAGATCCCTACTGAGTGTACTCCATGAACCTTACCATGTTCTTGCACTCTTAGAAAAAGGGTTCCAAAAGTGTTCTTCAGCTGTCCCCATAGGAGAAACCTTTTTTGGTTCCAGGTAGAACCCTTTTGGGTTCCAGGTAGAACTCTTTTGGGTTCCATGTAGAACCATCTGTGTAAAGGGTGCTACATGGAACTCAACAGGGTTCTACCTGGAACCAAAAAGTATTCTTCAAAAGGTTCTCCTATTGGGACAGCCAAATAACCCTTTTAGGTTCTAGATAGCTCATTTTTTTCTAAGAGTGTGGGTTGTTCCTTCCTTTCATCCCAGCGTGTTGCTTTCGCTTCACATTCACCATAGATTTTTTACATTTACATCATTTAGCAGACGCTTTTATCCAGAGCGACTTACAATGGATGAGGGTGATGACAAAGAAGTCCCTCTGCAGCCAAGAGGCTCTATGTTCTCTCCGGTGACATGCCATTTCTGGAACAAGAAAGCCAAGAGGTTTGTATGTGTGTCCTTTTAAATTGCTGCTTGGTCATTGAGTGTATATTGATGCATGTTCAATTTATTCAATTCACCTGTTCTTTACATACATCTACATACACACATGCAATTTTATGGGAACATTGCATGCATGAGTGCCCCTCATGCAAGCATGGAGTGACTTGGCTACTTTAGCCAGTGCAGACTGATTTAAAATGGAGACCGCAGACTCCTTCATGCTCACTTCATAATCAGAGAGTGATGAGGTCTGGGTCAGAACACACTCTGCATGCTCTTTGCATCAGGAACAGGTTGCGGGAGGGTCAGTCCGGAGGGCTGCGCGGTGGTGCCTTGCAGCATTTGTTTGTTTGTTTTTTAAAGGGATACTTTGGGATTTGGTGATTTGGGGTAATTTCCTACTTACCCAGAGTCAGACGAACTCATAGATACCATTTTAATGTCTCTGCATGCAATTTGAAGGAAGTTGAAGGTAGCATATCGTTAGCTTAGCACAATTGCTGAAAGTTAATTGGTATGTGCTAGCCAGCTTCTCTCAAAAGCAGGGAAATATACCTAATTACAAAGCTGTGTGGCTAACACTTTGTACACTAAGTAGTCTTTACAAGTATATATACAATTATAATATTTTGATTATAGTTGTTTTTAAATCTCTGAACTACACATTTCATTAATCCGCAGTGACGGTGGTCGCAAAGATAGGCTGTGCGCCAGTGTAAACACAGTTGGCCAGCTGAGACAGCAGGAAAGCGGCAGTTTTTAACAAGTTTGCTAGATATCAAGTAAGCAAAGTGTAGGAAGGGTACATCAATAGACTGCCATTGCTCGTCCAAAGCAATATTTTTACCTCGCAACCGTGAGTGAAGATTGTTGACACTGCTGGAAGTATTTTCAAGCTATTAGCTAGCTTAAGAAAGCAAGTAGTTTGATTTTATTAGGATCTCTTTTAGTCGTCATTAGGACTAGTCTTCCAAGAGTCCACGTAGCTAAGTAAGTGTGGTGAGACTTGTGTTACATCCATAGCTACCATAGCTTGTCCAATATGGTTAGTGTGTGTGCTGTTTGCAAAAACAAACCAAGGAAGTGGTCGGCTACAATTTTTCAGTCTTCCATTGCGGGAACCGGACCGATTGAAACTATGGCTAGTTGGTCTGAATATAGATAACAACACTCCAACCGAGGACCTCAGAAAGTTACTAGTTTGCTCAGAATAATTTTTCTCCGGGGGACTATTATGAGAAGATGGAACTGACAATCCATAACGATTAAATGTTTCCTGAGGGATACAGTGGTCCTATCAAATCAAATCAAATCAAATCAAATTTTATTGGTCACATGCGCCGAATACAACAGGTGCAGACATTACAGTGAAATGCTTACTTACAGCCCTTAACCAACAGTGCATTTATTTTAAACAAAAAAGTAAGAATAAAACAACAACAAAAAAGTGTTGAGAAAAAAAGAGCAGAAGTAAAATAAAGTGACAGTAGGGAGGCTATATATACAGTAAAATAAAGTGACAGTAGGGAGGCTATATATACAGGGGGGTACCGTTGCATAGTCAATGTGCGGGGGCACCGGCTAGTTGAGGTAGTTGAGGTAATATGTACATGTGGGTAGAGTTAAAGTGACTATGCATAAATACTTAACAGAGTAGCAGCAGCGTAAAAAGGATGGGGTGGGGGGGCAGTGCAAATAGTCCGGGTAGCCATGATTAGCTGTTCAGGAGTCTTATGGCTTGGGGGTAGAAGCTGTTGAGAAGTCTTTTGGACCTAGACTTGGCACTCCGGTACCGCTTGCCGTGCGGTAGCAGAGAGAACAGTCTATGACTAGGGTGGCTGGAGTCTTTGACAATTTTGAGGGCCTTCCTCTGACACCGCCTGGTATAGAGGTCCTGGATGGCAGGGAGCTTTGCCCCAGTGATGTACTGGGCCGTACGCACTACCCTCTGTAGTGCCTTGCGGTCAGAGGCCAAGCAGTTGCCATACCACGGCGGTGATGCAACCAGTCAGGATGCTCTCGATGGTGCAGCTGTAGAATTTTTTGAGGATCTGAGGACCCATGCCAAATCTTTTTAGTCTCCTGAGGGGGAATAGGCTTTGTCGTGCCCTCTTCACGACTGTCTTGGTGTGTTTGGACCATGATAGTTCGTTGGTGATGTGGACACCAAGGAACTTGAAGCTCTCAACCTGTTCCACTACAGCCCCGTCGATGAGAATGGGGGCGTGCTCAGTCCTCTTTTTTTTCCTGTAGTCCACAATCATCTCCTTTGTCTTGGTCACGTTGAGGGAGAGGTTGTTGTCCTGGCACCACACGGCCAGATCTCTGACCTCCTCCCTATAGGCTGTCTCATCGTTGTCGGTGATCAGGCCTACCACTGTTGTGTCGTCGGCAAACTTAATGATGGTGTTGGAGTCGTGCCTGGCCATGCAGTCATGGGTGAACAGAGAGTACAGGAGGGGACTGAGCACGCACCCCTGAGGGGCCCCCGTGTTGAGGATCAGTGTGGCAGATGTGTTGTTACCTACCCTTACCACCTGGGGGCGGCCCGTCAGGAAGTCCAGGATCCAGTTGCAGAGGGAGGTGTTTAGTCCCAGGATCCTTAGCTTAGTGATGAGCTTAGAGGGCACTATGGTGTTGAATGCTGAGCTGTAGTCAATGAATAGCATTCTCACGTAGGTGTTCCTCTTGTCCAGGTGGGAAAGGGCAGTGTGGAGTGCGATAGAGATTGCATCATCTGTGGATCTGTTGGGGCGGTATGCAAATTGGAGTGGGTCTAGGGTTTCTGGGATTATGCTGTTGATGTGAGCCATGACCAGTCTTTCAAAGCACTTCATGGCTACAGACGTCAGTGCTACGGGTCGGTAGTCATTTAGGCAGGTTATCTTAGAGTTCTTGGGCACGGGGACTATGGTGGTCTGCTTGAAACATGTTGGTATTACAGACTCAGTCAGGGACATGTTGAAAATGTCAGTGAAGACACTTGCCAGTTGGTCAGCACATGCTCGGAGTACACGTCCTGGTAATCCGTCTGGCCCTGCGGCCTTGTGAATGTTGACCTGCTTAAAAGTCTTACTCACATCGGCTACGGAGAGCGTGATCACATAGTCGTCCGGAACAGCTGGTGCTCTCGTGCATGCTTCAGTGTTGCTTGCCTCGAAGCGAGCATAGAAGTGGTTTAGCTCGTCTGGTAGGCTTGTGTCACTGGGCAGCTCGCGGCTGTGCTTCCCTTTGTAGTCTGTAATAGTTTTCAAGCCCTGCCACATCCGACGAGCGTCAGAGCCAGTGTAGTATGATTCAATCTTAGACCTGTATTGACTCTTTGCCTGTTTGATGGTTCGTCGGAGGTCATAGCGGGATTTCTTATAAGCGTCCGGGTTAGAGTCCCGTTCCTTGAAAGCGGCAGCTCTACCCTTTAGCTCAGTGCGGATGTTTCCTGTAATCCATGGCTTCTGGTTGGGGTATGTACGTACGGTCACTGTGGGGACGACATCATCGATGCACTTATTGATGAAGCCAGTGACTGATGTGGTGTACTCCTCAATGCTGTCTGAAGAATCCCGGAACATGTTCCAGTCTGTGCTAGCAAAACTATCAGTGGACATTCTACGCACGCCAGAACAAAGACTGGAAGTAAGTGTGATGATGAACTAACATGTTCTTATGATCAAATGTGGTAGGGCTGTCAATTGTCTCGTGGATAGACTGTCCATTTCATGTAGTCTGTGTCACACGAAACAATTTGGACGCAATTTCTGTTGCAGATGCAAGTTGCAAGTGACACCATCTCAAGCATATTTACTGATACACGAAGTAACTCAAACGTGATTGAAATTGCATGCAACATCCAAACCTGTCAAACACCACATCATGGTTTCACAAATGATTCATTTATCCAACTTGTATTTGTAACAGCATTGATATAGACAAAATGCTGGCTGTGTAATTTGGCAAGCTAGCCAAAATGTAATTGCCAAGCATGTTTTACCAAGCTAGCTAGCTAATGTTAGCTAACCAATCTAGCGATGAACTAAGCTAGCTAACATTAGCTAGCTAGCTAGTGCCGTTCGTGATGGACAATTACAGTTTAAACCAGACAGAGGTATGCGTTAACGTCAAAAATTACATTTATTGACTGCCAGACATGTACATAAACCATGAGTAGCCATAATGTCTAGAAGTTTTCGTACATTTCACATTTGGCATGTCTCTTTTGTAGCAGTTTGTAGCAGCACTGAGAGCTGTGTTGACATGACAACTGGGTCGGAGTTCCAAAGAGAACGATATGACGAGTCATGTAAACTTTTTTATACTCACTGATTGGACATTGCATACAGTCAGTTGCGTCAGTTGCTTGAAATAGGATTGATTTCTATTTACATTTTACATTTTAGTCATTTCGACACCTTGTAGAGTCCATGTCCTGATGAATTGAGGCTGTTCTGAGGCCAAAAAAGGGTGGACGGGGTTGTGTGCAGCTGAATATTAGGAAGGTGTTCTTAATATTTTGTACACTCAGTGTATATCAAATGAAACACATATAGAACCTTTCCTTTTCACAGATGAGAAATGCTTTCTTAGAGTCTTATTATTATTGTCCTCTGATTTGTGCGCGTGTGTTCACAAGCAAAATACTTATCACATTATACACTGCTTTAAAAAAATTAAGGGAACACTTAAACAACACAATGTAACTCCAAGTCAATCACACTTCTGTGAAATCAAACTGTCCACTTAGGAAGCAACACTGATTGACAATACATTTCACATGATGTTGTGCAAATGGAATAGACAACAGGTGGAAAT
This sequence comes from Coregonus lavaretus, assembly GCF_964263955.1. NCBI lineage: Eukaryota > Metazoa > Chordata > Actinopteri > Salmoniformes > Salmonidae > Coregonus > Coregonus lavaretus. The sequence goes on along the minus strand of NC_139988.1, from coordinate 82,812,223 downwards.
TATAGGCAATTAGGAAGACACCCCCAATAAAGGACTGGTTTTGCAGGTGGTGACCACAGACCACTTCTCAGTTCCTATGCTTCCTGGCTGATGTTTTGGTCACTTTTGAATGCTGGCGGTGCTTTCACTCTAGTGGTAGCATGAGACGGAGTCTACAACCCACACAAGTAGCTCAGGTAGTGCAGCTCATCCAGGATGGCACATCAATGCGAGCTTTGGCAAGAAGGTTTGCTGTGTCTGTCAGCGTAGTGTCCAGAGCATGGAGGCGCTACCAGGAGACAGGCCAGCACATCAGGAGACGCGGAGGAGGCCGTAGGAGGGCAACAACCCAGCAGCAGGACTGCTACCTCCGCCTTTGTGCAAGGAGGAGCAGGAGGAGCACTGCCAGAGCCCTGCAAAATGACCTCCAGCAGGCCACAAATGTGCATGTGTCTGCTCAAATGGTCAGAAACAGACTCCATGAGGGTGGTATGAGGGCCCGACGTCCACAGGTGGGGGTTGTGCTTACAGCCCAACACCGTGCAGGACGTTTGGCATTTGCCAGAGAACACCAAGATTGGCAAATTCGCCACTGGCGCCCTGTGCTCTTCACAGATGAAAGCAGGTTCACACTGAGCACATGTGACAGACGTGACAGAGTCTGGAGACGCCGTGGAGAACGTTCTGCTGCCTGCAACATCCTCCAGCATGACTGGTTTGGCGGTGGCATTTCTTTGGGGGGCCGCACAGCCCTCCATGTGCTCGCCAGAGGTAGCCTGACTGCCATTAGGTACTGAGATGAGATCCTCAGACCCCTTGTGAGACCACATGCTGGTGCGGTTGGCCCTGGGTTCCTCCTAATGCAAGACAATGCTAGACCTCATGTGGCTGGAGTGTCAGCAGTTCCTGCAAGAGGAAGGCATTGATGCTATGGACTGGCCCGCCCATTCCCCAGACCTGAATCCAATTGAGCACATCTGGGACATCATGTCTCGCTCCATCCACCAATGCCACGTTGCACCACAGACTGTCCAGGAGTTGGCGGATGCTTTAGTCCAGGTCTGGGAGGAGATCCCTCAGGAGACCATCCGCCACCTCATCAGGAGCATGCCCAGGCGTTGTAGGGAGGTCATAGTTGGATCAGCCTGTAGTGTGGTTTTCCACTTTAATTTTGAGGGTGACTCCAAATCCAGACCTCCATGGGTTGATAAATTTGATTTCCATTGATAATTTTTGTGTGATTTTGCTGTCAGCACATTCAACTATGTAAAGAAAAAAGTATTTAATAAGATTATTTCGTTCATTCAGATCTAGGATGTGTTATTTTAGTGTTCCCTTTATTTTTTTGAGCAGTCTATATATTTGGCACTAGTCTTGCCTATGGTAATCAATGCTCCATCTAAGGTTGTCTTTTATTATATTTTACCAGGAACACTTGAGGTATTTCACAGTTCTATGTTGAAATACTGTCAAAAGTGTCTCCACTCCAAAGACTACAGCATGAAATCCCCTACTCATACCACAATGAGAATCAGAACCGGACAAGCCTCAACCGTTGCTGAATATGCCATCAATGTTCTGATTTACATTTTAGTACTTGTTTTGTCATATTGAGATGGTGAAAGTGGGGTATTTCTTTGGGGGATGGTGCTCCCTTTCAATTGTGCTCAGAGGTACCCTTTTTTTTCTCTGTGGGGGGTGTGGGGCCTGACGACCTCCACTGAACTAGGCTTATCTGGTCATTTGAATCAGATTACCGATTAGGCTACAGTCGAGCAACATGAAGTGCGCACGGTGGATTATTCTCCTAGTTGGATTACTTTTGCTGGTACCTGAAACAGCATGCGAATACCGGTGGAATCATCTGCTATAGCAGAGGCTATCTTTTACAATGGACCAAAGGGGACATACCTGCAGAGATGGTGAGACAAAGCAACCCGGGCGAAGGAAGGACGAAGGAAGAAGAAATGGGAAAAGAAAGGCGGTGTGCGGCAGAGGTTGAGGAGGAATAAAACAAAAGATCCCGCTTCATACTGTCTTGCTCTCTAATGTCCAATCACTGAAGGGGAAAAATGGACGAATTCTGGACAAACACACGGTATCTATATGAATACAGGGAGGCCTGTGTGATGGCTGTTGGAGGCGGTGCCCGACTCTGAAGTCACCCCCCACGGATTCACTATTACGGGTATGGACAGAGACAGAGAGGCTACTGACAAGGAGCACGGAGGGGAAGGCTGTGCTGATAAATGACAGACGGTGTGAAACAACGATTGTCAGGAAAGAAATGTGCACTCTATTGTTTTTATTTAACCAGGTAAGCCAGTTGAGAACATGTTCTCATTTCCAACTGCGAACTGGCCAAGATAAAGCAAAGCAGTGCGATAAAAACAACAACAACACAGAGTTACATATGGAATACATAAAACGTACAGTCAAAAACACAATAGAAAATACATATACAGTGTGTGCAAATGTAGTTATGGAGGTAAGGCAATAAATAGGCCATAGTGCAAAATAATTACAATTTAGTGTTAACACTGGAGTGATAGATGTGCAGAAGATGTTGTGCAAATAGAGATACTGGGGTGCATTGATACTGATCAAGGTCCCTCTAATTATTTTTCAGCACTGTGCAAATTTCAGGTCTGCTGAGCTCAAACTTGAACTTTGTGAAAATTCTGTGCAACTTCCTGCGCGTGTTTACTGTGAACACTGAGGCTGTACCCGCTTTAAGTTAAAGTTTTAACAGTGGCCAAGTAGGCTACTGTGGCTATTTGATCATAATGTAGGCCTACCAGAGTGGCCTACCATCAAATTCAATGGAGAAAAATGCCTCCCATAACATTTCACACGGAAATAGGTGTTCCATCATTCAGCCTACAGTAGCAGCCAATGTGTGGTGTTCAATGTAGGCTTACGTTCTATGATACGTTTGAAAAAACATGCAGGGCTTGACATTAACCTGTTTATCCACTTGTCCTTCAGACAAGGAGGTGACTGAAAATGTTGTGTTGTTTGATTCAAGAAACCACTTTACAAAATAAAATTCATTATTACTCCCATACCATTATTACAGAGAATCAGACAAATTATGCTACCCTCTGCCTATTGGCTACTTAGCTTATTCAAGACCGTCTCAAAATACAACACTGCCCCTTTAAGACAAAAAAAAGCTCTTTACCTGACTGGCTTTTCAAAGATAGCTAGAAATGTACACGTTATGTGCTCTTGTTGACTAGAAATTAGCTAAAACTGGGCTAATAACTCACTAACTAGCAAAGAATATGAACAAATGTGCACAGGTGGCTACATGCAGCTCTTGCTTTGATCTCAAAATAAGCGCATCTACTCGCGACCGCTCATACTGTAAACATAGTCCAGTTCAAAGTGAATGGCACAGATCCATTTATTGCAATGGCTATTTGCATGTAGGCCTACTGCAGGTCTGATTGGTTATGGCGCACCAGTCTGTGTAGAGTACGGGCCTGAGTCGTGCCTGTCAATGCAATAGAATCCTACTCCGATGCACTCTGCCTACAAGAAAATCTCTTGCACTGTTAGTTTTGCATACTAAATCTTGCTTAGTTTGTTTTGTTTCAGTATGTTACATTGAAAGTGGCTAATATTGCGTTGATTTGAGCACAATTCCCACAGTAGAGCGAAACATTGATAGTGTTAACTGAAGGGGAAAGTTCAATCTAGTGCTTCTCTGGGGGGGCTGATATTTCTTCTGCGCAGCAGTCAGAGGGCAGCTGCGCGCAGCTTAGAGGAAACATTGCTCCTGATATAGAGCTAATTCTCAGTGTCACTGCGCCCATTCTACCTCCCCCGTGAATACTCCCAGCCTTTTCTGAATGTTGTTTGTATCCATCCAAGAGCGAACATTGTCCATTTAAAAAAATATATATTTAACTTTTATTTAAGTAGGCAAGTCAGTTAAGAACAAATTCTTATTTACAATGATGGCCTACACCGGCCAAACCCAGACGACGCTGGGCCAATTGTGCGCCGCCCTATGGGACTCCCAATCACGGCCGGTTGTGATACAGCCTGGAATCAAACCAGGGGGTCTGTAGTGATGCCTCAAGCACTGAGATGCAGTGCCTTAGACCACTGCACCACTCAGGAGCCAATGCAGCTGACATAATTTTTTACGTCACTCAAGAGCTTGATGCGATTTCCCCTGATGAGCCCAAATTCGTCATGGGGGATTCGTCATGGGGGATTTATCTTGGCCAGGTCGCAGTTGTAAATGAGAACTTGTTCTCAACTGGCTTACCTGGTTAAATAAAGGTGAAAAAAAAAAATATATATATATATATTTAAATAGCTGCACTCTCAAGCGCACTTTGAGTACTTACACTCAGTATGTGACTTGTCTAAGAAGGAAAAATAAGATCATTGACTTCTGTTACGGCTCAGTTCCCAAAGTGTATTCATCCTTGGTAAGACCCCCACTGGATTGATCAAATCATAACACCAACTTATAGACAGTTACTCAAAAGGGAGAAGGTGGTGGGAAAACAAATAAAAGTGTGGTACAATGAAAGTATTGATCAATTGCAAGGAAGCTTTTATTGTACTACCTGGAGTGTATTTGAGGAATCATCAGCTGACCTGAATGAGATGACTGAAGTAATATCTGGCTATATTGAATTCTATGCTGACTCTGTGATCCACAAAGAAAGAAACATGGAAGATATTTCCCAACAACAAACCATGGGTGACCAAGGAGTTGAAAGTGGTGCATAACAAGAAGAAACAAGTGTTTGCCTCCGGGAATCCTCTTGAAAGAAAAGAGGTACAGAGGGGTGAACAAAGAGATGAAAAAGGCGAGATGCCATTACAAGGATTTTGGTGCAACAGACACTGTCACAGGGAGACTCTCAATCTGCCTGGATGGGCATTAAGAACATGTCAAACACCCCCTTCAAAGAGAGGCAACGACTCGATCCGTGCCCAGACGAGAGGGTGTGCCCAAAAACTTCTCACCCATCCGCATCAAATGACTACAGACCTGTCGCGCTTACCTCCCTCTTGATTAAATCTCATGAAAATCATACATCATCAACACCACCAAACACCTCCTTGACCCTCTCCAATTCTTCAACACCACCAAACACCTCCTTGACCCCCTCCAATTCATCAACAGCACCAAACACCTCCTTGATCACCTCCAATTCATTAACACCACCAAACACCTCCTTGATCACCTCCAATTCATTAACACCACCAAACACCTCTTTGACCCCCTCAAATTCATCAATAATATAATATAATATAATATGCCATTTAGCAGACGCTTTTATCCAAAGCGACTTACAGTCATGCGTGCATAAATTTTTTGTGTATGGGTGGTACCGGGGATCGAACCCACTACCTTGGCGTTACAAGCGCCATGCTCTACCAGCTGAGTGACCCTCCTTGACCCCCTCCAATTCATCAACAGCACCAAACACCTCCTTGACCCCCTCCAATTCATCAATACCACCAAGCACCTCCTTGACCCCATCCAATTCCTCAACACCACCAAACAACTCCTTGACACCCTCCAATTAATACATAGCACCAAACATCTCCTTGACCCCCTCCAATTCATCAACACCACAAAACAACTCCTTGACCCCTCCAATTCATAAACAGCACCAAACACCTCCTTGACCCCCTCCAATTCATCAACACCACCAAACCTCTTCTTGACCCCCCCAATTTGCATACCAGTTGGAGAGAGGAACAGATGAAGCCATCCTCTCTCTCTCTTAAATCTGGTGCACATTCATTTGGAGGACAGCAGAACCAATGTGCGTATCATGTTTCGCAGATTTCTCCTCTGCATTTAACACAATCAGTTTGTTCCGAACTGATAGGTCTCAGCAGGTAAGAGTTGACAAGACACTGTCGGAGGTGCGCACTTCTTCAGTTGGAACCCCACAGGGCAGCGTCCTGTACATACTGCAGGAGCCAGTTCCCAGGGTACCACCTGATCACTCCACCCCGAATTCCAGCCCCTCCCCTCTGGCCGCATGTACAGACTGCCTAAGGTTAAAAGAAATAGGGCGAAGTACTCTTTTATTCCGAATGCAATTCTGCAACTTAACAAAATGTTGTATTAATTGCACTTTAGCGCTTGCACTTTAACATGTAGCCCATTTTGACATTTTATTATGAAATTGCACTTACCCAGCCTAGTAAGTAAGTAAGTAAGTAAGTAGCCTTGCACGAGCCTTGGCTTGTGCAAGCCGCAACGGCTCATAGGGCAGGAGCCTATCTCCTGTTTCTGTAGCATGAGGCAGCTTGATCTATAAGTACACCCCCTGGACAGGATGCTAGTCTATCACAGGGCCTTACCCCCAATCTACAGTATCTCCTTAATGCTGAGTGCCAAGCGGAGCTGCATCAGGTTCCATTTTCACAGTCTTTGGTATATACTAGCCTACTTGCTAGTAAGTATCCTTTGCTTTTTGCTGTTGTTTTTTAATATATAATTTCGTTTATATGTTTTATGACTGCTGCAAAATGAATTGCCTCTTTGAGGACCTTCAAGTTTTTCTGAATCTGAATCAGATAAAATTCTCTCTGACAGCAAGTCCTCATCTAGAGAAAGAGTGCTGACATTCATATCAAAGGTGCCCCTGCAAGTGGAAGCCATTTAAAAAGGCTGTCGAGCTCCAGCCCCAAGCAAAGCAGTCGAGAAGACAAACAGAGAATTTGCGGTCCCCTGCCTGCCGATCGATGCGGTGGCCAGGCTGTAATTTATGGCAGGACGGCTGGGCTCTTTGAGCAGGCTGTTTAATCCGCCTCCATTCAGTGCCGGCAGCAGGCCAGGGTGAGTTCCACATCTGAGGGCTGAATGGACTCTGGGAGTCAGCGAGGCAGCGAGGGCCAGAGCAGAGACCGGGAGCAATGCAGTATTGATGAAACTCCGGCACTCTGATCCGATGTTCCAAAAACCGTCACAGTTCAGCCGGACAATGCCTCAAAGATACGACATGAAAACAGGGCATGAATAAAATAGTTTGGTAATTAACAGGTATATTTAGTTGGTGGATGGTGTCTGGTAGAAACCTCAGAATAAAGAAGTGAGAGATGTGTCGTGTGCAGACCTCGGATAACTATAGTTTTAAATATGCTTAGTGGATAGCAACTATTTTTTTGGGAGGAACAAATAGTTACTTTGGAGGTGACTACAACTATTTGAATTCAGATCCCCAAAAATGACTACTTTTTAAAACTATTTGAATACAGATCTCAGAAAGTAACTACTTTTGAAAACTATTTGAATACAGATCTGAGAAAGCAACTACTTAGAAATTATTTGATTGGCTGCATTCAACTAATTGCAGAGCTGTATCTCGAATGTTGAAGATAGAATGAATAAATAAAGCACACACAAGTTCCTATAATATTCCAATCCATCTGAGAGTGGATCATGTTTGATCTACACAATACATTTCTATCTGAACATTCTGTAAATGTCCATTCTCCTGAACAGGCCCCAGGTGTAGGGAATCAAATCAAAGTGTTCTTGTTTCAACACACAGTACCATCTTTAAAGGGATAGTTTACTCAGAATACAAATTAACATGATTTTCCACATACCTTGGCTGTAGAAGGCATGGATATTTTAGTTCCCTAAGACACTTAATAGCCATATATTTAACACTTAACATTAAGCTGGTCTTACTTTCAGAGCAACGTTTTATTAGCATGTTGTTACATAATACTTTGGTAATTGATTCTTAATTGCATAGCTATTATCTGTGAGTTTTTCTAGCTACTGTGCACAAGAGGAATAGTGACTGTTCCTTTCTTTTGTCTTCTTTTTTTTCACCTTTATTTAACCAGGTAAGTTCTCATTTACAACTGCGACCTGGCCAAGATAAAGCAAAGCAGTGCGATAAAAACAATAACAACACAGAGTTACATATGGGATAAACAAAACGTACAGTCAATAACACAATAGAAAATCTATATACAGTGTGTGCAAATGTAGTAAGTTATGGAGGTAAGGCAATAAATAGGCCATAGTGCAAAATAATTACAATTTAGTATTAACACTGGAGTGATAGATGTGCAGAAGATGATGTGCAAATAGAGATACTGGGGTGCAAATGAGCTAAATAAATAACAATATGGGGTTGAGGTAGTTGGGTGGGCTAATTACAGATGGGCTGTGTACAGGTGCAGTGATCGGAAAACTGCTCTGACAACTGATGCTTAAAGTTAGTGAGGGAGATAAGAGTCTCCAGCTTCAGAGATTTTTGCAGTTCGTTCCAGTCATTGGCAGCAGAGAACTGGAAGGAATGGCGGCCAAAGGAGGTGTTGGCTTTGGGGATGACCAGTGAGATATACCTGCTGGAGTGCATACTACGGGTGGGTGTTGCTATGGTGACCAATGATCTAAGATAAGGCGGGGATTTGCCTAGCAGTGATTTATAGATGACCTGGAGCCAGTGGGTTTGGCGACGAATATGTAGTGAGGGCCAGCCAACGAGAGCGTACAGGTCACAATGGTGGGTAGTATATGGGGCTTTGGTGACAAAATGGATGGCACTGTGATAGACTACATCCAATTTGCTGAGTAGAGTGTCCTTAGACAACTTGTGTCAAAAAATAACAATGTCAAGGGCCGGCTAACCGTGCCAATATATCCTCCAAACACCGGGTTCGAGGGCATTATCACTTTTAGACAACGGATTACCAACATATTCAAATAATGATTTACATATTTTCATTAAAAACGTTATTTTGATTAATTTATTCATACTATTTCATCCTTCCACAATATATAGTCCTGACACAAATCTAGGATTGCTACCCAAGCCGGCTGTTAGTTTGTTTTATCGGTTCGGTTGTTAGAGACATGACCCAGTCATTCAGTCTTTTTGTTCTGTATCTAAATGTTCCATTGTCATACTGGCTGGCAACGTTCTTATCCCTTGCTTGCTAGCTAGCCAACTACGGCTAACTTACAGTCACGTCAAAAAGTGCAGCCAGAATAACAACAAAGTTGCTGCATTTGCATTTGTTTAAGCTGTTTTCTAGTGACATTTACAGTGGGGAAAAAAAGTATTTAGTCAGCCACCAATTGTGCAAGTTCTCCCACTTAAAAAGATGAGAGAGGCCTGTAATTTTCATCATAGGTACACGTCAACTATGACAGACAAATTGAGAAAATAAATTCCAGAAAATCACATTGTAGGATTTTTAATGAATTTATTTGCAAATTATGGTGGAAAATAAGTATTTGGTCACCTACAAACAAGCAAGATTTCTGGCTCTCACAGACCTGTAACTTCTTCTTTAAGAGGCTCCTCTGTCCTCCACTCGTTACCTGTATTAATGGCACCTGTTTGAACTTGTTATCAGTATAAAAGACACCTGTCCACAACCTCAAACAGTCACACTCCAAACTCCACTATGGCCAAGACCAAAGAGCTGTCAAAGGACACCAGAAACAAAATTGTAGACCTGCACCAGGCTGGGAAGACTGAATCTGCAATAGGTAAGCAGCTTGGTTTGAAGAAATCAACTGTGGGAGCAATTATTAGGAAATGGAAGACATACAAGACCACTGATAATCTCCCTCGATCTGGGGCTCCACGCAAGATCTCACCCCGTGGGGTCAAAATGATCACAAGAACGGTGAGCAAAAATCCCAGAACCACACGGGGGGACCTAGTGAATGACCTGCAGAGAGCTGGGACCAAAGTAACAAAGCCTACCATCAGTAACACACTACGTCGCCAGGGACTCAAATCCTGCAGTGCCAGATGTGTCCCCCTGCTTAAGCCAGTACATGTCCAGGCCCGTCTGAAGTTTGCTAGAGTGCATTTGGATGATCCAGAAGAGGATTGGGAGAATGTCATATGGTCCGATGAAACCAAAATATAACTTTTTGGTAAAAACTCAACTCGTCGTGTTTGAAGGACAAAGAATGCTGAGTTGCATCCAAAGAACACCATACCTACTGTGAAGCATGGGGGTGGAAACATCATGCTTTGGAGCTCTTTTTCTGCAAAGGGACCAGGATGACTGATCTGTGTAAAGGAAAGAATGAATGGGGCCATGTATCGTGAGATTTTGAGTGAAAACCTCCTTCCATCAGCAAGGGCATTGAAGATGAAACGTGGCTGGGTCTTTCAGCATGACAATGATCCCAAACACACCGCCCGGGCAACGAAGGAGTGGCTTCGTAAGAAGCATTTCAAGGTCCTGGAGTGGCCTAGCCAGTCTCCAGATCTCAACCCCATAGAAAATCTTTGGAGGGAGTTGAAAGTCCGTGTTGCCCAGCGACAGCCCCAAAACATCACTGCATGGAGGAATGGGCCAAAATACCAGCAACAGTGTGTGAAAACCTTGTGAAGACTTACAGAAAACGTTTGACCTGTGTCATTGCCAACAAAGGGTATATAAGAAAGTATTGAGAAACTTTTGTTATTGACCAAATACTTATTTTCCACAATAATTTGCAAATAAATTCATAAAAAATCCTACAATGTGATTTTCTGGATTTTTTTTCCTCATTTTGTCTGTCATAGTTGACGTGTACCTATGATGAAAATGACAGGCCTCTCTCATCTTTTTAAGTGGGAGAACTTGTACAATTCGTGGCTGACTAAATACTTTTTTTCCCCACTGTATATGGATACATCCATAACAATTCGCTAATGAGGCCCGATTTTGCTTGGCATAGAAAATGTGCTCACTTGTCAGGACACTGTTGTTAAGAGGAGCTTGCCAACAACACAGCTAACACAATCACTTCAAACTGAAGCTGGAAAGACTGCAAACTAGCTGCACTTCGTTTCATTTTACCTTCTTTCAATTTACATTTCTTTGTATATATCCATAAAAAATTATGCCAGCTGATTCATGATTTCGAATTGTTGAGAAACGCTGCCTGCCTGTCTGTCTGTCTCGTGCCGACTCCTGACACGTTCATTACTATGGGACAGCCGGAGATCAAATTTGAATGCTGAAACAATGTTGCAAATGTCAGAGAAACAGACAGCAAGGTTTATACAAATCTCCGCTGTTGAAAACTAAATGTTAGTCTAAAAGAAATGTGAGATAATGTCTAGATGTTTTTTATAGTGGAGTTCAAGTTTATAAATTGCCTGGCTGGGCTGATGACAGTGGATTGCGCAATCAGATGGAACAGAGTAAATAGCCATTTTAACATCATAGATTTAACCGGTGGTAACTTGTGGAATAGATACCGGCTGGAATGCGGTTTTAACCAATCAGCATTCAGGATTAGACCTACCCAGTTTATAAATATGTATAGGAACTTGATGTTAAGTGTTAATGTATTTCCTTATGTCTCACTCATTATGAAAATGTATTTCTTAGTAATTTTTTTAACTGCAATTGTGTTCTACTCTCATGATCAGTCCATGTCCCTCAAACTCCTAGATCTAGCTAAATGCCTGAAAGTGACGTTTATCAGATGTTTTCAGGCCTACAAATGTGTCATAAGTCCATGTCCCATGCAATCTGTTGTGTAGATCCAGTTATATGCCTCAATGCTAATGAGCATATATTTAGACTAATTAAACAAACTTTTGTAGAATTAGTTCTTCATCAAATTTTGGCCAGCCATCAAATATATATATATTTTTATATACTTTCAAATATTATTAGTTTTTCTGTGACCTTTATTTGAATATCAAAGAAAATAATTGCCTTCAGACGATTCTCTATATTCTACCTTGAGTATTTCAAAAGTTGGTATTTTCAAATTAACTACAAAATACAAATATTTTCTGCCCATGTCTGGTGATGTGTCTGTTGGTAAATCAATAAATTGTATTTTCTAGAATGTGTTGAAAGGAAGGTTAAAGTCATAGACTTTATGAAGCACCCCTCTGTTATGTTGCTCAATATTGAGCCTGCTGCATTCTTTTTGGTTGCCCTGGTGACTGGAGATTAACCTTGAAGTGTGGAGAGGGTGGTGGTGTGAGTGTGTGTGTGTTTGTGAAAAGTGGGCAGGGAGTGATGCTTTGTGTTTACAACATATGGGCATTGGGCCAGGGAAACCAGTTTCTGAAGTTTCTCTTAGTCAACATATAGTGGAGTAATCTTTGATATGTGTACATACACCTTCCTACTATCCCCCCCCCCCCCCCTCAGAACATCCTCAATTCGTCTGTCGAAAGCGTTCCACAGGGATGCTGGCCCATGTTGACTCCAATGCTTCCCACAGTTGTGTCAAGTTGGCTGGATGTGCTTTGGGTGGCGGACCATTCTTGATATACACGGGAAACTGTTGAGCGTGAAAAACCCAGGAGCGTTGCAGTTCTTGACACAAACTGGTGCGCCTGACCCCTACTACCATACCCCATTCAAAGGCACTTAAATATTTTGTCTTGCCCATTCACCCTCTGAATGGCACACATACAGTACACAATCCATGTCTGAATTGTCTCAAGGCTTAAAAATCCTTCTTTAACCTGTCTCCTCCCCTTCATGAACACTGATTGAAGTGGAAACAGCTTGTTGATGAGAGGTCGAAGGAGAATGGCAAGCTAACAAGCAGGCCACTAACAGGTAAATAACGGTGCAGTACAACAGTGGTGTGCCACGGATGGGCTATTGCAGCAGGCGACCACACCGGGTTCCACTCCCATCAGCTAAAAACAAGAAGAAGCGGCTCCAGTGGGCACACGATCCCCAAAACTGGACAATTGAGGAGTGGAAAAACATTGCCTGATCCTACGAATTCCAGTTCCTGTTGCGTCATGCTGATTGCAGAGTCAAGATTTCACGTAAGAAGTATGAGTCCATGGCCCCATCCTGCCTGGTGTCAATGGTACAGACTGGTGGCGGTGAAGTAATGGTGTGGGGAATGTTTTTCTTGCACACGTTAGGTGCCTTGATACCAATTGAGCAACGTTTCCATGCCCAGAATAATTCAGGCTGTTCTGGAGGCAAAGTTGGGTCCGACCGGGTACTATACTGAAGAAAAATATAAACGCAACATGTAAAGTGTTTGTCCAATGTTTCATGAGCTGAAATAAAATATCCCAGAAATGTTCAATACGCACAAAAAACGTATTTCTCTCAACTTTTGTGCACACATTTCTTTACATCCCTGTTAGTGAGTATTTCTCCTTTGCCTAGATAATCCATCCACCTGACAGGTGTGGCATATCAAGAAGCTGATTAAACAGCATGATCATTACACAGGTGCACCTTGTGCTGTGGACAATCAAAGACCACTCTAAAATGTGCAGTTTTGTCACACAACACAATACCACAGCTATCTCAAGTTTTGAGGGTGAGTGCAATTGGCATCCTGACTGCAGGAATGTCCACCAGAACATTTGCCAGATAATTTAATGTTCATTTCTCTACCATAAACCGCCTCCAACGTCGTTTTAGAGACCGCAGACCACGTGTAACCACACCAGCCCAGTACCTCCACATCAGGCTTCTTCACCTGCGGGATCATCTGAGACCAGCCACCCGGACAGCTGATGAAACTGAGGAGTATTTCTGTCTGTAATAAAGCCCTTTTGTGGGGAAAAACTCATTCTGATTGGCTGGGCCTGGCTCCCCAGGCCCACCTATGGCTGCGCTCCTGCCCAGTCATGTGAAATCCATAGATTAGGGTCTAATGAATTCATTTCAATTAACTGATTTCCTCATATGAACTGTAATTCAGTCAAATCTTTGAAATTGTTGCATGTTGTGATTATATTTTTGTTCATTATAGATGGGTGTACCTAATAAACTGGCCACTGAGTGCATCTATACACCTCACATGTTACCCATAATAAAGACTATGAAATGTGTATGTTAACAAACGGAATATCTGACTCCATACAGATGATTTAGCAATATGCACAAGACTATAGTTGAGTAGTAATAGGCAATCAAGATAGGAATAAGAATTGTCTATATCAAAGGTAGATATTTCATATCATTGTAAAACGAATGGATTCATATTTAAGGCATATTAAAGCTTAAGTTACAAGACAATACTAGCATTACAAGGCATTATTCTAGGCATTATGAGAGAGGGAGAGAGAAAGAAATCATCGCCTGAAAGGCCATGCCCCAAGAGTCCATGGGGAGGAGTGTGAGAAAGAGAGAGAGTCTATCTCACCACAGGTGGTCAGGAACAACGAGAAAGAGACAATGAATCTAAGAGGCTTTAATAACATCTGACCAATAGTATTAGTGTAAAGTTAACCTCCAATCAGACATCAGACCTACGGAATGTAAAGACAACAGAACCTCTGCTACCCAGAGGTGTGACAAGAGGGGGTTGGTGAGATAATGCAGCGTTCCTATGACAACACAGAGGAAACCTTGCTTACAGTTGATAAGAGTCACTTCGGGGGTTGGGCCACACTACAAACACAACACCACCACCCCTCTTAACTCACACACAATCACACACACACCATGCCACCTCAGAGCCTGTGTCCTAGACACGTAAACACACACACACAAATGCACACGCGCAGATGTTGATTTATGCAACGTGCCGTGCCACTGCCAGTGACGATGCCGTGATGTATTTTGCATTTGGGAGATGAAAAATGGAACGTGAACAGGAGGGATCAGCAAGTTTCCACCCATAGAGTGTGAAATGGAGCCGCTGATTCGAGCTGACTCGCACTGCGCATGCCCCTGAGGAGTGGGCCTTTTCAGACTCTCAGCCTGTCAATCATCTCTGCCCCCGGTTCCACAGACTGAGCAGTCCAGAATGGTGGAAAGTTTCCTCCCTTCTTTTATCAGGATGGAAGGCAGGGTTGGGGTCAATTCCATTTCAATCCCATTTCATTCAGAAAGTAAACCAAATTCTAAATTCAAATTCCAGATTTTCTTCATTGAAAAGCATTGAAGAGAATTGGAATTTCGGTGTACTTTCTGAATTTACTGGAATTAAAATGGAATTGACCCCAACCCTGATGGAAGGAAATAGATGTGTGAAGCAATCTATTTTAACAAACCAATCCATACCTAAAGGGCTATGTGTCATACTTTGCTAATTGTGCAAATGGCCATATGTAATTAAGAATCTATTTAAATGTAGTTACTAATGTATGATAGTGAAATGTCGAAAATACATGATCACATTTTTTTAATTTTTTTTATTTTATTTCACCTTTATTTAACCAGGTAAGCCAGTTGAGAACAAGTTCTCATTTACAACTGCGACCTGGCCAAGATAAAGCAAAGCAGTGCGGAAAAAACAACAACAACACAGAGTTACATATGGAATAAACAAAACGTACAGTCAATAACACAATAGAAAATCTATATACAGTGTGTGCAAATGTAGTAAGTTATGGAGGTAAGGCAATAAATAGGCCATAGTGCAAAATAATAACAATTATAATTTAGTATTAACACTGGAGTGATATATGTGCAGAAGATGATGTGCAAATAGAGATACTGGGGTGCAAATTAGCTAAATAAATAACAATATGGGGATGAGGTAGTTGGGTGGGCTAATTACAGATGGGCTGTGTACAGGTGTAGTGATCGGTAAGCTGCTCTGACAACTGATGCTTAAAGATAGTGAGGGAGATAAGTGTCTCCAGCTTCAGAGATTTTTGCAGTTTGTTCCAGTCATTTGCAGCAGAGAACTGGAAGGAATGGCGACCAAAGGAGGTGTTGGCTTTGGGGATGACCAGTGAGATAAACCTGCTGGAACGCATACTACGGGTGGGTGTTGCTATGGTGACCAATGAGCTAAGATAAGGCGGGGATATGCCTAGAAGGGATTTATAGATGACCTGGAGCCAGTGGGTTTGGCGACGAATATGTAGTGAGGGCCAGCCAACGAGAGCGTACAGGTCACAATGGTGGGTAGTATATGGGGCTTTGGTGACAAAACGCATGGCACTGTGATAGACTACATCCAATTTGCTGAGTAGAGTGTTGGAAGCTATTTTGTAAATGACATCGCCGAAGTCAAGGATAGGTAGGATAGTCAGTTTTACGAGTGCATGTTTAGCAGCATGAGTGAAGGACGCTTTGTTGCGAAATAGGAAGCCGATTCTAGATTTAACTTTGGATTGGAGATGCTTAATGTGAGTCTGGAAGGAGAGTTTACAGTCTAACCAGACACCTAGATATTTGTAGTTGTCCACATATTCTAAGTCAGAGCCGCCGAGAGTAGTGATTCTAGTCGGGCAGGCGGGTGCAAGCAGCGTTCGATTGAAGAGCATGCATTTAGTTTTACTAGCGTTTAAGAGCAGTTGGAGGCCACGGAAGGAGTGTTGTATGGCATTGAAGCTCTTTTGGAGGTTTGTTAACACAGTGTCCAATGAAGGGCTAGATGTCACGGACAGAAGAGGACCCAAGAGCGCAAGTTCAAATTCAGAGTTCTTTATTGAAGGTTTCAGGCGGGAAGAGGAGTGCCAGGGGTGTCAGGGGTTCCAGGGGTGCGCCTGTGCTCCGGAGGTCACCAAATGTCCGGGGGTGTCCAGTCCAAGTGCTTAGTGTGTGTGTTCCCCAGTGATGGAGCGGCGTATCGGGCTGAGGGTGGTGAAGCGTCTGGGCACGCTCATCTGGTGGTCGGAGACCTGGGGGAACACACACACAACAGCAATATGAATGGCAGGCAGAAGTACAGATCAGGGCTGGGCAAATATCGTGGTGAGAGACAGAAAGCAGAATCGAGTTACCGGAGGGGCTGAAGATCGGAGAGTAGTCGAGGTCCAGAAGGCAGGTCGGGATAGACGGGGCAGTAGAACAAGGAGGCAGTCAAGAAAGGAACGGTATCACAAACAGGAGTCAGAGCGCAGACAGGCAGGTTACTGGTCCGGGTTTGAAGACGATCTGACAGGGCTTGGCTGAAAAACAGGGCTTGATATACTGGGAGAGGTTAGTGGGGAAATGCAGTTCAGCTGGCAGAGTAATTAGAACAGAGTGAGGCAAGGTGAGGATGGTGAGTGGGAAATGCAGTGCAGCTGGCCAGGTAACAAGAGCAGAGCAGGGCGGAGCCAGGTGGAGCTCGTTAGGCAGAGTAGGGAGAGAGTGAGCAGAGTGGCAGAGAATTGAATGCAATTAATGTTGCTACCAGGGAGAGAGAGTGCTCATGACAGGACCCCCCCTCCAAGGGACGGCCCCAGAAGTCCCAAGAACAACATCATGCCGGGAGGGTGGAGGGGAGCAGGCGGCGGGTCAGAACTCCTCCGAGCGGTCCGAGTGAATCTCCTCATCCTCAGAAGGAGCTGGAGGGTCACGGTCGGGAGACAGGACAGGCACTGAGACAGGAGCAGGGTCAGGCACAGGACAGGAAGCAGGGCGGGCAGGACGGCTAGGAACCCCTCTTGGACGGCCCCTACGGATTGCAGGCTGATCAGGATGTAGTCGGTGGAAGTCAGTGATAAGGGTCCGGTCCACTATCCTCCTGGCCGGGATCCAGGTCCTCTCCTCTGGACCATATCCCTCCCAGTCAACGAGGTACTGGAGACCCCTACCCCTTCGCCTAGAGCGGAGCAGCCGCCGGACGGTGAAGACAGGACCGCCATCTACGAGGCGCGGAGGAGGTGGCGCCGGAGCTGCAGGGACCAGGGGACTTTCATGGACCGGCTTGACCTTGGAGACGTGGAAGGTGGGGTGGACCCGCATGGAAGCGGGCAACTGAAGTCGGACCGCCGTTGGACTGATGACTTTCTGCACAGGAAAAGGACCAATGAAGCGAGGGGCCAGCTTTCGTGATTCAACCCGCAGCGGCAGATCCCGGGCAGACAGCCAGACCTTCTGACCAACCCGGTAAGTAGGTGCTGGGGTCCTCCGTCGGTTGGCACCGACGGCGTAGCTGGTTCCAGACTTCAGGAGCACAGTGCGAGCCTGGGCCCAAGTGCGGCGGCAGCGGCGGGCATACGCAAGAGCAGACGGACAGGTGGCATCCGCCTCCTGGCTGGCAAACAGTGGAGGTTGATACCCGTAGACACACTGAAAGGGGGAGAGCCCGGTGGAGGAACTGGTGAGTGAATTATGGGCATATTCCACCCAGAGCAGGTGTTGAGCCCAGGCCCGGGGATTTTGGGAAGCCACACACCTCAGTGCCTTCTCCAGCTCCTGGTTCATGCGTTCAGTCTGGCCGTTTGACTGCGGGTGGAATCCAGACGATAGGCTGGCGGTGGCCCCAAGGAGATGACAGAACTCCTTCCAAAAGGTTGCTGAGAATTGCGGGCCCCGGTCTGACACTATATCCTGGGGTAGGCCATGGATACGAAACACATGTTCCAGGACCACCTGGGAGGTCTCTTTAGCAGAGGGTAGTTTGGGAAGGGGCACGAAGTGGGTCATCTTACTAAAGCGGTCAACAATGGTAAGGATGACTGTGTGTCCGTCAGAGGGCGGAAGGCCCGTAACAAAGTCCAGTGAAACGTGGGACCAGGGCCTCTTGGGTATGAGTAGGGGTTGCAGCAACCCAGCAGGAGGCTGGTTGGGGGTCTTGTTTCGGTTACAAGTGGGACAAGCTCGGATGAATTCTCGGACATCCCGTCTCATCCGCCGCCACCAGAACCGCTGGCGGACCAGATGAAGGGTGCGAGTGATGCCGGGATGACAGGCCAGACGGGATTCGTGCCCCCACTGAATCACAGGTGACCTGAGATTTGCTGGAACAAACAGACGGTTGGGGGCGCTGGTGCTTGGACCTGGCTGGTCCCGAAGAGCCTCCATGACCTGCTTCTCGATCTCCCAGGTGAGGGCCGCTACGACCAAGTGGCTGGGAAGAATGGGGGCTGTCATGGCGGTGGTCTCGTCCTTCTGAAACATCCGGGAAAGAGCATCAGGTTTGATGTTGCGAGATCCCGGGCGGTAGGAGAGCGTGAAATTGAAGCGCGTAAAGAACAGAGACCACCGCTGTTGACGGGAGTTCAGCCTCCTGGCTGTTTGGATATACTCCAGGTTCTTGTGGTCTGTCCACACTACGAATGGTTCCTTTGACCCCTCTAACCAGTGCCGCCATTCTTCAAGGGCGAGCTTGACAGCCAACAGCTCGCGGTTCCCAATGTCGTAGTTGCATTCGGCAGGGGTTAGCCGACGGGAGTAGAAGGCACAGGGGTGCATCTTGCCATCCTCAGCTGCTCTTTGAGAAAGCACTGCACCCACTCCCACGTCCGAAGCATCTACCTCCACCACAAACTGCCTTGCTGCATCTGGCATCTGGAGGATGGGAGCAGAAGTGAAACATGTCTTGAGGATATTGAAGGCCTTATCAGCAGCTGATGTCCATTGGTACGGTTGTTTAGTGCTGGTTAGCGCCGTGAGGGGTGCAGCCACTGTGCTATAGTTTCTGATGAATCTCCTATAAAAGTTGGCAAAGCCCAGGAACTGTTGCAACTTTTTCCGAGACTCAGGAACTGGCCAGGAAGTGACAGCCGACACCTTCGTGAGATCCATCTGAATGCTGCCCTCGGTCACCACATACCCCAGGAATGAAACGGTCTTGGCATGGAACTCGCACTTCTCTGCCTTCACGAAAAGAGAGTTCTCCAGCAGGCGGCGCAGGACCAACTGGACG
This sequence comes from Coregonus lavaretus, assembly GCF_964263955.1. Classification (NCBI taxonomy): domain Eukaryota; kingdom Metazoa; phylum Chordata; class Actinopteri; order Salmoniformes; family Salmonidae; genus Coregonus; species Coregonus lavaretus. The sequence continues at coordinate 82,792,737 of NC_139988.1, read as the reverse complement.
TGGTGCGTGTGTTCTGACAGAGTCTTTGAGAATATTAAAATATCGTCAAGGTACACAAATACGAACGTATTTAGCATGTCCCTGAGGATATCATTCACTAGGGCTTGAAAAACTGCTGGGGCATTGGTGAGGCCGAAGGGCATGACGAGATATTCATAGTGGCCGGTTGGTGTGTTGAACGCTGTCTTCCATTCGTCTCCCTCCCTCATCCGCACCAGATGGTAGGCATTGCGAAGGTCCAGCTTTGTGAATACAGTGGCTCCCTGCAGCAGTTCGAAGGCAGACGAAAGTAAGGGCAGTGGGTAGCGATTCTTAACCGTGATGTCGTTCAGACCCCGGTAATCTATGCATGGACGAAGAGAACCGTCCTTCTTGCCGACAAAGAAGAATCCCGCTCCTGCGGGGGAAGATGACGGTCTAATTATCCCGGCGGCAAGAGAGTCATTAATGTAGTCCTCCATGGCCTTTCTTTCCGGGGCTGACAGTGAATACAGACGACCCTTGGGAGGTGCTGTGCCAGGCAGGAGATCAATCGCGCAGTCATAGGGTCTGTGTGGGGGTAGAGATGTCGCCTTGGATTTGTTGAACACCTCTTTCAGGCTGTGGTAACAGGCCGGAACATTGGATATGTCGGAGGTAGCGCTAGATCTTTCCCGGTGAACGGGCAGGGTGGCCCCCCTTAAACAGGTCTGGTGACAACTCCTTCCCCACTCACGGACTGTTCCTGTCTCCCAGTCGATGTGGGGGTTGTGCTGACGGAGCCACGGGTATCCAAGAATGAGTGGTTGGCCAGGTGAGTGTAGGAGGTGAAACTGGATGGACTCCTGGTGGTTTCCTGACAGCAGGATTGTCACAGGGGCGGAGATATGAGTGACAGTGCCAAGATGATGCCCATCCAGGGCTCGTGCAGGAATGGGTTGTGTCAGTTGATGATGGTTCACGCCCAGTTGCTGTGCAAGCTCAGGGTCCATGATGTTTGCTTCGGCTCCGGAATCCACAAGGGCGGCCAATGTATGAGTCTTGTCAGAAAGCTGAAGGCGGAGATGAAGCAGGGTCTTTCGGATGGAGGGAGACTGAAGGCTTGTTGAGCTCACCCGGATCTCCCCTACACCTGGTGAGCTGCGGCTTTTGCCGGACAAGTGGCGACACGGTGATTTTCGCCACCACAGTAGAGGCAAAGGTTGGAGCTTAGACGGCGCCGACGCTCCTCGGGAGTCAGAGAGGCACGGCCAATCTCCATGGGCTCAGGCTGATTGAGTTGGCTATGGGACTTGACAGGCAGGGGCTGGACAGAAGCGGTATCGACCCGAGTGCGGATGGCAGGTTGACTGAGACGGCCCTTCTCCCTCCTCCGGGTCTGTATACGGCGGTCAATGCGGACGGCAAGGTCAATGGCGGCATCAAGCGTTGAGGGCGGGTCATGGGAAACAAGCTCGTCTTTGATATAGTCCGCCAGGCTATGGAGGAAGGCTTGCACCAGTGCCTCTGGGTTAAACGAGCTTTGACTGGCCAGGGTACGAAAGTCAATGGAGAAGTCTGCCACTGTCCGATTGCCCTGACGGATGGTGAGCAGAGCTTGTGACGCTTCGGCTGTTGGCGAGCCTAGGTCAAAGACCTTTAACATCTCCTCCTCAAAGGCACTGAAGGAGGCACAGGCTGGGGTTTGCCGGTCGAATTCCGCCGTTCCCCACAACCGAGCTCGACCGGTGAGATGTGTGATGACATACCCCACCTTGGCTCCCTCTGTTGAGAAAGTCCTGGGCTGTAGTGCAAACTGGATTCGGCAGCTGCTCAAGAATGGTCTTACTTGCTTCTGGTTGCCATCAAAACGTTCCGGGTTCCCAATCTTTGGTTCAGGAGCGTGGGGATCTGGTGGCAGCACTGCCGGGCCTGCAGCATTGGGACCTCCAGCGGAGGGATGAAGGAGTGTCGGTGGTACAGGAACAGAAGGACCAGGGGGGGGTGCAGGTGGAGTAGCCGGGTTTGAGAGTAGTTGCAGGGCTTGGGCTAGCTGTTGTTGCTGCAGTTGGAACTGTTGTTGCTGCTGGTTGAATAGCTGGAGAAGGGAAGCGATGTCGCCAGCCATCCGATTTATGTCTCCCTCAGAGCGTTCCAGTCGCTGTAGGGCAGTCATCTCTGGCTCTTCTTCCATCGTGGTCAGGGAGTGCGCTGGGTCCATGAAGGTCAGATCGTTCTGTCACGGACAGAAGAGGACCCAAGAGCGCAAGTTCAAATTCAGAGTTCTTTATTGAAGGTTTCAGGCGGGAAGAGGAGTGCCAGGGGTGTCAGGGGTTCCAGGGGTGCGCCTGTGCTCCGGAGGTCACCAAATGTCCGGGGGTGTCCAGTCCAAGTGCTTAGTGTGTGTGTTCCCCAGTGATGGAGCGGCGTATCGGGCTGAGGGTGGTGAAGCGTCTGGGCACGCTCATCTGGTGGTCGGAGACCTGGGGGAACACACACACAACAGCAATATGAATGGCAGGCAGAAGTACAGATCAGGGCTGGGCAAATATCGTGGTGAGAGACAGAAAGCAGAATCGAGTTACCGGAGGGGCTGAAGATCGGAGAGTAGTCGAGGTCCAGAAGGCAGGTCGGGATAGACGGGGCAGTAGAACAAGGAGGCAGTCAAGAAAGGAACGGTATCACAAACAGGAGTCAGAGCGCAGACAGGCAGGTTACTGGTCCGGGTTTGAAGACGATCTGACAGGGCTTGGCTGAAAAACAGGGCTTGATATACTGGGAGAGGTTAGTGGGGAAATGCAGTTCAGCTGGCAGAGTAATTAGAACAGAGTGAGGCAAGGTGAGGATGGTGAGTGGGAAATGCAGTGCAGCTGGCCAGGTAACAAGAGCAGAGCAGGGCGGAGCCAGGTGGAGCTCGTTAGGCAGAGTAGGGAGAGAGTGAGCAGAGTGGCAGAGAATTGAATGCAATTAATGTTGCTACCAGGGAGAGAGAGTGCTCATGACACTAGATGTATACAAAATGGTGTTGTCTGCATAGAGGTGGATCTGAGAGTCACCAGCAGCAAGAGCGACATCATTGATGTACACAGAGAATAGAGTCGGCCCGAGAATTGAACCCTATGGCACCCCCATAGAGTCTGCCAGAGGTCCAGACAACAGGCCCTCTGATCTGACACATTGAACTCTATCTGAGAAGTAGTTGGTGAACCAGGCGAGGCAGTCATTCGAGAAACCAAGGCTATTTAGTCTGCCAATAAGAATGCGGTGATTGACAGAGTCAAAAGCTTTGGCCAGGTCAATGAAGACGGCGGCACAGTACTGTCTTTTATCGATCGCAGTTATTATATAGTTTAGGACCTTGAGCGTGGCTGAGGTACACCCATGACCAGCTCGGAAACCAGATTGCATAGCGGAGAAGGTACAGTGGGATTCTAAATGGTCGGTGATCTGTTTGTTAACTTGGCTTTCAAATACTTTCGAAAGGCAGAGCAGGATGGATATAGGTCTGTAACAGTTTGGATCTAGAGTGTCACCCCCTTTGAAGAGGGGGATGACTGCGGCAGCTTTCCAATCTCTGGGGATCTCAGACGATACGAAAGAGAGGTTGAAGAGGCTGGTGATAGGGGTTGCGACAATTTCGGCGGCTAATTTTAGAAAGAAAGGGTCCAGATTGTCTGGCCCAGCTGATTTGTAGGGGTCCAGATTTAGCAGCTCTTTCAGAACATCAGCTATCTGCATTTGGGTGAAGGAGAAGCAGGGGGGGCATGGGCAAGTTGCAGCGGAGGGTGCGGAGCTGGTGGCCGGGGTAGGGGTAGCCAGGTGGAAAGCATGGCCAGCTGTAGCAAAATGCTTGTTGAAATTTTCGATAATCGTAGATTTATCGGTAGTGACAGTGTTTCCTAGCCTCAGTACAGTGGGCAGCTGGGAGGAGGTGCTCTTATTCTCCATGGACTTTACAGTGTCCCAAAACATTTTGGAGTTAGTGCTACAGGATGCAAATTTCTGTTTGAAAAAGTTAGCCTTTGCTTTCCTAACTGATTGTGTATATTGGTTCCTGGCTTCCCTGAAAAGTTGCATATCGTGGGGGCTGTTCGATGCTAATGCAGTACGCCACAGGATGTTTTTGTGCTGGTCAAGGGCAGTCAAGTCTTGGGTGAACCAGGGGATATGTTAGTTCTTAGTTCTGCATTTTTTGAATGGGGTATGCTTATTTAAGATGGAGAGGAAAGCACTTTTAAAGAACAACCAGGCATCCTCTACTGACGGAATATGGTCAATATCCATCCAGGATACCCAGGACAGGTCAATTAGAAAGGCCTGCTCGCTGAAGTGTTTTAGGGAGCGTTTGACAGTGATGAGGGGTGTTCGTTTGACCACGGACCCATTACGGACGCAGGCAATGAGGCAGTGATCGCTGAGATCCTGGTTGAAGACAGCGGAGTTGTATTTAGAGGGTAAATTAGTCAGGATGATATCTTTGAGGGTGCCCATGTTAACGGATTTAGGGTTGTACCTGGTAGGTTCCTTGATAATTTGTGTGAGATTGAGGGCATCTAATTTAGATTGTAGGACGGCCGGGGTGTTAAGCATATCCCAGTTTAGGTCACCAAGCAATACGAATTCTGAGGATAGATGGGGGGCAAGCAATTCACATATGGTGTTCATGGCACAGATGGGGGCTGAGGGGGGTCTGTAGCAAGCGGCAACAGTGAGAGACTTATTTCTGGAATGGTGGATTTTTAGAAGTAGAAGCTCAAACTGTTTGGGCACAGACCTGGATAGTATGATAGAGCTCTGCAGGCTATCTCTACAGTAGATTGCAACTCCGCCCCCTTTGGTAGTTCTATCTAGACGGAAAATGTTGTAGTTGGGAATGGAAATTTCAGAATTTTTGGTGGCCTTCCTAAGCCAGGATTCAGACACTGCTAGAACATCAGGGTTGGCTGAGTGTGCTAACGCAGTGAATAACTCAAACTTAGGGAGGAGGCTGCTGATATTAACATGCAAGAAACCAAGGCTTTTGCGATTACAGAAGTCAACAAATGATAGCGCCTGGGGAGCAGGAGTGATACTGGAGGCTACAGGGCCTGGGTTAACCTCTACATCACCAGATGAACAGAGGAGGAGTAGAATAAGGATACGGCTAAAGGCTTTAAGAACTGGTCTTCTAATGCGTTGGGTACAGAGAAAAAAAGGGGCCGATGGTAGGTAGTGCAGGCCATGGCCACGGACAATGGTGATGACCGCTAACGGTGGCTAATTTCAGCCAGCTGGCTAGCTGGCTAGTTTCAGACAGAGTTTCTGGATTTTTTACACTGAATGCAAAACAAACAACAACAAGAACTAGAAGGAAGTTAAAGTACCTGGGGGAAGAGTGAACAAGGATATGACTTTATGGTCCAACACACACACACCTACACACACATAAACTTGCAGGCACACACCACGAGGCACACACACACACATTCCCCCTGAAGCACTCCTTTCAATCAGACTGCATCTCCAACTATTCATTTACCTTTTCATAACAGCTAATCCAGTGATGGAGTGTGTGTGTGTGTGTGTGTGTGTGTGTGTGTGTGTGTGTGTGTGTGTGTGTGTGTGTGTGTGTGTGTGTGTGTGTGTGTGTGTGTGTGTGTGTGTGTGTGTGTGTGTGTGTGCGTGTGTTTCAGCTGCTGAAGACCCATGATTGTTTGTTTCAGAGATGAGGCTTAGAGAAAGAGCCTTATTACTAGGGCCGGGACGATAACAGTATCATCATACTCATTAGTATCGTGGCAAGGAAACAAAGCCCGAAGCGGATTCAACTTCTTTAGGAACACAGCCCTAATGTTGGAAACAAACATCATTGTCATTCAGAGTCACATGCAGTGTTGGAAAAAGTACCCATTTGTCATACTTGAGTAGAAGTAAAGATACCTTAATATCAATTTCAATCAATTTTATTTTATATAGCCCTTCTTACATCAGCTAATATCTCGAAGTGCTGTACAGAAACCCAGCCTAAAACCCCAAACAGCTAGTAATGCAGGTGTAGAAGCACGGTGGCTAGGAAAAACTCCCTAGAAAGGCCAAAACCTAGGAAGAAACCTAGAGAGGAACCAGGCTATGAGGGGTGGCCAGTCCTCTTCTGGCTGTGCCGGGTGGAGATTATAACAGAACCATGCCAAGATGTTCAAAAATGTTCATAAGTGACAAGCATGGTCAAATAATAATCAGGAATAAATCTCAGTTGGCTTTTCATAGCCGATCATTAAGAGTTGAAAACAGCAGGTCTGGGACAGGTAGGGGTTCCATAACCGCAGGCAGAACAGTTGAAACTGGAATAGCAGCAAGGCCAGGCGGACTGGGGACAGCAAGGAGTCACCACGGCCGGTAGTCCCGACGTATGGTCCTAGGGCTCAGGTCTCTCAGTTGGCTTTTCATAGCCGATCATTAAGAGTTGAAAACAGCAGGTCTGGGACAGGTAGGGGTTTCGTAACCGCAGGCAGAACAGTTGAAACTGGAATAGCAGCAAGGCCAGGCGGACTGGGGACAGCAAGGTGTCAGCATGCCCGGTAGTCCTGACGTATGGTCCTAGGGCTCAGGTTCTCAGAGAGAAAGAGAGAACGAGAGAATTAGAGAGAGCATACTTAAATTCACACAGGACACTGGATAAGACAGGAGAAGTACTCCAGGTATAACCAACTAACCCCAGCCCCCCGACACATAAACTACTGCAGCATAAATACTGGAGGCTGAGACAGGAGCGGTCCGGAGACACTGTGGCCCCATCCGAAGAAACCCCCGGACAGGGCCAAACAGGAAGGATATAACCCCACCCACTCTGCCAAAGCACAGCCCCCGCACCACCAGAGGGATATCCTCAACCACCAACTTACAATCCTGAGACAAGGCCGAGTATAGCCCACAGAGGTCTCCACCACAGCACAAACCAAGGAAAATGACTCAAGTAAAAGTCCCCCAGTAAAATACTACTTGAGTAAAAGTCTAAAAGTATTTGGTTTAAAATATACTTAACTATCAAAAGCAAAAGTGTAAATTATTTCAAATTCCTTATATTAAGCAAACCAGACAGCACCATTTTCTTGTTTTTTTTATTTATGGGTAGCCAGTGGCACACTCCAACAATCAGACATCCTTTACAAACAAAGCATGTGTGTTTAGTGAGTCCGTCAGATCAGAGGTAGTAGAGATAACCAGGGATGTTCTCTTGTGTGAATTGAACCATTTTCCTGTCCTGCTAAGCATTCAAAATGTAATGAGTACTTTTGCGTGTCAGGGAAAATGTATGGAGTAAAAAGTACATTATTTTCTTTAGGAATGTAGTGAAGAAAAAGTAAAAGTTGTCAAAAATATAAATAGTAAAGTAAAGTACAGATACCACAAAAAACGATTTAAGAAGTCCTTTAAAGTATTTTTACTTAAGTACTTTACACCACTGGTCACATTTATTTATTTTCCAAGCTATAGCACACAGTATTTTACATACAGCAGGTTTTTGGTCTACTTCGTGTTTTCATTTTTGGCATGGAAAAAATATTGCGATACTGGTATCATCCCAGCCCTACTTACATTTACATTTACGTCATTTAGCAGATGCTCTTATCCAGAGCAACTTAGAAATTGGTGCATTCACCCTATAGCGAGTGGGATAACCACTTTACAATTTTTCTTTTTTTTTTTTTTTTTTTGGGGGGGGGGGGGGGGGGGGTAGAAGGATTACTTTATCCTATCCCAGGTATTCCTTAAAGAGGTGGGGTTTCAAATGTCTCCGGAAGGTGGTGAGTGACTCCGCTGTCCTGGCGTCGTGAGGGAGCTTGTTCCACCATTGGGGTGCCAGAGCAGCGAACAGTTTTGACTGGGCTGAGCGGGAACTATGCTTCCGCAGAGGAAGGGGAGCCAGCAGGCCAGAGGTGGATGAACGCAATGCCCTCGTTTGGGTGTAGGGACTGATCAGAGCCTGAAGGTACGTAGGTGCCGTTCCCCTCACAGCTTCATAGGCAAGCACCATGGTCTTGTAACAGATGCGAGCTTCAACTGGAAGCCAGTGGAGTGTGCGGAGGAGCGGGGTGACGTGAGAGAACTTGGGAAGGTTGAACACCAGACGGGCTGCGGCATTCTGGATGAGTTGTAGGGGTTTAATGGCACAGGCAGGGAGCCCAGCCAGCAGCAGGTTGCAGTAATCCAGACGGGAGATGACAAGTGCCTGGATTAGGACCTGTGCCGCTTCCTGTGTAAGGCAGGGTCGTACTCTTCGAATGTTGTAGAGCATGAACCTACAGGATCGGGTCACCACCTTGATGTTAGCGGAGAACGACAGGGTGTTGTCCAGGGTCACGCCAAGGCTCTTCGCACTCTGGGAGGAGGACACAACGGAGTTGTCAACCGTGATGGCGAGATCATGGAACGGGCAGTCCTTCCCCGGGAGGAAGAGCAGCTCCGTCTTGCCAAGGTTCAGCTTGAGGTGGTGATCCGTCATCCATACTGATATGTCTGCCAGACATGCAGAGATGCGATTCGCCACCTGGTTATCAGAAGGGGGAAAGGAGAAGATTAGTTGTGTATCATCAGCGTAGCAATGATAGGAGAGGCCATGTGAGGATATGACAGAGCCAAGTGACTTGGTGTATAGCGAGAATAGGAGAGGGCCTAGAACTGAGCCCTGGGGGACACCAGTGGTGAGAGCACGTGGTGCGGAGACAGCTTCTCGCCACGCCACTTGGTAGGAGCGACCGGTCAGGTAGGACGCAATCCAAGAGTGAGCCGCGCCGGAGATGCCCAGCTCGGAGAGGGTGGAGAGGAGGATCTGATGGTTCACAGTATCAAAGGCAGCAGACAGGTCTAGAAGGACAAGAGCAGAGGAGAGAGAGTTAGCTTTAGCAGTGCGGAGAGCATCCATGACACAGAGAAGAGCAGTCTCAGTTGAATGACCAGTCCTGAAACCTGACTGGTTTGGATCAAGAAGGTCATTCTGAGAGAGATAGCAAGAGAGTTGGCTAAATACGGCACGCTCAATAGTTTTGGAAAGAAAAGAAAGAAGGGATACTGGTCTGTAGTTGTTGACATCAGAGGGATCGAGTGTTGGTTTTTTGAGAAGGGGTGCAACTCTCGCTCTCTTGAAGACGGAAGGGACATAGCCAGCGGTCAAGGATGAGTTGATCAGCGAGGTGAGGTAGGGGAGAAGGTCACCAGAGATGGTCTAGAGAAGAGAGGAGGGGATAGGGTCAAGCGGGCAGGTTGTTGGGTGGCCTGCAGTCACAAGTTGCAAGATCTTATCTGGAGAGAGAGGGGAGAAAGAAGTCAAAGCATAGGGTAGGGCAGTGTGAGCAGGACCAGCAGTGTCGTTTGACTTAACAAACGAGGATCGGATGTCGTCAACCTTCTTTTCAAAGTGGTTGACGAAGTCATCCACAGAGAGGGAGGAGGGGGGGGGGGGGGGGGGGGGGAGGATTCAGCAGGGAGGAGAATGTGGCAAAGAGCTTCCTAGGGTTAGAGGCAGATGCTTGGAATTTAGAGTGGTAGAAAGTGGCCTTAGCAGCAGAAACAGATGAAGAAAATGTAGAGAGGAGGGAGTGAAAAGATGCCAGGTCCGCAGGGAGTCTAGTTTTCTTCCATTTCCGCTCAGCTGCCCGGAGCTCTGTTCTGTGAGCTCGCAATGAGTCATCAAGCCACGGAGCTGGAGGGGAGGATCGAGCCGGCCGGGAGGATAGGGGACATAGAGAGTCAAAGGATGCAGAAAGGGAGGAGAGGAGGGTTGAGGAGGCAGAATCAGGAGATTGGAGGGAGAAGGATTGAGCAGAGGGAAGAGATGATAGGATGGAAGAGGAGAGAGTAGCGGGAGAGAGAGAGCGAAGGTTGCGGCGGCGCATTACCATCTGTGTAGGGGCAGAGTGAGTAGTGTTGGAGGAGAGCGAGAGAGAAAAGGATACAAAGTAGTGGTCGGAGACATGGAGGGGAGTTGTAGTGAGATTAGTAGAAGAACAGCATCTAGTAAAGATAAGGTCAAGCGTATTGCCTGCCTTATGAGTAGGGGGGGACGGTGAGAGGTTGAGGTCAAAAGAGGAGAGGAGTGGAAAGAAGGAGGCAGAGAGAAATGAGTCAAATGTAGACGTAGGGAGGTTGAAATCCCCCAAAACTGTGAGGGGTGAGCCATCCTCAGGAAATGAACTTATCAAGGCGTCAAGCTCATTGATGAACTCTCCAAGGGAACCTGGAGGGCGATAGATGACAAGGATATTAAGCTTAAATGGGCTAGTGACTGTGACAGCATGGAATTCAAATGAGGAGATGGACAGATGGGTTAGGGGAAAAATTGAGAATGTCCACTTGGGAGAGATGAGGATTCCTGTGCCACCACCCCGCTGACCAGATGCTCTCGGGGTATGCGAGAACACATGGTCAGACGAGGAGAGAGCAGTAGGAGTAGCAGTGTTTTCAGTGGTAATCCATGTTTCCGTCAGCGCCAAGAAGTCGAGGGACTGGAGGGTAGCATAGGCTGGGATGAAGTCTGCCTTGTTGGCAGCAGAACGGCAGTTCCAGAGGCTGCCTGAGACCTGGCACTCCAGGTGTGTGGTGCATGCAGGGACCACCAGGTTAGAGAGGCAGCAGCCACGCGGTGTGAGGCGTTTGTGTAGCCTGTGCGGAGAGGAGAGAACAGGGATAGGCAGAGGCATAGTTGACAGGCTGCAGCAAATGGCTACAATAATGCAGAGGAGATCGGAATGAAATGAACTAAACATCTGGGAAAGGAGAGAGCGGGGCCTCCCTCACCACAACTCCCAAATATAACTCTCCCAACTTCCACTTTAGAAATTAGAATTGTTGTAAACTACAGCGGTTCAATGTTTCTAGGAATAGACTCTAACTTACTTTATTCAGCTAGCTAACTTGGTAAAGTATTCTTCCATGAAAACCGCCCAGGGCACCGTATCCTATGACGCCATAGCTAACTACCATGCTAGCATCCAATAACACACGGTTTAGCACCAATACTTGGTTACAACAAACTACCAATAGTGTGTTAACACACTAAACAGATAATTCGTGTCCAGTTCCTTTCATAACGCAGCAATAATTAAACGTTGGCTAGCTAGCACAAAGTCAGTCATGCTAGCTACACAAGTGGACTACACATCTCGAAAGTTCAGAAAGGGAAGCTTTATGTTGCAAAATTCTCATTGACTAAAATTATATTGTATTTAGCTGCTACAGTACTGCTAGCTGGTAGTGTTGGCTAGCTAGCAATGGCTGTGGTGTTGACTTTGTTTGAAAAACGGCGTCGCTGCGAACGAGTGTAGCTGGCTAAGATGATATTGTATTAAGTTGCTACAGTACTGCTAGCTGGTAGTGTTGGCTAGCTAGCAATGGCTGCTGTGTTGACTTTGTTTGAAAAACGGCGTCGCTGCGAACGAATGTAGCTGGCAAAAATTATATTGTATTTAGTTGCTACAGTGCTGGTAGCGTTGGCTAGCTAGCAATGGCTGCGGTGATGACTTTGTTTGAAAAACGGCGTCGCTGCGAACGAATGTAGCTGGCTAAAAGGATATTGTATTTAATTGCTACAGTACTGCTAGCTAGCAATGGCTGCGGTGTTGACTTTGTTTGAAAAACGGCGTCGCTGCGAACGAATGTAGCTGGCTAGCTAACCTCGATAGTTTCTCTATACTACACCTTTATCTTTGATACAAATACAACTATGTAGCTAGCTAACATTACACTAATCAAATCGTTCCATTGTAATGTAATGTGTCATATTACCTGCGGAGCGAAGTACAGCATGACTACTCACCTCACCTCACCTCCAACATGTACTTAATACATACCGTTTATTGGGTCTGTGTTGATGTTTTGGGGGAAGGTGGTTTATTAAAGATAGATTAGTGTATCACTGTCAGGATTTGGGAGTGAAGTGCACATGTTCCATGTGCAATTAAATGTCAATCAATAGCGAGCTGTAGCACTCTCCATCATTCTGGATTAGCTGTAGCACTCTCCATCATTCTGGATTAGCCGTAGCACTCTCCATCACTCTGGATTAGCTGTAGCACTCTCCATCATTCTGGATTAGCCGTAGCACTCTCCCATTCTGGATTAGCTGTAGCACTCTCCATCATTCTGGAATAGCTGTAGCACTCTCCCATTCTGGATTAGTTGTAGCACTTGCCATCATTCTGGAATAGCTGTAGCACTCTCCCATTCTGGATTAGCTGTAGCACTCTCTATCATTCTGGATTAGCTGTAGCACTCTACATCATTCTGGATTAGCTGTAGCACTCTTTATCATTCTGGATTAGCTGTAGCACTCTCCATCATTCTGGATTAGCTGTAGCACTCTCCATCATTCTGGATTAGCTGTAGCACTCTCCCATTTTGGATTAGCTGTAGCACTCTCCCATTCTGGATTAGCTGTAGCACGGTTTGAAGGCCTAAAGGAAAACCTTGGGAACAACACTAGTAGTGTTAAGACAGAAGAAGTCCAACTGTGGATGATTTAGTCTGTGTTGGGAGGCTATCTGCGCAACAACATAATGAATAGCGCACTGTGTTGTCATCTCAGATAAGAGTAGAGCTGTGAGGAGATATTGTAGTCTTCTGGTTAGCGCCGCTCACTCTCAACGTCTCCGTTACAGATGATGTCATCATTTCAGTTCAGTTCAAACACAGATCTCTGATGTACTGCATCTTTGGTAGCTAGAGCATCTCTAAATGACAGAGATATTCAATCGAATCTATCGCCCCGAGAGGATGAATAAAGTTGTACTGAATTGAATTGGAATAAATCAAAAACAAACGTCTTCCCGCCTGGCTGGAAAATACTAATCAACATTAATTTGAGTTTCTCTTTGTTTCTCACTCAGCAATGTTTAGTTGATTACATAATTTAAAGTACTCGAGTGCAGCATGGGTGCCAAAAAATGTGGTTTTGTCTTATTCTGGAAACCCAGATGACATGTTCAATTAAATAGGCACCCGTATTCCCTGCTTTTGTATAACACGTTTCTGTGCGTTTGCCAAGTATCGTATAGGCTTTGTCTAGCAGTGGCAGCAAGGTCGTTCACCTCTGAGGAGTACAAGTAGGTCTTCTGAGAGCTGAACTGAGCCCTGTACAGTCGTGGTCAAACGTTTTCAGAATGACACAAATACACATTTTCACAAAGTCTGCTGCCTCAGAGTTGATGATGGCAATTTGCATATACTCCAGAATGGCATGAAGAGTGATCAGATGAATTGCAATTAATTGCAAAGTCCCTCTTTGCCATGAAAATGAACTTAATCCCCAAAAAACATTTCCACTGCATTTCAGCCCTGCCACAAAAGGACCAGCTGCCACCATGTCAGTGATTATTTCGATAACACAGGTGAGAGTGTTGATGAGGACATGGCTGGAGATCACTCAGTTTTGTTTAGTTTTTTTATTTAACCTTTATTTAACCAGGTAAGCCAGTTGAGAACAAGTTCTCATTTACAACTGTGACCTAGCCAAGATAAAGCAATGCAGTGCGATAAAAACAACAACAACACAGAGGTACATATTGAATAAACAAAATGTACAGTCAATAACACAATAGAAAATCTATATACAGTGTGTGCAAATGTAGAAAGTTATGGAGGTAAGGCAATAAATAGGCCATCGTGCAAAATAATTACAATTTAGTATTAACACTGGAGTGATAGATGTGCAGAAGATGATGTGCAAATAGAGATACTGGGGTGCAAATGAGCAAAATAAATAACAATGTAAATAACAATATGGGGATGAGGTAGTTGGGTGGGCTAATTACAGATGGGCTGTGTACAGGTGCAGTGATCGGTAAGCTGCTCTGACAACTGATGCTTAAAGACAGTGAGGGAGATAAGTGTCTCCAGCTTCAGAGATTTTTGCAGTTCGTTCCAGTCATTTGCAGCAGAGAACTGGAAGGAATGGCGGCCAAAGGAGGTGTTGGCTTTGGGGATGACCAGTGAGAAATACCTGCTGGAATCCATACTACGGGTGGGTGTTGCTATGGTGACCAATGGTCTAAGATAAGACGGGGATTTGCCTAGAAGTGATTTATAGATGACCTGGAGCCAGTGGGTTTGGCGACGAATATGTAGTGAGGGCCAGCCAACGAGAGCGTACAGGTCACAATGGTGGGTAGTATATGGGGCAATTGGTGACAAAACTGATGGCACTGTGATAGACTACATCCAATTTGCTGAGTAGAGTGTTGGAGGCTATTTTGTAAATGACATCGCCGAAGTCAAGGATCGGTAGGATAGTCAGTTTTACGAGTGCATGTTTACAGCATGAGTGAAGGAGGCTTTGTTGCGAAATAGGAAGCCGATTCTAGATTTAACTTTGGATTGGAGATGCTTAATGTGAGTCTGGAAGGAAAGTTTACGGTCTAACCAGACACCTAGGTATTTGTAGTTGTCCACATATTCTAAGTCAGACCCACCGAAAGTAGTGATACTAGTCGGGCGGGCGGGTGCAAGCAGCGTTCGATTGAAGAGCATGCATTTAGTTTTACCAGCGTTTAAGAGCAGTTGGAGGCCACGGAAGGAGTGTTGTATGGCATTGAAGCTCGTTTGGAGGTTTGTTAACACAGTGTCCAATGAAGGGCCAGATGTATACAAAATGGTGTCATCTGCGTAGAGGTGGATCTGAGAGTCACCAGCAGCAAGAGCGACATCATTGATATACACAGAGAATAGAGTCGGCCCGAGATTTGAGCCCTGTGGCACCCCCATAGAGACTGCCAGAGGTCCAGACAACAGGCCCTCCAATTTGACACATTGAACTCTATCCGAGAAGTAGTTGGTGAACCAGGCGAGGCAGTCATTTGAGAAACCAAGGCTATTTAGTCTGCCAATAAGAATGCAGTGATTGACAGAGTCAAAAGCCTTGACCAGGTCGATGAAGATGGCTGCAAAGTACTGTCTTTTATCGATCGCAGTTATTATATAGTTTAGGACCTTGAGCGTGGCTGAGGTGCACCCATGACCTGCTCGGAAACCAGATTGCATAGCGGAGAAGGTACGGTGGGATTCTAAATGGTCGGTTATCTGTTTGTTAACTTGGCTTTCAAATACTTTCGAAAGGCAGAGCAGGATGGATATAGGTCTGTAACAGTTTGGATCTAGAGTGTCACCCCCTTTAAAGAGGGGGATGACAGCGGCAACTTTCAATCTCTGGGGATCTCAGATGATAGGAAAGAGAGGTTGAACAGGCTAGTAATAGGGGTTGCGACAATTTCGGCGGCTAATTTTAGAAAGAAAGGGTCCAGATTGTCTAGCCCAGCTGATTTGTAGGGGTCCAGATTTAGCAGCTCTTTCAGGACATCAGCTATCTGAATTTGGGTGAAGGAGAAGCGGGGGGGGCATGGGCAAGTTGCAGCGGAGGGTGCAGAGCTGGTGGCCGGGGTAGGGGTAGCCAGGTGGAAAGCATGGCCAGCCGTAGCAAAATGCTTGTTGAAATTCTCGATTATCATGACAGTGTTTCCTAGCCTCAGTGCAGTGGGTAGCTGGGAGGAGGTGCTCTTATTCTCCATGGACTTTACAGTGTCCCAAAACTTTTTGGAGTTAGTGCTACAGGATGCAAATTTCTGTTTTAAAAAGCTAGCCTTTGCTTTCCTAACTGCTTGTGTATGTTGGTTCCTGACTTCCCTGAAAAGTTGCATATCGCCGGGGCTATTTGATGCTAATGCCGTACGCCACAGGATGTTTTTGTGCTGGTCAAGGGCAGTCAAGTCTGGGGTGAACCAGGGGCTATATCTGTTCTTAGTTCTGAATTTTTTGAATGGGGCATGCTTATTTAAGATGGAGAGGAAAGTACTTTTGAAGAACATCCAGGCATCCTCTACTGATGGAAAGAGGTCAATATCCATCCAGGATACCCGGGCCAGGTCAATTAGAAAGGCCTGCTCGCTGAAGTGTTTTAGGGAGTGTTTGACAGTGATGATGGGTGGTCGTTTGACCGCGGACCCATTACGGACGGAGGCAATGAGGCAGTGATTGCTGAGATCCTGGTTGAAGACAGCGGAGGTGTATTTAGAGGGTAAATTAGTCAGGATGATATCTATGAGGGTGCCCATGTTTATGGATTTAGGGTTTTACCTTGTAGGTTCCTTGATGATTTGTGTGAGATTGAGGGCATCTAGTTTAGATTGTAGGATGGCCGGGGTGTTAAGCATATCCCAGTTTAGGTCACCAAGAAGTACGAACTCTGAGGATAGATGGGGGCAAGCAATTCACATATGGTGTCCAGGGCACAACTGGGGGCTGAGGGGGGTCTGTAGCAAGCGGCAACAGTGAGATACTTTTTTCTGGAAAGGTGGATGTTTAGAAGTAGAAGCTCAAACTGTTTGGGCACAGACCTGGATAGTATGATAGAGCTCTGCAGGCTATCTCTACAGTAGATTGCAACTCCACCCCCTTTGGCAGTTCTATCTAGACAGAAAATGTTGTAGTTCGGAATGGACATTTCTGAATTTTTGGTGGCCTTTCTAAGCCAAGATTCAGACACTGCTAGAACATCATACGGCTAAAGGCTTTAAGAACTGGTCTTCGAGTGCATTGGGTAGAGAGAAGAGGGGAAGATTTCCGGGCGTTGTAGAAGTGATTCAGGGCATTATGTACAGACAAGGATATGGAAGGATCAGTACAGTGGAGGTACAGTGGAGGTACACCTAAGCATTGGGTAACTATGAAAGAGATAACATCACTGGAGGTACCGATTATGCCGGTCTCCGCGTGTATGGGGGGTGGGACAAAGGAGCTCTCTGAGGCTAGTTGAGCTGAACTTGGGGCTCTACAGTGAAATTGTATAATAAGAACTAACCCAAACAGCAAATGACTAGGCATATTCACATGGGAGAGAGGCATAACGCAATCACAGGTGTTATTCGAGAGGGCTAAGACAACAACTGGTAATGGCGACGAAAGTTTGGGCTGAGGCTAAACAGATAAACAGGATGGGGTACCGTGTAAAGGAACAGTCCAGCAGGCATTAGCTGTGTAGCTGAGAGATCATAAGGTCCAGTTAACAGCACTAAGTAAGTCTGGGATCAGATCCTAGGCTGCTAAAGCACAGGCAAGCAGGAGGCACGGCTGTTGATTGCGCGTGCTAGCGGGCCGGGGCTAGCAGATGGATCTTCGTGGTCGTCGCAACGGGAAGCCTGTTGAAACCACATCAGACGATTACGTCGGCAGACCAGTCGTAATGGATCGGTGGGGCTCCGTGTCAACACTAGGAGGTCCCGTCCGGTTGACAGAGAGGTAGATAGCCGGGAGATGGGCCTGGCTCGAGGCTAGCTCAAGGCTAACTGGGGCTAGCTTCGGACAGTGGTGATTAGCCAACAACAACAACAGCCACTCGGTTGCAGCTAGCTAGTTGCGATGATCAGGTGTTAAGGTCTAGTGATTCCGGCAGAAAATGCGATATGCTCTGGCTCAATAGCGCGATGTGCAGACTGTGCATACTGGCCAATAATTGTCTAGGCTAGAGCTGGCTGGTAGGTAGTGCAGGCCACGGACAATGGTGAAGACCGCTAACGGTGGCTAATAGCAAGTAGCTAGTTAGCTGGCTAGCTGGCTAGTTTCAGCCAGAGGTTCTGGATAAAAATAAATAATAGAATCCGTTCAACATTGGGTGAGGCGGGTTGCAGGAAAGTATATTTAGTTAACGGATGGAAAGTGAGATTGAGAAATATATACGAAAATATATACGAAAAAGACAACAAAAAAAACTGGCTATTTACATGAGGACACTATAGAAAACACGAACGCACTGCTATGCCATCTTGGATCTTGGATCTGTCATGCTGATTGAGTTAGAATAACAGACTGGAAGCTTTAAAAAGAGGGTGGTGCTTGAAATCATTGTTCTTCCTCTGTTAACCATGGTTACCTGCAAGGAAACACGTGCCGTCATCATTGCTTTGCACAAAAAGGGCTTCACAGGGAAGGATATTGCTGCTAGTAAGATTGCACCTAAATCAACCATTTATCGGATCATCAAGAACTTCAAGGAGAGAGGTTCAATTGTTGTGAAGAAGGCATCAGGGCGCCCAAGAAAGTCCAGCAAGCGCCAGGACCGTCTCCTAAAGTTGATTCAGCTGCGGGATCGGGGCACCACCAGTGCAGAGCTTGCTCAGGAATGGCAGCAGGCAGGTGTGAGTGCATGTGCACGCAGAGTGAGGCGAAGACTTTTGGAGGATGGCCTGGTGTCAAGAAGGGCAGCGAGGAAGCCACTTCTCTCCAGGAAAAACATCAGGGACAGACTGATATTCTGCAAAAAGTACAGGGATTGGACTGCTGAGGACTGGGGTAAAGTCATTTTCTCTGATGAATCCCCTTTCCGATTGTTTGGGGCATCCAGAAAAAAGCTTGTCCGGAGAAGACAAGGTGAGCATCAGTCCTGTGTCATGCCAACAGTAAAGCATCCTGAGGCCATTCATGTGTTGGGTTGCTTCTCAGCCAAGGGAGTGGGCTCACTCATAATTTTGCCTAAGAACACAGCCATGAATAAAGAATGGTACCAACACATCCTTCGAGAGCAACGTCTCCCAACCATCCAAGAACAGTTTGGTGACGACCAATGCCTTTTCCAGCATGATGGAGCACCTTGCCATAAGGCAATCCCATTGAGAACTTGTGGTCGATCCTCAAGAGGCAGGTGGACAAACAAAACCCCACAAATTCTGACGAACTCCAAGCATTGATTATGCAAGAATGGGCTGCCATCAGTCAGGATGTGGCCCAGAAGTTAATTGACAGCATGCCAGGGCAGATTGCAGAGGTCTTGAAAAAGAAGGGTCAACACTGCAAATATTGACTCTTTGCATAAACTTAATGTAATTGTCAATAAAAGCCTTTGACACTTATGGAATGCTTGTGATTATATTTCAGTATACCATAGTAACATCTGACAAAAATATCTTATAACTCTGAAGCAGCGAACTTTGTGAAGACCAATACTTGTGTCATTCTCAAAACTTTTGACCATGACTGTAGTAAAACTGACAGAAAACAGAGGAATCCATTGTTGGATTCGTTATGATCTAAAAAATTATGATAATGCCCTTTTAGTGTAAGAGCTGTTTGAAAAGACCGCCTGAAATTTCAGCCTGTTTTGGTGGGATGTTTTGGCCTGCCTTGTGACATCAGCAGGCGGTAAATTAGTTAATAGACCAATAAGAAAGACAGTTCCAAACCACTCTGCCAATAACAGCTAGTTTTCAGTTTTCCTGAAACAAACGGTATACCCTGGAGAGAGTGCTTTCAGAACACTGTTGCTGGCTAGCCAGAGTGAGTCATCTGGAAAGACACACCAAAGACAGGCAGAAATATGACTGGATAATTTATTGTGAAAATAGTGTTGACCTATTAGTGAACTCCAGTTGCTAGAGAGGCATTGGACAGATTCAGTGCTTGAATGTCATCCATTGCATCATGAGTACAGTACTGTTAAGTATTGCTCAAGGCACTTGTACAACAAAGTGCATACAGTTCCTTCCATGTACGCTCACGACTCAACAGTATACATGTCAGCTGCAACAGTAAAATAAATAACTGACACCCTTAACATAGTCAGTTTTAGAATGGGTAACTAGGAATAGGCTGGTGCTAAATACTGTATCTAATTTCTGGGACTAATCACTCGCTCAACCATACATCTCATCTAGATCTATAATTGAATAATGTGGCCATTGAGCAAGTTGAAAGACTAAACTGCAGGGTGTAACCCCAGATAGCAAGCTATCATGGTCAAAACATATAGTGCCTTGCAAAGGTATTCATCCCCCTTGGCGTTTTTCCTATTTTGTTGCATTACAACCTGTAATTTAATGGATTTTTATTTGGATTTCATGTAATGGGCATACACAAAATAGTCAAAATTGGTGAAGTGAAATGAAAAAAATAACTTGTTTCAAAAAAATCTAAAAAATCAATAACGGAAAAGTGGTGCGTGCATATGTATATAAGTCGCTCTCGATAAGAGCGTCTGCTAAATGACTAAAATGTAAACGTAAATGTAATGTTTTTCATCAGCAGGGACTGGGAAACTGGTCAGAATTGAAGGAATGATGGATGGCGTTAAATACAGGGAAATTCTTGAGGGAAACCTGTTTCAGTCTTCCAGAGATTTGAGACTGGGATGGAGGTTCACCTTCCAGCAGGACAATGACCCTAAGCATACTGCTAAAGCAACACTCGAGTGGTTTAAGGGGAAACATTTAAATGTCTTGGAATGGCCTAGTCAAAGCACAGACCTCAATCCAATTGAGAGTCTGTGGTATGACTTAAAGATTGCTGTACACCAGTGGAACCCATCCAACTTGAAGGACCTGGAGCAGTTTTACCTTGAAGAATCAGCAAAAATCCCAGTGGCTGGATGTGCCAAGCTTATAGAGACATACCCCAAGAGACTTGCAGCTGTAATTGCTGCAAAAGGTGACTCTACAAAGTATTGACTTTGGGGGGTGAATAGTTATGCACCCTCAAGTTTTCATTTTTTTTGTCTTATTTCTTGTTTGTTTCACAATAAAAATATGTTGCATCTTCAAAGTGCTAGGCATGTTGTGTAAATCAAATGATACAAACCCCCCAAAAATCCATTTTAATTCCAAGTTATAAGTTAACAAAATAGTAAAAATGCCAAGGGGGGTGAATACTTTTGCAAGCGACTGTATAGACTCAATGGTTACTAAAATGGGAAGAGGTATTTCCACGATAAGGCGTTGCTCTGCTTTCTTGACATCTCAATCAACCAGACAGGTCCTACAGTTCTGTCTCACCTGGACTACTGCACAGTTGTGTGGTCATGTGCGGCAAATAAGGACATAGGCAAATTGCAGTTGGTCCAGAACAGAGCAGCACATATTGCACTTAGATGTACACGGAGAGCAAATGTCAATGACATGCATGTCAATCTCTCCTGGCTTTCCTCAAAGAGGAGAGATTGACTGCATCACTATTGGTCTTTGTGCGAGGTGTTGATGTGTTGAAGATACCGAACTGTCTGTTCAAGCAGTTGGCACGTAGTTCGGACACTCATCGGTATCACACGAGACATGCAACCAGAGGTCTCTTCACAGTCCCCAGGTCCAGAACAGAGGCTGGGAAACACACTGTATTAAATAGAGCCATGACTAAATAGAACTCTCTGGCACCCCAGGTAACTCAAGCTAGCAATAAAACCAAATAAAATAACACCTTACTGCACGACGGGGACTGTGACGAGACACAGACATTTTTAATGCATTTTGTATTGTATTATGTATTGCATTATGCATTGTATTATGTATGTGATACGTGGTTGGGATACGACTGTGATATGTGGTTGTCTCGCCTGTCAATCTTAAGATGAATGCACTAGCTGTGGGTCGGTCTGGATGGGAGCGTCTAGTGCTATGTATATTTATGTATATTATGTATTTTATTTGTTGTGTTTTGTTTCCTGTTTGGACCCCAGGAACAGTAGCCGCTGCCTTGGCAACAGCTAATTGGGGATCCTAATAAATACTAAATCCTTCCCTGGGGAATGAAAGGTAGGAATGTGTGAAGATGGAGGAATCATAGATATCTAACAGAGCAGCCTCCCTGCTCTGAACACAATCTGTGGCAATCTTCCTGTAGTCTCTCTGAACACACAGTCTCGACATGGCAGCCTACTGCATTAGTTACACCTGCCCTGGTAGAGTGTGGAGTGCTGTGGCAGTCTAGGCAGTCAAGGTGTGTGTGTGTGAAGTGTGTGAAGTGTGTGTGCGTGTGTGTGGCTATGTCAGATTGACAGTCCCTCTCCACAATCACTGTCAAATCTTACAGCATGGGGAAACAGGCACGGGGCTAAGAGGAGGTGGTGTGTGTGTGTGTGTGTTTGTGTGTGTGTGCGTGTGTGTGTGGGTTTTCATGTGTGTAGAGAGCTGGTGTGGCCATATGCGACCTACTGCGAGTGATACATTTACTGAGCTGAATGCTAACAAAGCGATGGAGAAAAAACTAAATGTCATCTGCAACTGGGAGGGACAGAAAAAGGGAAAATAAACCCAAAGGAAGACAGCACTCCGGTTAAAAGATGCTGTTGTAAAAACAAAGCCTTGCCGAAAGCAAGTTTGCCTTACTATGATTAATTTAGTCTCTGTTGTACTCATGTACGAGGAGACAACTGCCATTTTCTACATGTCAATAATATGCATATTTCTTACTCTACTAAGGGGGGTATTATGGCTTTTGTGTGTTTGGAACTGTCCACTGTCAGGGTCCACTATTGTTCATACTTATTTTAACTTATAGTGATAGGGGTGAGTATTAGTGTTGGTCTGTGAGACTAGCCAAGCAATTATTTATGTTCAACTTCTCAAACATCGTCAATAATAAACAGAGTCTTTCATGGTCCTTCCTGTGACATCCCTCCCTTCCGCTTCGATTTCAATTCTTTTTTTAAACCGAAAACTTTTTGGTAACTTTTTGTCCGTACGATTATCTACAGGAGTGGGAACATCCCTTAGCTGTCCTCTCTGTGTCCATCATTGTTCTGAAGGCTCAGTGGGCTGATGGGAGTGCACATTTTGGGAGAACGCTGCGTGACTGGCACTGGAGTGCCTGGGGACACATTTCAGTGCGACACTGCATTATTAATATTATGCCCATGTCCCCTGTGGAACCTCTTTTATAGCTCAATGTGTGGAACAGTGGGCAACGCCCAAAGACGAGAGCAGCATCCCAACACACAATACACCTGCATCCCAATACAGATCTAATATTGACTGGATGAAGACACAGTCCTGCACACCGGCGGAGAACGATGGGTCAGAAAGTTTAGGGCACATTACGGGTTGTGAGAATGTATCGGAATCCTGACCCGAAATACTGTATTGAATCAGGGAAGAAAACGGAATCCTACCATCACTCTGACAACAATGGAGTGTTACCAAAACCAACTTGTTAGATGCCGCCAAATGTTGAACAACAAATTGTAGCCTACTGTGGAGTCCCAATCATATCCCTTATCAGTGGCGGCCCGCCCATTAGGGCATTTGGGCGGCGCCCCACTTAATGTCATTGGTCCCCTCAAAAAAAGGAAATATATTTTTATTTAAAATTAAAATATATACTACCGTTCAAAAGTTTGGGGTCACTTAGAAATGTCCTTGTTTTTGAAAGAAAAGCAATTTTTCTGTCCATTAAAATAACATCAAATTGATCAGAAATACAGTGAAAACATTGTTAATGTTGTAAATGGCTATTGTAGCCGGAAACGGCTGATTTTTAATGGAATATCTACATAGGCGTACAGAGGCCCATTATCAGCAATCATCAGTCCTGTGTTCCAATGGCACGTTGTGTTTGCTAATCCAAGTTTATCATTTTAAAATGCTAATTGATCATTAGAAAACCCTTTTGCAATTATGTTAGCACAGCTGAAAACTGTTGTGCTGATTAAATAAGCAATAAAACTGGCCTTCTTGAGACTAGTTTATCTGGAGCATCAGCAATTGTGGGTTCGATTACAGGCTCAAAATGGCCAGAAACAAATAACTTTCTTCTGAACCTCGTCAGTCTATTCTTGTTCTGAGAAATGAAGGCTATTCCATGCGAGAAATTGCCAAGAAACTGAAGATCTCGTACAATGCTGTGTACTACTCCATTCACAAACTGTCTCTAACCAGAATAGAAAGAGGAGTGGGAGGCCCCGGTGCACAACTGAGCAAGAGGACAAATACATTAGAGTGTCTAGTTTGAGAAACAGACGCCTCACAGGTCCTCAACTGGCAGCTTCATTAAATAGTACCCGCAAAACACCCGTCTCAACGTCAACAGTAAAGAGGTGACTCCGGGATGCTGACCTTCTAGGCAGAGTTGCAAAGAAAAAGCCATATCTCAGACTGGCCAATAAAAATAAAATATTAAGATGTGCAGTCTGAGACATGGCTTTTTCTTTGCAACTCTGCCTAGAAGGTCAGCATCCCGGAGTCGCCTCTTCACTGTTGACGTTGAGACGGGTGTTTTGCGGGTACTATTTAATGAAGCTGCCAGTTGAGGACCTGTGAGGCATCTGTTTCTCAAACTAGACACTCTAATGTATTTGTCCTCTTGCTCAGTTGTGCACCAGGGCCTCCCACTCCTCTTTCTATTCTGGTTAGAGACAAGGGATACACTAGCTAGAACATTCTCATCGCAGACCTGGTAGGACAAAAAAGCATGACAGTGGCTGGCCAATTTTATTGTTTCCCCCCATGTTGTTCATCAGGTTCTTCTGTAGGCATGTTGTGTGGATTAAAACAGCATAAAACCGGGTGTATCACAAAGCATGATCAAATGAATTAGCCAGCTACAGTAATTTTGAGAAACATTGAGAAACAGTTAGGTCGATCTTTTCGTCAAATTAACCAGTTATCTACCTTTGATAAGCAGCTAGCTACCTATAGCTAGCTGGTAGCTTGCTAGCTAGTTACCTCCCATTCCAATCTCAAGTCCTTCTAAACTAATATCTGACTAACTCTGAAATATGAAGTTATTTCAGAATGAAAGTTAACTGGCTGGCACATCATACTTTGTGACATTATGTTAGCTAGCTATCCCCAGTTAGATAATGTGTTTTCACTTATTGTATCTGCATGCTTGCGTTCTCCCTGGTGCACTCTTTTGTTCATGAGCTGGCTGCTCGTTCTAAATAGTATAATCTAATCTGTTCAAAACAGTGGCAGCATTTGCAGCAGTGGTCATTCGGTTTTTGACATGAAAATGTGAAATAGGTGTATTTATGCTGTTGTTCAAATGCACAGATCATTTTACATATCTTCTCAAAGAAACTACCGGTGGTTCCGAAAACTTGGTATCATATTTCTGTCATGCTGCTTTGTTGACAACTCCAGCCACCCGCGCCCCGGGTATTCAGCCAATCAGTGGCCACCACTGTCACTTATAGCTAGGGCCAAGAATCTTTCCTGATCATGCAACCTGACCAATGAAAACCCTTTAGGGCCTTAGTTAGAGTGTGGTATAATGCTAGTCAGGTCACGTGGCTAGGAAACACTCCTGACCCTTTCTACTTGCTACCTGCACAACACACTGACTACAGCACAACAGTCTTTCTGTATGAAACCCACATAGAGAGGCTGAGGCCCCCTCCTCCCACTACAGCCTGCAGCACTCAGCCAGCCTCAGCCTGCAAGCTGCACTGAGACACCACACTCCCCCCGCCCCCCCTCCCTCCCTCCCCTCCTCACTCTTTCATCAAACCTGCCAACTTCTCTCTCTGTCTCTCTGAAGAAAGCCAGTGGAGTGGGCCCACTGCTCCGCTCTGCTCTGCTCAGATCCTTTCCAATGGAGATATTAGCATTCATGTGCTTTGAAAAGACACTTTATATAATTCCGTTATTAAAATGAACCATGCTGTATCTGTAATATCCCCCCTTCCCCCTCCACCATGCCAAAGTATCACTGTTTTAGCAAAAGGTCAACGTCATCCTCTTTATCTCTTTACCAAAACGTTATATCCACTTCCCTTCTTCACTGAAGCAGTATTTTCTCTTTTAACCACATGCAGCAGTAGATTATTCCAAACCTCTGGGACTTCTTTATCAACCTGCCAGCCCAGGGAAAGAGAGGAAGATAAGAGAGAGAGGGGAGAGATAAGAGATGGAGGGGAGAGAGAAGAGAGGGAGGGGAGAGAAAAAGTTGTGGTGCAGAGAGACAAAGAAATGCAGCACTAGAGAGGAAGAAGGAAATTAAAAGAAAAGGAGATTAAGGAAGTGACCACAGAGCTTGACTATGATGACTGGGTTGAAGTCCCAGAGAATAACCCTGACTCCCCAAGGCACAGTGTGTGTGTGTGTGTGTGTATGTGTGTGTGTGTGTGTGTGTGTGTGTGTGTGTGTGTGTGTGTGTGTGTGTGTGTGTGTGTGTGTGTGTGTGTGTGTGTGTGTGTGTGTGTGTGTGTGTGTACAGATGTACCTGCATACATGCACTCCTGCGTGCGTATGCAACTGTTAATGTGTGTGTGTGCACGTGTATGTGTGTTCATGTGTGTCTCCATCCCTGCATGTTGATCCTCCAGTTCACCGGGGGCGCCCCCACACTGGACCTGAGATCATAACCTTCATCTCTACGGTTCAGAGTGCACAGTGACAGTCCCACAGCGCCCATAAAGCTGAGGGCACTGGACTATAGGCTCATAGAGCTGGGGGTCAGAGAGCCTAACACACAGTGGAGTTATCATTACTGCTGCCCTGTGCGTAGCTGGGCCGGACAGATAAAGCCGTGGCTGTCATGACATTTTGTCAGCCGGTTATTGTCATGCAAACGACTGCCAGTCTCACGGTAATTGACCGTTAATTACCATAAACACGTTTAACATCTCCAAGCCTCCTGATGCTCGCCTTTGGAACATCTACATTTTAAAAAAGTTTAATAAATCCATTATTTATTTTAGGTAGGTCTAAAGAAACATTATAATATGAAGAAAATGTATTTCAGAAGAACAGAATATGAGCTGGCCTACTGTATGTTATCTGGCTATGCACCATGCCATAGGCTGTAGGCTAGTTTATTTAGCAGACAAGATATGCTTATAAGTCCCAAGCCATTATTTTATATTGTATGATTTTATAGTAAGAAGAATATAATTGAATTTAACTGAATAAAATATAAATTATATTTTTCCCATTCCGGAGCGAGTGCGCATATGAAGTGGCTATGTTGAGCGTAAAAGTTATCATTTGAAACAGATCCTATAGAGTTATTTGGAAAATTTAGTTGTGAATGATACAAACCTTAGAAATCAAAACATATATAGCCTGCATGATGCGACTATAGAATTGAAAAAAGTAGCAAAAAAAGTTTGCTCTGTTCCTTGCCTCAGGCTGCACACAAGCTGTTCTCTCATCAAGTCTTCATATTTTCACCCATCAGACTATTCTCAATTCAATCTTGTCTTTGCTAATATGTCAAATCTGTTTAGATTTAAAATGGCCCATTATGAAATGGGCAGGAACAGGGGCAGCGAAAATAAATAAATAATACATGTCATCGAATAGCGAGGCCGCTTTCCCGTGGTTCGTTCTTCAAAAACATAACTACTCCGGTTAACAACTGAGAAATCAATATAGTAGCAGCTGGGATTCTCCTCTTTTTAGTGGTAACCATCAAAACTCTGCTTTCACACAGGATTGCATATAGAAATGTCTGGGTTTATAACACTTATTTCACTCTGTGCATCAATCACTGTTTGAAGAGCATGCAGCCTCTTGCTGCTCAACAGGTGATATTCTGCCCAAACTCTGTATGCCATAGGACCTCCAACCCTGTTCCTGCAGCGACCCAGTGCTAAATTTGGGAAACAAAGTGAAAATCTGTTCGGGAACATTAGTAACATGTTTTCACAACTAAACATATTTCATTAAACTGTTGACAGCCCTTCTCTCTGCACGCTCGAGAAAGATATGAAGGAGAGAGAGGAAGAGATGGAAACACATGGTGGTGAGATATTCTGTAGCTAAAGGTAATGTGTCAGCCTATTAATTATGAAAATATACAAAAATCCGTATTACTACGCTATTCAAAATCAAATACAAATTCACTATAGCCGATTATTAGAATTTGTTTCATTTTGGAGTATAGGCTAGACCAATTATGTACCAAAGACATCTTAAATCATGTGTAATATGCAGCAAGCTATTAAGATATGCATTGTATAACGACACAATCATTATTTTAATTATGTTGTTTTATTTCAGGCTTGGGCTCATATATAGGCCTATGCGTATGCATAACCTCTAATATGTATATTCATGTTTTTAATTAATCATCACCTTGGAAAGCGCTGTCAATTTCGTTGTTTGTCTTTGAAACAACATCCACAACGACCATGTTTTCCACACAGTTTCAACCTGTTCTTGAAGTTCAAAAAGGATCGATCACAAGTGAGGCAAGTTTTATAAGCTGTATAAAATGATACTGTTTTGATGTTAAGTGTTTGATGTGACTTTCGATTTCATTTGCATTGATGTCAGAGTGGTTAGAGGGACAATAGAGCCCTGAGTACCAGGCCATTAGCGACCTCACGGTCATTAGCGAGTTGGGTACTACCAACGCATGTTCAGAGTGCATAAAAGGAGACTACCGTGACTCAATGGTTACGTGGAATTTGACTGCGGTCATGACTCATGACTGCCAGTGTGGCGGTAATACATTTACCACAACAGCCCTACAGCCAGATTATCTTGACTCTGACAGACAGACAGATTGAAATACTGCAGGAGTTACTTAATGTGCTGGGGATGGTTATTAAATAAAACAGCTTGGTGATGTGTTGACAGTGAGGATGAGAACTAATGGTTTTCTGAGCCGCAGGGAATGCAAGCTCCAGAGGGTCTCGAAGCCAAGCAAATCCTGGTGAACATTCAAAGACCCACAACCACTCACACATGCACACACACGTACAGACGAGCACACACACACACACACACACACTGTCAATGCTGGGTGTAACAAACAACTATTAAACAACTATTTGATTGCTTTTGTTTTTGCGTCTGTGCATGTTTGTGTGTGCGCGTCTTCGAGTCATGAGTCAATCTGTGCTTCCAGGTTTGTGCGGATGACTGTTGCAGAGAGTGATTTGTAAGGGATTTGTTGAGTTTGAAGGCAACTGAATTAATTCATATGCATATGTACATCCCTCTCAGTCCCGTCTCTCTCTCTCCATTTATCTTGTTCTCTCTCTCTGAAATAAAAGTGTTTTTGTGCCTCCTGCCAGTCATTATGCCTGAGTGGGTACATTGGAACAACACTAACTGACGGAATATGTCACAGGCTGTCTGAATACAGCGAGATTGGAACAGCGTCTACCACATTGAGTGCTTAGGTGATTATGCCTTACTGAAATGTATGAAAGGTTATTGCACTAGCTGGTTATATATATATATATATATTTATGTTGGGGACGTTCATCAAGGTATGTCGAGTCCACCTGTGGATACTGGTCGGATGAGGTTGTGTTTCTCTAGCGGGAGGTAAGCTTGGCTTCTTATATGGTGTCGAGTAAAGCTTAAACCATGTATTTAGATTGTAGGTAGGTATTGTAGTTAGGTATTGTAGGTAGTTTATCTAGGTAGTTACTGTAGGTAAGTATTGTATTCGGCTGAGCCCGGTGAAGCACGAGGCTAGCTAACCCACTACCTGGACCAATAAAGCTAGCTAGTGTAGTGTCGAGATAACGATGCCGATATGCTGTGATGACAAGAAATCCGCTGACACTGTCCTTGATTATAATGGTTTATTACATCAAAGATTTCAGCGTCAATTTACAGATTTCTGCAGAAAATCCGGAGAACAACCAACCCAATCTCTAATATGTTATTTCTCCCCGTCCTTTGTTCCAACCATGGTATTTATAATATGTAACATGATATGGGTGGTTTTCCCATAAACCAATCCCTGGCCTCCACATAACAGACTTCCTCTGTTTTAGGGGGCCCCTATGGTGTGTTAGAGTCAACTTCCTCTAACACACCATTTGCAAACGTCAGCAAAGTCATAAACTGTTTAGATACTACATATTTCCCCCCTTCGAGACTAATTAAGTCTCGAAAACAAAAAGAATAGGATTATGACAAATAACAATTTTTCTTATTGAGTAACTTTAGCAATAAACCACAATTTATGGAGAGTAAACACATTTTTCTATGGAGTGTAAATACATTTCTATGAAATATGAACAGTGTGAGAGCAAAAAACCTGTCTGGCAGCTTTCTTTCCAAATATCCATCAATCAATCAAGACAGTAAAATTCTCTCATGGCCCCTCTGCCCCAGGCGACCACCTAAGTACTCCAGATCAATTCATAAATCTTTATCAATGCATTTTAAACTTAGATGCAATTGAATACACATGAAAGCCTCAGAAAACAAAATACAATCAAAAATGTCCACATTCAGGCTGATCGACCCATCGGACCCTCCTGTGGATTCTCTCTGTCCCTGCCTAGACCCAATATCCCTAAGCATCCACGAAATAAACAAAAACATCTGAGGTCCCCACATGTACCCAACAACAGAAAACATCATTCTTCAAAAATTAATACAGAAAGAATATGACGCAAATTATGTATTACACATGCAAATTATGTATTACACATGCAGACACTGGAATGTAGTCCACTACACTGCATCTCCTCAGCAGTGTCGACTTTCAATGCAACGTCGATGATGGAATCTGAACATTTCCACACCTTCCTTGTTCCACTTCCTCCAGTCCATTCATGTTGTCCATGTTTGAGTATTTGAATCCCCTCTACACATTCCCCCATATGCTTCTGGAAGAAAAGAAAACACCAACCAGTATCTTTTGCAAAACAACATATGCAAATTAAAACATCAATATCAACAATAATATAAAAATGATATATAAAATGAATCACATTCCATTTCCCCCCTTTGATTCATAAGAAAATACTAAATATCACAATAATATGTAAAGACATGTGAAAAAATGATCGGATATTCAAAATGGATATCTATCCATCAATACTCCATCCAGTCCCACTTGTTTATCTCCATCTAGATTAGTAACAGTTAACAACGGCATCTGAGTGTTGTCTCCAGGCATCACAACTCCAACCCATCTCAATATCATAGCCTTCGCAAAAGACAATAACAAAGTACAAAAGCAAAAATATCACACACAGCGCTATAAGAGCGGCCACTAAAATCTGAACTATCACTGCTCCCACTGGGCCTAACTGATCTTGCAACCAAGCCTTCGCTGACCATCCAGCTCCTTCAGATCTACCAAACGCATCCCTTATATTCTTCAATGCATCTATAACACTAGTGATATTATCGGAACTATCGGGGATCAAAGTATAACAATCATCTTTGAAGTTCATAGCCAAACATAAGCCACCTTGTTTTGCTAAAATATAGTCAAGAGCCATGTCATGTTTCAACAGCGTCAGTCTGTGACTTCTTTGAGTATTTGACAGAAGGTTAAACCCTCTTATCGTTTCATTTGCAAAACCCTGCAAAGTTTAGGTAATATTATCAATGTGATCTGCCAAAAATGTTACACCATACCATGGAAAAAGTCCAAGTCCCCACTTCTCTCCTAGACTTATCCTCCAATGGTAGGATTCCAGACTATGAAATTGCGCCATTTCCCTTTTCACCCTACTACCAGACCTAGAATCAGATGTATCTGTGTCCGGTGCTTCCCCTCTTTGAATGGTAAAAACCTCATATGGAAGCTTCAACGTCGACATGTAACAACATCCTGTCCATCCATAGGGTAAGAATATATATGCTTTATCACCACAAACCCACCAAATATCTCTAAAATTCCCAATAGTCACATTGCCAGGCAAAAGCTGATCTTTCACCATCAAAGTCCTGCTCTTCTTACTAAATGGAACATAAAAAGTTACATTATATTTCTCATTACTAGCCTTACGTTCATGCTTACCCAAAGTCATCCTATAATCATCACAATCTGATTTTCCCATAAACATACACGGTCTATCATATGTTTTATTTCAACAAAAACAGCTTTTAGCCCTCACGGGTTTCACCTCCAATGCTTCAGGAATCGCTGTTAACTGATTTTCCTTCCGATCTAACAAATTCACATAGGGTAATTCATTTAACCAAGAACACTTAAACCTATGCCTAAACAAATGCTTCTACAACGACATCATTATATCTGTTAATGATTGTTGCTGATACAACAGCCATGATAAAGCATAAGATTGACACGTACTTGATAGAGGTTGAGCCACCGTCTCTAAGATTGAACACCATGTGCCTGGTGCTGGAATTCTCAACAGACATGGACCCTCAAGATTCCTCACTGATCTTACAGAATGAGTTAACTGCTGGAACCATAGATTCCTACCTGCCCATCCATCTTTAATTTGCAAAACAGAAGAATCAAATCCTTATGCCTTCCATTTAATTTCTCTCTTCCCTAACGAGCGGTATTGATCAGATATATCTTCTGGTGTTCCATCAAAATTAAAGAACTCATCCTTTACCTCCAGGATAGTATTCTGCACTATTTCAGATGAATCTACATCATTCTCTACTACCATCTGCTCTCCTATTTCAACACTATCCTTACTACCATTCACAGCACTCTCCATCCGTATCATAAACTTCTGAGTCACTCTTACTACATCCTTTAGTTTCAGAAAAGTTGTTGTTGGTGTCTGTGTCACATTTCTGAAATTTGTTATCGCCGTCGTAACATTAATCTCTTTCAAAGTTACTGTTAAAATAGTTGCTTTAGTTGATGTATTAACACTCTTAATTATTTCCAGTGGGAAAGTGACAGATGTCCTCTGTGTATTATTTACTGTTGGAGTGGCTACTATAATATACTGCTCCTGAACTCCTTTGGTGACTGTGGAAACTTCAACAGACTTTAAATCTTCCATCATAAGCGTCACCTTACGAGTTACATAGCCTTTTAACCAATAATTCTTAACCGGAACAAATTTAACGCTGGCTCTAAATAAGCACACGTATATTCTCCCTGATCTTCCCATGTAACATTACGCAAAATAAGTGAGCAATCACTCATAACCCTCTTCCACTTCATATCGTTGTACAAAATATACTTCCTTTGACTAGATGAAACAGCTTCTACTTCTTGTCCTGATAACAACACTTCTTCTCCATAATTATCTCTCCACGTGGGAGGAATGTCACCACCCCCACTCCTTCTCTCACATCTACAAGGAAGATGAGCTGTACCACCCATCCTAACCCTAATGACAGTCTTTTCTTCTAAAATTGGTGTTGGAGCGATTTTCTGAGGCGTCATTGTAATCAAATGTGATACATTTATAGCTTTAATATCTGTCAATGTTGAAAGAGTTGAATTGCTTCTCACTGTTGTTGTATTAGGCTGAAGTGTTGATGTCATTGTTGTTGATTCATCTATTTTCCCTACAGCTTGGAGCTCTTTACTTGTATTTCCATCTATCACCACTAGTCTCACTACATTAGCTCTCAGTCCCAACTCTAATCCCTCACTTTCAAACTGTGGATTATAAAAAATACATTTATAATCATCTTGATCCTCCTGCTGGGAATTGTACACATAGAGACTGCAATCACCCTCAATCTTCAGTCTTCTCTTATCATTCAGCAACGCATACTTTCTCAATGCAACTGCTCCTAACAGATCTAAACTCCTGCCATAGCTATCTTCCCACTGAACTCTACATTTCCCTTCACCACTGTTCTCTCTCGTGCATGGACATGGAAGCTGAGCTGACTGTCCTAGAGTTACTTCAACCCTAGTTTTCATAACGTTTTGGTCTGACTTTTCTCCTAACTGGTCTGGGCCTACTTTGTCTAACCGAATCACCAGCTTCTCCTGTAACAGAGTTGCCCTTGGTGATCTCCGCTGTTTCACATTCCACTGAAATATTCCCTGTTGTTTCTGGGACGTATTGAAAATCAATGTCCCCAAATCTCCTTTCCTTTTCATCCATTGCAGAGTCATCTCTGGCATCATCAGAAGTGTAAACATTATCATCAACTTTGTCCACAATATGGACAATCTCTCCTTCTGGGTTTTCACTCTGGATATTGTCATGCATCTCTCCTTCTGCCTGTTCTCCCCTATCTTCATCCTGCTCTCTTGAGCCTTCAACATCCTGTCTCTCTGCGCGTGGCACCTCTTCTCCAGGCGCTTTAACACAATGTGACAAATGATACCACGTTGGAGACCCTTTAACCTGGACAGCTGTTCCAGTACTACGAACAACTTCAAATGGTCCTTCACGACGTTCGTTATACCACTTCCTTCTAAATACCTTCACGAACACCTTGTCCCCAGGTTGCACTGTGCTCCTTTTTTTCTCATCAAGCTTCTCCTGCACCTCTTCTTATCTTTGCCTGTCAGAAACATATGTGGACAATTTTTATGAAAATTCTTCAAAAAGAGCCAAACTTGGACCCTTTCCGCTTGTTCGCAAACAAGGCGTAGGCATCCTTCTTCCTGTGACCAGTTCATGGGGTGTCATACGTAGATCACGCAACTCACTTGAGCGACACACAATTAATGCTAAAGGAAGCGCCGCTATCCAGTTTAGACCCGTATGCTGACAAATTTTGACAGTGCGATTTTCAAGACACCGTTCATTTTTTTCAAAAATCCCTTGACTTTGTGGGTGATAAACTGCTCCAAGACATTGCTTAATTCCCAATTTTTGCAACATCAATTTCACTGATTTATCCACAAATTCCTTCCCATTATCTGAGGATATTCGATCGGGTAGTCCCCACCTGCTTATGACTTCTTTACACAAGAACTTGGCAACCGATTGAGCATCTTTTCGCTTGGTTGGACATCTTATGCACCTCTTGGTGTAGGAATGTAACCAAGAATAACAGTCACACCCCTGCGAACATTATTTTTCAGACAGATTGTGCACCTGCCTATGACATAGTCAACCTGTTCAAGCAAATATGGTTCCCAAAAACCATACTCCTTTGTGATCTTTCTCCTAACCTCCCCCCTTGCAACATGAGCCAACCCATAGTTTCCTAAATCATCAGACCTAATAGGTCTAGAGGCGCTACTATCAACCCCTCATGGTTTCTCCAAAGACAACAAAGGATTGTTACTCTGAGGATTTTTTATTGTCTTCAAAACACCTGCTTTCGAAAGTCCTTCAATTTGTGGTTCAATCCCTTGGATTGCTTCATCTTTTAATGGATATTGATTCTTCCAAGGAGGTCTGGCTCCTGGTCGAAGTTCAACTTTCACCGGTTGGGCTGATTTCACAAGTCCAATATCGGTACTGTGTTGAGACCACAAACATTCTTGAACTTGTTGCAACATCTCCTCTTTCATAGGGTCTGAATCCATCTTCGCACTACAAATAGATTCATGTGTCATCCGTACAGCTTGTGGCTCTCCTTGTCCTTGAGCCGAAATCATGATCCTGAGAAATCGCTGATCTTCACTCCTCCAAATCGCCAAATTCTCCTTCATCGGTACGAAAACAGCTTTCTCTGCTTCTGTCATCCTTTCTCCTATTTGCTTCTGCTCATAGCCTCCAGAAACCAACAAGGTCACATGTGGCACACTCTGTGTTTATCTTCATAGATGCTCCTTGTGGTCCTAAAATTATGCAACATGAGCTGAGTTTAACTTTCTTTGGTTGATGACACAACCATTCCTCTGAGTTCGATTGGGCAGCATTCTTGAAATACTTGAGCGTACAATTAAATGGATATTCCGGAAGCCTCGCATCTGGCATATTTGCCACAATGAATTTCTCCCATATCTTAGCCTGCTTCAAAAAATCTTCACTGAGATTTCCAATTCAGAATACTGTAGAAGAATCCATCTCTGTCATCATCAACAATTGGTAAACCTTTTCCTTTGGCACTTCTACCAGACAGCCATCTGGTGTACATTTTATTGTACAGTTCAACTTACACAATGCATCTCTTCCCAACAATGCAATAGGTGAATGTTCTGATACCAGTATGGGTATTGTAATTTTCTGATTTTCATAGCAGAGCTCAATTGGTTCCGTAAGAGGAATCAGCTGTTTCACTCCCTCAAATCTAATTTTCCTAATTAGTTGATTGGACATAGTGAGATGTGTAACATCTTCAGGCCGAACACAGATAAAAGCAGCTCCGCTATCCGCCATCACCTCCAATGGTCGGTTGTTTACTTTCATCTCAACTGCCGGATCTTTTTCCGGTCCTGATGCTACCAGCTGATACCCCCCTTTCGGATCCTTTGGGCACCCCTAGAATCCCCACTCCGGGCCCCTATAAGGGTTCACCGGTCCTCCAGATGATCTTGACCGGCCCCTGTATCCTCCTCCGAAACTCCCTTTGGTGTTTCCTCCTCGCCCATTACACTCACGGGCCTAGTGACCAACCTGTCCACAATTATAACACACTTCTGAAGATTGCTGGCAGTATGGCTTAAATCCTCCTCCTCTTCCTCTTCCTAAGCCTTCTCGTCCTCTTCCTCTCCAACTCTAATCAAACCAACTCATGCACAAAAAACTCCAATGTGCAATTCTTAATTACATCAATTGATCAGTCTGTTGCCAAGTCCCTGTTAAATTGTCACAACATGAAATATGCTAGGCACACACAATATCCTGTATGGGAAGGTAAGTTTTGTGAACAGAACAGTACTGGCCTTGATTGGACTTGATCCGGGGCAGCACACACTGTCGCGTGACGCACTGGTCAGCGCCTCCTCTCTCTCTCTCTGTCTCCTCCTTCTCGTCTCTCACATCACAGAACAAAGGAACAGACAATAATTTAGTATTTTATGCACTCACTGGGTTATTTCAACCATACAATACCCTTTTAGACATACCTATGTTCACATTCGCACTAAGAAATAAGCAAACAGCTTAACTCAGGAATATTATAAATAGCACAATAACATTTTATTTTTTATTTTATTTTTATTTTTATTTTTAATCCGTCAACATATCTCTCATTTTTAAATTCAATAGATCTCAAGCAAATAGTTTCATCGTTAAGCAATAGCCGATTTAACAAACAGAATACTTTATTCGTGTGTAAGTCTCCCCCTCCTTCTTTTTCAGCTCTGAGTCTGCGTCTCCCAGCAGCTCAGTGCAGGCAGGGGAGTGGCATTTTTACTCTACGTAACTCTAAACTCATAAAATCCCACACATGCGCAGTTCATTCACCAGTGCGATTTCAGAGTGAGAAGAGCTCCCAAGCAGCTCTCTCCAAGCTGAACAACAGAAAGTAGACAGACCAGCTGTCCCTCCGTTATTTCCAACATAGACAAACAGCAACACTTAACAAAACTCCCAAACCAACACAGAACATAGAACACAAATCCTACTTCGAAGTTTCTTATCTTTACTTATCCTAATCTGCAGATGTATAGTTATTTTCTTATCCATTACAAAACATCTCTATACACTCTTAAAATCCTCCCTGTAGGCTCATAGTCTTTTAACAGTTATTAAACATTCTCTTTTTATAGAGACTCATAAGATTTTAACCTTAACTTCCTCCCAGGGGCTCATATATAGTTAACAATTATTAACGTTCTCGGTAACGGAGACTCATAAGATTTTAACCTTAACTAACATATTTCCTTACAAAAAACTAAAACCCCTGTTGTCATAGCCTTAGTCGACACACAGCAGAGACCTCCCCTTTTTTTCACACATGCACAGGCTCTCTTTCACACACACACACACAATTCAAGAGGCATGCATCCGTTCCTACAGTCCTCTAAAGCATGCTACCGTCGTTCCTTATTTCTCATAGTTCTTTCCTAAATTTCTGCTACCTCGAGTTTGCAGATATTCAATGAGAGGTTACTTCGAGCATATACCTCGTCAACTATATGTCGAGGGGTAACATGCAAATGAATGTATCTACCACAAACTCCAGTTCCCAGAACTGACCTTAAGAATCAGCCTAGTGAGTTTTCAGGATATTCGGCCCATCCTAATGATCGCCTCATTTGAGGGCTTCCGTAGATCAACGACGTCCTAATTAGTATACATTTTTCCTTAGTTCCTGGCATATTCCTTCATTCTATTCTTTTTCAATTTTATTCAAGCCAAATATCCCTGTGCCCAGTGTTATCAATTCCTATAGACACTCCCCCCTGTTTGCGTTGTTTTCAACGCAAATAAATTTAGAAATTTAGAACGGATTCTCATCACACAGCAAATAACAGCAAAGCGCACACACAAGTCCTTCGACGGTGCAGTCCTTCAACGCACACACACAAGCACACGAACTGACCAGCGCCCAAAGTTTGTGAGAAAGCTCACCGTATCTGCATGCCTCTTGAGCGGGAGTCAGCTCGGCTCCCATGAATGGAACGCTGAGAAAAGACGCAACACGTCCCAAATTCCTCGTCGCCATTAATGTAGTGTCGAGATAACAATGCCGATATGCTGTGATGACAAGAAATCCGCTGACACTGTCCTTGATTATAATGGATTATTACATCAAAGATTTCAGCGTCAATTTACAGATTTCTGCAGAAAATCCGGAGAACAACCAACCCAATCTCTAATATGTTATTTCTCCCCGTCCTTTGTTCCAACCATGGTATTTATAATATGTAACATGATATGGGTGGTTTTCCCATAAACCAATCCCTGGCCTCCACATAACAGACTTCCTCTGTTTTAGGGGGCCCCTATAGTAATGCTTTCCAGATCAGGGGCGGTGTGTTCAATAGGGCGATATGGGCGACGCACTGCCAAACGGGAAAAGGAAGGGATTTTTTTTCTAATCAATTATATCACGGCAACAGTAGTTATCAGTGTTGTAATCTAGACGTCTGGTCTGATCTGCCACTAAATGTCCAATCAGGCTTAAGTCGTGCTTCAAATGCCCCCCCCCCCCCCCCCTTTTGGGGCGATTTCAGTCAGGTTGAAAATCGCCCAGAAGTCTCTCATAGACTCCCATGTAAAATCTATTTTTTTCAAATATCAGAGCTTTCAATACAATCTCTATGGGTTTCTGAGGGCTTGCACTTACGCGCTTTCGTCATACGTAACATAACCATGAACGTAACTAAGAAAAGAGCGGGTAGCCTCATCAATCAATTCACTATTACTGTCAAAATGGCAGTGCAACTCGATTGTCTCTTTGAAAGAAGTTCCTTTTTGTCGGCGAACAAATCAAGATAAATTGGCAACGAAACAATTAGGACCTCCCAGACCAAATTTAATAATTCAACAGGTTTCTACTAAAGGCGGAAAGTCCTACACCCGAGGATTTTCCAAAAAATTGGTACAAACGAAAAAAGAAAATTGCCACTCAACTGGATGAGGGATACAGGCTAGCTGTCCGCCGCCACAACGATGAGGTTAGTGTTGATAATCACAAGTTTACTGGAGAACTGAGACCAAGTAGAGACTTTGGACAGGGTGGATATGGTATAATAAAGGCAGTTTATTCAGAGGTAAAGATATCTGGAATCGCGTGCACGGACCCGTTCGTCAAACTCTTAGGGAGCTATACATTAAGCCCCATTACTTACCATATCAGATAAGAGAAATTGCTGCAGCTACATATATTTTACATCCTGGCCCTACATAGTTCACTATTTGCATCACTTACCAAAATATTACATGTGGTCATATATGCTTGGAAAGTGGAGATGCCATAGAACGTCAAAAAAGTAAACATTGCTGGAGACACATTGCCGTTTTGGAGAAGACATCGCGTTTGCTAGCGAAGAGATTTGTTGTGGCAAATGAACTTGGGCTGGGAATTGCCAGGAACCTCACGATAAGATATATGCATTGCGAGTCTCATGATTCTATACGTATTGCGATTCGATACTGTGATTTTATTGCGCACCATATGTCTGTTGCAGAGGGATCAGAAAGCCATGAGAACGAGTTTTGATCAGTCATGGAAATAAAAGTGCTGAAAACAAATTGGCTCCCAATGTGAAAAGATTGAGAACAAGCTATGAAGGAACAATAATGGTGTTTTGGTGCAGGTACAGCCAACTAGCGCTAAAATATTGCGATATTGTCAATACAGTATATCGTAAAGTATCACTATGTAACTCGATTTCTTTCACCCCAATACCTCAAATTAACGGTAAATAACTGAATTGTTTGCCCCACATTTAGCTAAGATGATTAGCTAGCCAGCTAAAATGTTTTATTTAGTTAGCAGTCGCATCTACAATAGTTTACTGTCAATAACATGTCTCCAAAAATGACGTGGTGTCTCCAATTGTGTTGACATTTTACAATTGCGATGCGCATCCATGAGTATCCACTTTCTGTAGCTCAGCTGGTAGAGCACGGCGCTTGTAACGCCAAGGTAGTGGGTTCGATCCCCGGGACCACCCATACACAAAAATGTATGCACGCATGACTGTAAGTCGCTTTGGATAAAAGCGTCTGCTAAATGGCATATTATTATTATTTTTATTATTATTATTATCTGAAGAGAGCCCCGAAACATTGTGTGCAGACATTTTATGCAATAAATGAAGTAGGTTGAATCTAGTAGTTCTGATCTTCTGATTGGTCCTGATGAGTTGGGCGAGGTCCCCTCCAGGCTAGTGTCACTGTTGCATTGGTTCTGAGTCGGGTTCTCTGTCTTCAAATGTTCAGCCTAAGAGAGGGGATTTTTGTGTGTGTGTGTGTGTGTGTGTGTGTGTGTTTAACAGTGATGATGTGTGTGTGTGTGTGTGTGTGTGTGTGTGTTTAACAGTGATGATGTGTGTGTGTGTGTGTTTGTGTGTGTGTGTGTGTGTGTGTCCTCAGAGCAAGAACTCGTGAGTTGGAAGAACTGAGAGGCCTATGGCGTGGGTGTTGTCCTTGGCCACCTGCTGACAAGGCTGACAAGATAGGACCCTTTTGTCCATTGTTATTGGATAGGAACAGAACTTATAACCAGCTCCTGACCTAAATAGATCTTAGCACAACATTTTACTCAACATATCATATTCCATATTCACTATAACAAATATATTTACTACGACATTAGCAAGAACCGCCACATCCTCAGCCGGCTAATCCAGTGTGTGAAGTTTTGCGGAGTGTTTGAGTTAGCTTTGCGAGGCAAAGATGAAACTGAGGGCTCCACCAACCCTGGTAAGCCAACACTTTTGAGATCAGTCAATAAATGCTTCTGGTATTGACTTATATGCTGCCCCTGTCTTCATGTTGTTGCTGGACATATCTTTTTTAAAATGTGTGTAGGTCACCTAAATCATCAGAAAAATTGCCCCCCCTGAGAATTTTTTCAGGAGCCGCCACTGTTCCAGATGCTTCCGCAAGCTGAGTCAACTTCCTCTAACACACCATTTGCAAACGTCAGCAAAGTCATAAACTGTTTAGATACTACACTAGCTAGCAGGTAGCTACTGGTAACTATTAGCAACTGTGGATAGTTGTTTCCAATGTTATTTCACGCTTAAGAGTACCTGTAATTATGCCAGCTAGCTGCCTACCATTCAGCTGTTTTTCTAACCTCATTTTCTGAAGTGTTAACGTAGCTACTGTACTCGAAATGTAGCTAGCTTGTTGCTACCTGGATAGCTAACTAAACAATAGCTGGAACGACCTAGCTGTAATATTTGGAGACGCTTTCTCTCTGTTGGGACAGACGCAAACTGGCTGAATCGATTCAGTGGCTAGGTTTGCACTTAACTGGCTAACAGTAGCTACTAAGGGTAAGTTATAACCTACATTTATTTTTGTTTTGTTTTTACATACTGGTAACCAGAGTCGTTCAAGGGAATTCGGGACATGGGTGACTAGTTAACGTTAGCTTGGCTCTCTCTGTGTTTCACGCCGTGAGAGGAGGGGTTGGTTCGTTGGCAGAGAGCAATGGCTAGCTTGTATGCTAACTATTCTAGCTAACTAACTGGCTGAATAAGTTGACGAAGTACTCACTCAAACTGTAAAAACTAAGCCAACACTTTACACAACGTTAGACACGGACCCGAATGATTTGTTTGGCGTGTTAACACACTGGTGGTTTGTTGTAACCGAGTATTGGTGCTAAACCGTGTTATTGGAGGCTGGCATGCTAGTTGACTATGGCGTCATAGGATTCGGTGCCCTGGACGGTTTTCACAGAAGAATACTGTACCAAGTTAGCTAGCTGAATAAACTACGTTAGAGTATTCCTAGAAAACATTGAACCACTGTAGTTTACAACAATTATAATTTCTAAAATGGAAGTTGGGAGAGTTATATTTGAGTGTTTCAGTGAAACGTAAGTGAGGGAGGCCCCGCTCTCTCGCTTTCCCAGATGTTTAGTTCATTTCATTCCGATCTACTTTGCATTATTGTAGCCTTTTTCTGTAGCCTGTCAACTATGTGTCTGTCTATCCCTGTTCTATCATCTCTGCACAGGCCATACAAACGCTTCACACCGCGTGGCTGCTGCCACTCTAATCTGGTGGTCCCTGCGCGCACGACCCACGTGGAGTTCCAGGTCTCCGGCAGCCTCTGGAACTGCCGTTCTGCGGCCAACAAGGCAGAGTTCATCTCAGCCTATGCTACCCTCCAGTCCCTCGACTTCTTGGCGCTGACGGAAACATGGATTACCACAGAAAACACCCCTATACTCCCGGCCGGCTCGGTCCTCCCCTCCTGCTCCGTGGCTTGACGACTCATTGCGAGCTCACAGAAGAGGGCTCCGGGCAGCCGAGCAGAAATGGAGGAAAACTAGACTCCCTGTGGACCTGTCATCTTTTCACTCCCTCCTCTCTAGATTATCTTCCTCTGTTTCCGCTGCTAAAGCCACTTTCTACCACTCTAAATTTCAAGCCTCTGCCTCTAACCCTAGGAAGCTCTTTGCCTCCTTCTCCTCCCTGCTGAATCCTCCTCCTCCTCCCCCTTCCTCCTCCCTCTCTGTGGATGACTTCGTCAACCATTTTGAAAAGAAGGTTGACGACATCCGATCCTCATTTATTAAGTCAAATGACACCACTGGTCCTGCTCACACTGCCCTACCCTATGCTTTGACTTCTTTCTCCCCTCTCTCTCTAGATGAAATCTTGCTAATTGTGACGGCCGGCCGCCCAACAACCTGCCCGCTTGACTCTTTCCCCTCCTCTCTTCTCCAGACCATTTCCGGAGACCTTCTCCCTTTCCTCACCTCGCTCATCAACTCATCCTTGAACGCTGGCCATGTCCCTCCCGTCTTCAAAAGAGTGAGAGTTGCACCCCTCCTCAAAAAACCTACACTCGATCCCTCCGATGTCAACAACTACAGACCAGTATCCCTTCTTTCTTTTCTCTCCAAAACTCTTGAGCGTGCCGTCTCTAGCCAACTCTCCTGCTATCTCTCTCAGAATGACCTTCTTGATCCAAGTCAGGTTTCAAGACTGGTCATTCAACTGAGACTGCTCTTCTCTGTGTCATGGAGGCTCTCCGCACTGCTAAAGCTAACTCTCTCTCCTCTGCTCTTATCCTTCTAGACCTATCCGCTGCCTTTGATACTGTGAACCATCAGATCCTCCTCGCCACCCTCTCCGAGTTGGGCATCTCCGGCACTGCTCACTCTTGGATTGCGTCCTACCTAGCAGGTCGCTCCTACCAGGTGGCGTGGTGAGAATCTGTCTCTGCACCACGTGCTCTCACCACTGGTGTCCCCCAGGGCTCAGTTCTAGGCCCTCTCCTATTCTCGCTATACACCAAGTCACTTGGCTCTGTTATATCCTCACATGGCCTCTCCTATCATTGCTACGCAGATGACACACAACCAATCTTCTCCTTTCCCCCTTCTGATAACCAGGTGGCGAATCGCATCTCTGCATGTCTGGCAGACATATCAGTGTGGATGTCGGATCACCACCTCAAACTGAACCTCGGCAAGACGGAGCTGCTCTTCCTCCCGGGGAAGGACTGCCCGCTCCATGATCTCGCCATCACGGTTGACAACTCCATTGTGTCCTCCATCCCAGAGTGCAAAGAACCTTGGCGTGACCCTGGACAACACCCAGTCGTTCTCCGCTAACATCAAAGCGGTGACCCGATCCTGCAGGTTCATGCTCTACAACATTCGTAGAGTACGACCCTACCTTACACAGAAAGCGGCACAGGTCCTAATCCAGGCACTTGTCATCTCCCGTCTGGATTACTGCAACTCGCTGTCGGCTGGGCTCCCTGCCTGTGCCATTAAACCCCTACAACTTATCCAGAACGCTGCAGCCCGTCTGGTGTTCAACCTTCCCAATTTCCCTCATGTCACCCCGCTCCTCCGCACACTCCACTGGCTTCCAGTTGAGGCTCGCATCTACTACAAGACCATGGTGCTTGCCTACGGAGCTGTGAGGGGAACGGCACCTCCTTACCTTCAGGCTCTGATCAGACCCTACACCCAAACGAGGGCACTACGTTCATCCACCTCTGGCCTGCTAGCTCCCCTACCTCTACAGAAGCACAGTTCCCGCTCAGCCCAGTCAAAGCTATTCGCTGCTCTGGCACCCCAATGGTGGAACAAGCTCCCCCACGACGCCAGGACAGCGGAGTCACTGACCACCTTCCGGAGACACTTGAAACCCTACCTCTTTAAGGAATACCTGGAATAGTA
This sequence comes from Coregonus lavaretus, assembly GCF_964263955.1. Classification (NCBI taxonomy): domain Eukaryota; kingdom Metazoa; phylum Chordata; class Actinopteri; order Salmoniformes; family Salmonidae; genus Coregonus; species Coregonus lavaretus. The sequence continues at coordinate 82,748,725 of NC_139988.1, read as the reverse complement.
TAAAGTAATCCTTCTTCCCCCACCCCCCATAATTATTTTTTTAAAGGTGGTTGTCCCACTGGCTATCATAAGTTGAATGCACCAATTTGTAAGTCGCTCTGGATAAGAGTGTCTGCTAAATGATGTAAATGTAAATATTCTCCTCAGACTAATACAAGCAGATAAGCAAGTAGCCAGCAGAACAGCCCTAGTGTTTGTTGTTATGTCCTTGCTTCGTGAGGTGTTTGCTATGTCTCCACACATGGAAGGAATCAACGCCAAGACAACCTTGTTTAGCAGAGAGGTTGCTCAGCCTGTCTGGGAATCGTAGATCCCCACCTCATTCTAGAATGGAAATAAGGATTTTGGCTTCTCTGCACCTCAAAATCCCCTCACGCTCAAAGTGCCACGACACTGTTTCCATCGCTCTGTCTAGACAAACTTAAGCAGTTTTCAGCGCCCCAAAACATTTAGATTCCACACCTTGTGTGTGGCTGTGTCTGCCCTGGGATTCCCTATGGAGAGACAGTGGCAGAGCTGTGTGATGCCTAGTGGTTCCCTGTGGAGCGCTAGGCAGGGAGCTGCATGTTAAGCCTGCCTAGAGTGCCTCATCTATACTCCTGGCTGCTAATGCTTGAAATGGTGAAAGGATTTATTAAAATTTTTAAGCATATACACTTTGTTTTGTACAGTGCCTTCAGAAAGTATTCATACCCCTTGACTTATTACACATTTTGTTGTTACAGCCTGAATTCAAAATGTATTAAGAATATTTTTTTCTCACCCATCTACACACAATACCCCATAATGACAAAGTGAAAACATGTTTTTACAAATGTATTGAAAATGGAATACAGAAATATCTAATTTACAAAAGTATTCACACGCCTGAGTTAGAATCACCTTTGGCAGTGATTACAGCTGTGAGCCTTTCTGGGTAAGTCTCTAAGAGCTTTGCACACCTGGATTGTACAATATTTGGACATTATTCTTTTTTAAATTCTTCAAGCCCTGTCAAGTTGGTTGTTGATCATTGCTAGACAGACATTTTAAAGTCTTGCCATAGATTTTCAAGCCAAGCTTGAGTCAAAACTGTAACCAGGCCACTCAGGAACATTCAATATTGTCTAGGTTATTGTCCTGCTGAAAGGTGAATTTGTTTCCCAGTGTCTGTTGGAAAGCAGACTGAGCCAGGTTTTCCTCTAGGATTTTGCCGGTGCTAAGCTCTATTCCGTTTATTTTTATCCTAACAAACTCCCTTGTCCTTGCCGATGACAAGCATACCCATAACATGATGCAGCCAGCACAATGCTTGAAAATATGAAGAGTGGGACTCAGTGATGTGTTGTGTTGGATTTGCCCCAAACATTACGCTTTGTATTCAGGACATAGAGTTCATTTCTTTGCCACATGTTTTGCAGTTTTACTTTAGTGCTTTATTGCAAACAGGATTCATGTTTTGGAATATATTCTGTAGAGGCTTCCTTTTTTCTCTCTCTGTTATTTAGGTTAGTATTGTGCAGTAACTACAATGTTGTTGATCCATCTTCAGTTTTCTCCTATCACAGCCATTAAACTCTGTAACTTTTTTAAAGTCACCATTGGCCTCATGGTGAAATCCTTGAGCGGTTTCCTTCCTCTCCGGCAACTGAGTTAGGAAGGACGCCTGTATCTTTGTAGTGACCGGGTGTATTGATACACCATCAGAAGTGTAATTAATAACTTCACCATGCTCAAAGGGATATTCAATGTCTGTTTTTTTTATCTACCAATAGGTGCCCTTCATTGCGAGGCATTGGAAAACCTCCCTGGTCTTTGTGGTTGACTCTGTGTTTGAAATTCACTGCTCGACTGAGGGACCTAACAGATACAGTTGAAGTCGGAAGTTTACATAGACTTAGGTTGGAGTCATTAAAACTTGTTTTTCAACCACTCCACAAATGTATTGTTAACAAACTTTAGTTTTGGCAAGTCGGTTAGGACATCTACTTTGTGCATGACACAATTAATTTTTCCAACAATTGTTTACAGACAGATTATTTCACTTATAATTCACTGTATCACAATTCCAGTGGGTCAGAAGTTTACAGACACTAAGTTGACTGTGCCTTTAAACAGCTTGGAAAATTCCAGAAAATGATATCATGGCTTTAGAAGCTTCTGATAGGCTAATTGACATCATTTGAGTCAATTGGAGGTGTACCTGTGGATGTATTTCAAGGCCTACCTTCAAACTTGTTTGACATCATGGGAAAATCAAAAGAAATCAGACAAGACCTCAGAAAAGACATTGTAGACCTCCACAAGTCTGGTTCATCCTTGGGAGCAATTTCCAAATGCCTGAAGGTACAACGTTCACCTGTACAAACAATAGTACGCAAGTATAAACACCATGGGACCACGCAGCCATCATACCGCTCAGGAAGGAGACACGTTCTATCCTAGAGATGAACGTACTTTGGTGCGAAAAGTGCAAATAAATCCCAGAACAACAGCAAAGGACCTTGTGAAGATGCTGGAGGAAACAGGTACAAAAGTATCAATATCCAGAGTAAAACGTGTCCGATATCGACATAACCTGAAAGTCTGCTCAGCAAGGAAGAAGCCACTGCTCCAAAACCGCCATAAAAAAGCCAGAGTACAGTTTGCAACTGCACATGGGGACAAAGATCATACTTTTTGGAGAAATGTCCTCTGGTCTGATGAAACACAAATAGAACTGTTTGGCCATAATGACCATCGTTATGTTTGTAGGAAAAAGGGGCATGCTTGCAAGCCGAAGAACACCATCCCAACCGTGAAGCACGGGGGTGGCAGCATCATGCTGTGGGGATACGTAAGCATTTCACTGTAATGTCTGCACCTGTTGTATTCGGCGCATGTGACCAATAAAATTAGATTTGATTTGATTTGATTTGATACTTTGCTGCAGGAGGGACTGGTGCATTTCACAAAATAGATGGCATCATGAGGAAGGAAAATTATGTGGATATATTGAAGCAACATCTCAAGACATCAGTCAGGAAGTTAAAGCTTGGTCGCAAATGGGTCTTCCAAATGGACAATGACTCCAAGCATACTTCCAAAGGTGTGGCAAAATAGCTTAAGGACAACCAAGTCAAGGTATTGGAGTGGCCATCACAAAGCCCTGACCTCAACCTAGAGAAATTTGTGGGCAGAACTGAAAAAGCGTGTGCGAGCAAGGAGGCCTACAAACCTGACTCAGTTACACCAGCTATGTCAGGAGGAATGGGTCACAATTCACCCAACTTATTGTGGGAAGCTTGTGGAAGTAGTTCATCCATATAATAACATAAAATACGGTGATATAATTATTGTTGAATTGGGAAAGAGGGAAAGCACACATACAGTGCCTTCAGAAAGTATTCACACCCCTAGACTCTTTCCACATTTTGTTACAGCCTGAATTTAAAATGGATTAAATTGAGATTGTCTCACTGTGTCACGGATAAGGCCGAGGCTGCCCCTCCTCCTCGTTCGGGCAAGCTTCGGCGGTCGTCGTCACCGGAGTACTAGCTGCCACCGATCAATGTTTCTGTGTCTCACTAGTTCTCACACCTGTTACTCACTAGGCTTATTAGTTTCCCTATATTACCTCTGTTTTCCCTCCTGAGTGTGTGCGTGATTGTTCTTTGTTACGTCGTCTGTTGAGCTGTTGTTTTTGCTCTTCCCTGCGTGGAGGGTTTGCTATATTTACTTGGAGTCGAGTAAAGCCATTTATTCTCAGTTCTGTGTCCTGCGCCTGATTCCGTTTCTCCACTGCACCCAGACGATGACACACTGGCCTACACACAATACCCCATAATTTCACAGTGGAATTATGTTTTTTTGGAAATTCTTACAAATTAATAAAACATTTAAAGCTTAAATGTCTTGAGTCAATAAGTATTCAACGTCTTTGTTATGGCAAGCCTAAATAAGTTCAGCAGTAAACATTTGATTAACAAGTCACATAAATTGCATGGACTCACTCTGTGTGCAATAATAGTGTTTAACATGATTTTGGAATGACTACCTCATCTCTGTTCCACACACATACAATTACAGTTGAAGTTGGAAGTTTACATACACTTAGGTTGGAGTCATTAAAACTCGTTTTTCAACCACTCCACAAATGTCTTGTTAACAAACTATAGTTTTGGCAAGTCGGTTAGGACATCTACTTTGTGCATGACACAAGTAATCTTTCCAACAATTGTTTACAGACAGATTATTTCACTTATAATTTACTGTATCACAATTTATTATATGGAATCTACTTTCTTGTAGTTTGATTCATGCAGCAAGGATGGATGGAGCTTTGGAGGTCTGTCTGACTGTCAACTGACAAGGCTTAAGGCAGCAGGGCCGGCAGATAGCCTCTGGTAAAACTGCCCAAAGGGGAGGGGGGTAGAAAAGGGCTGTCTGTATAAGACACAGGAGACCATGTTAGCCTTCAAGGCTGTAGGAGCTCCAGTCAGTGCTGTTTAGGGCCAATGTGATTGGTCAGGGATAGGGAGCAGCCTGGCTGCTGTTATGTTGGCCCCCCTGTCTGTCACGTCACCCTGAGAAAGCCAATCTCTTTCCATTAGCACCATGCTCACGCTGCCATCTGATGTGCTCCAACACACACACAAACAAACACACCAGCTTCAGCCGAGACTTGAGGCAATAGGACTCTTGACAGTTCGAGACACATACACGTATTGTATATAGATAGATCACATTTGCTCTACACATACAATATTCACAAGAATACCCATGTTCTCTCTCATTTTGTCTTTCACTCATGTTCTTTTTCACGCGCGCATGCACGTGTAATGAACCGGGGTCTCCCACAGGAGCAACCAACGTCTTAGACCGCTAGACCAAGAGGATGTTCTCTCTTGGGCTGAGGGCAGACACTGGTTTTGGAGTTTGCAGGCGGCGCTACCTTATCACGCAACCACGACACACACATGACACACACATGACACACACACACACAAACACACACACACACCACTCAGAGGAGTGCTTTGCTACATTATAATGAGTTAGGGTACTACATAATTTAGCAGACATACTTATCTGGGCTGATTTGCCATGCTATCGATGTCTACATCACAGCTTGGTGTTCAGAAGAGCAGAGACTGAGCCTGATGGCTAGGCTAGCACAACCCAGCCCCCTCAGGGACCCCACAACCCCAACCTCAGGATTCGTTAGAACCCAGGCTACAGAAGTAGGTCTGTGTATACAAACACTGGTAAAGGCTGGAGTCTCCACCACCATTAATGGGATTTCATACATGAGCTGCTGCGGATACAACCTGCCTTAATGTAGAGAATACGCTGTCCAGTAAGGTGTGTGAATGAATGCACACACACACATCATTGACTGTAAATACAGTATACAGTGTTCTGTACATGCAGAGAGGAGGTGGAGGTTCAACATTTCATCACGATGATTGAACCCCCATTGCAAAGGTCAGCCAGTTGGCAATTGTCGCTATCATAGCTGCACATTGACCACACAGCTGAGCTCTCCCTCTGTCATTCTCTCTCTCTCTTCCCTCTCCACACCCTCCCTGTCCTCACGATTCTCTCTCTCTCTCTCTCTCTCTCTCTCTCTCTCTCTCTCTCTCTCTCTCTCTCTCTCTCTCTCTCTCTCTCTCTCTCTCTCTCTCTCTTCTCTCTCTCTCTCTCTCTCTCTCTCTCTCTCTCTCTCTCTCTCTCTCTCTCTCTCTCTCTCTCTCTCTCTCTCTCTCTCTCTCTCTCTCTCTCTCTCTCTCTCCTCTCTCGCTCTCTCTCTCTCTCGCGCTCACTCTCTCGCTCTCACTCCCCCCGCTCCGCTGAATCATATTCCAAAGCCTGCCACCCCTACCACTCTGCCGGGAACACTGCAGCAGATAATTACGGAGACTCCCGGGCAGACTCCCACTGTGAGCCCAGGTTTCCCAAATAGGCAGGCAGAGAAAGCTGGCAGGGAGACAGTATGCCGAGGCTCTGGAAAGCCCATCTCTGGTCCATATGGATCCAGGTCTAATGAGTCAATTAGCTCCAGAATTAGTATGATTAATTACCATAGCAGCTAACCAAGCTGGTAGCGTCTTGCAGGCCTGGCTTAGTGTTGAATAGTGGACCCAGAGTAGCGAAGGGAGGTGATAGGTGGGAAAGAGGAACACCCATGGTTGTAGAAAAACTGTACTTGAATGTATTGCAGATATATGGCTTGTCTCGAAAACATTTGTCCATAGCAGCAACATTCAAGGAAGTCACAACATCAGCTGGTACAGAATCACACAGTGTCACAGAGACATTATCAGTGTGCCCTCGGCTCAGTCTGGCATCAAACTTTAACCATAACATTCAACACTGGCAGACATTTGACACTGGCAGTTAAACAGGTCAAAGGTAGGAACATCAGTACTTAGTTACAACAGATAATTATAGACTCAAATACAGGAAAATAATTAATCAAATAATTTCTCATTACAGGTTCCTACTGCAGCTAATACTAGGCCTGAATGCTAAACAGCATAATTAGGGATTACCCCTTTACCAGCTCTAAACAGAGCTTAACTCTCCCCCTTACTTAGCCATTTCAAATATCGCCTAGTCAGACCATTACTCTGTTCCAGCTGTCTGATAGGCGTTATTAAGTAGGTAATAAGCGTAGCGCAGAGATTTTGCAGGACTTGCCAGACTTGGAAGACATCCAATGTCTTCTAAACGTCCATGTCTAGTTGCAGGGGGCTTGTTTGAATTCACAAAATGCCCCGTTATTAAATAAAATAAATGTTTTGATCCATCAAATAATCAAACAATGTGTGCTCCGCCATCTTGTCTCTTTCAAAACTTCTCTCATTGATGGAGACATGTCATGATGACACTCACCTGTCTCCATCAATGAGAGGACATTTGAAATAGACAAGATGGCAGCATACACATTGTTGGATTCCTTCATGGAGCAAAACCAGGGCCGAATTACCAAACGGGCAAGTGCCCTGTGGCCCCGACCTCCAGGGGGCCCCCCCAAAACATTTATAATAACATAAGCCTGTTACAATCTGGTAGCTACCTCTTACTAGGACTAAGGAGAGTCACCCAGGACAGCAAACATCAACTGCCTGTACGCAACAAACAAAAAAACTGCATATCTGATATTTTCCCTAATGTGTAAATGGCAAAAAAAACGGATCTCATCTTTTGACTTCCGATGTATGCCACCTCTATATGTGGATCTGAATCCTCATACAAACCCCATGCTCCACATGCTCTGAAGTGGGTTTTTTTGTGCACATGCCGTTACAATGACAACCACCCCAAAATGTAAAGGAACAGTGACAGGAAGTGAGCATTGCATTTTGTGCTACTTCAGAGGCTGCATCAGTGTGAATGCGCAAATCTGATATGGGTCCAGGGGCGGTGTGTTCAATAGGGCGATATGGGCGACGCACTGCCAAACGGGAAAAGGAAGGGATTTTTTTTCTAATCAATTATATCACGGCAACAGTAGTTATCAGTGTTGTAATCTAGACGTCTGATCTGCCACAGTGCCACTAAATGTCCAATCAGGCTAAAGTCGTGCTTCAAATGGCCCCCCCCCCCTTTTGGGGCGATTTCAGTCAGGTTGAAAATCGCCCAGAAGTCTGTCATAGACTCCCATGTATAATCTATTTTTTTCAAATATCAGAGCTTTCAATACAATCTCTATGGGTTTCTGAGGGCTTGCACTTACGCGCTTTCGTCATACGTAACATAACCATGAACGTAACTAAGAAAAGAGCGGGTAGCAGCGTCAATCAATTCACTATTACTGTCAAAATGGCTAGGCTTCAGTGCAACTCGAGTGTGTCTTTGAAAGAAGTTCCTTTTTGTCGGCGAACAAATGAAGATAAATTGGCAACGAAACAATTAGGACCTCCCAGACCAAATTTAATAATTCAACAGGTTTCTACTAAAGGGGGGAAGTCCTACACCCGAGGATTTTCCAAAAATTGGTACGAACGAAAAACCTGGCTAGCAGGCTGCGATGTAGCTAATGCAGTCTTCTGCTACCCCCTGCTTACTCTTTCACCCTGAAGGCGGCACGGCAGACAGCACCGCTTGGACAGCGACTGGTGTGTAACGGACATGCACCATCTTTCAGGAAAGATTAAGAAACATGAGCTGTCAAAGACCCACATGGATAGCTGTTTGAGATTGTCTGCTTTGGGGAGAGTGAACATTCCCACTCAACTGGATGAGGGATACAGGCTAGCTGTCCGCCGCCACAACGATGAGGTTAGTGTTGATAATCACAAGTTTACTGGAGAACTGAAACTGACAAGGCTGACAAGATAGGACCCTTTTGTCCATTGTTATTGGATAGGAACAGAACTTATAACCAGCTCCTGACCTAAATAGATCTTAGCACAACATTTTACTCAACATATCATATTCCATATTCACTATAACAAATATATTTACTACGACATTAGCAAGAACCGCCACATCCTCAGCCGGCTAATCCAGTGTGTGAAGTTTTGCGGAGTGTTTGAGTTAGCTTTGCGAGGCAAAGATGAAACTGAGGGCTCCACCAACCCTGGTAAGCCAACACTTTTGAGATCAGTCAATAAATGCTTCTGGTATTGACTTATATGCTGCCCCTGTCTTCATGTTGTTGCTGGACATATCTTTTTAAAAATGTGTGTAGGTCACCTAAATCATCAGAAAAATTGCCCCCCCTGAGAATTTTTTCAGGAGCCGCCACTGTATGGGTCACATGCTTAGCAGCGGGAAGTAGGGGTGCTGAGGGTGCTGCAGCAAAAATGTGTGAACTAGGCCTTTATTGCTCCTGTTTGAGCGGAGAAAAGCAATCAATTTGGTAGCAAACAATTAAGGTCAGGGACACCTAAACCGGTGGATAACTATGCATGACAATGAACACGTGCACTTTGTCAAAACCACATAGATAGATACTTTTAAGCATTTTAGATGATCATATTGTTAGAAAGTACATTTTAAACACATTTTAAAATGGTGATGAGGCCAGGCTGAAATAAAATGGGTCTGGATGGAAGTGGAATCACAGTGGTACAATCCAATACCAGAGCTGTTGAATACTGAGTAGGACATCATCGTTACAGAGCCTGTGCCATTCAATGCTCGCTCGCTCGCTTGTCAAATATTCGGAGTGCACTGCCTTTCAAATAGCCTGCCTGCCCCAAGTGTAATGACAATAATGTTAGCATCCCTGTATGAATGGAGAGAGAGAGATGTGAATATTGCTCCCTCCTGTGAGGACAGCTCATCTCCTCCCCCTGTGTGTTGTACCATTCCTTTGACATACACAGTATCCATCACACGTTAGTGGCAGTATGGAGGTGAAAGGAATTATGGGTCTGACGTTTGACAGAGCCTCCACACACTCACACACCTTTACAGCAACACTTCAAACAACTACACATGCTTGCACACACACACACACACACACCTGAAACAACACACACACACACCTGAAACAACACACACCTGAAACAACACACACACACCTGAAACAACACACACACACACACCTGAAACAACACACACACACCTGAAACAACACACACACACACCTGAAACAACACACACACACCTGAAACAACGCACACATAAACCTGAAACAACATACACACACACCTGAAACAACATACACATAAACCTGAAACAAAACACAAACCTGGACCTAACACTACTTTAAACCTCACCAACTCAAGACATGTTAATTCTGAATGCAGAACTGAAAAATAAATCCTGCAAAAACATCTTCACAGACAAGCATTTGGTCGTGAGAGGATCACCAAGAGGTGTAGTCGATAGTGGATCATTTACACATTGAATATTACAGTCCTGGCCTGATTGAGGATGTATAGGAAGTAAATGTTTATGAGGATGTATATAAGTATGATCAGACAGCGATCAAACAAGGCCATTGTGAGTGAGGAGCCAACATCACTTCCAAAAGAGAGGACTCCTCCTCCTTCTGCGGCTAAGAATTCCTGCCAAGAGTGCTGGAACAGTGGAGCACTACTGTCTGTGTGCATTTGTCGAGGGGATATAGTGCCCACTACTGGCCCCAAAGAGCAATTCAGGAACAACTGGTCCATACCCAGAGGTCTCCAGAATGAGAGGACGGCAAGACCAAGAGGGTGGCAAGAAGGTGCTCTTGCATACTCCCTATCATGGATTTAAAAGAATTGATGTAAGCATTGGTGCCCATCTTTGTTACATCCATGCGAGAAAGTGTGCAAATCCATACTGCGGGAGAAGGGTGGACAATCGGTGCTAGGACCAAGAAAGAGGTCTGTTGTTGTTGAAAAGTCTTGAATATACACAACAGGTTAGTAGTATGTATTCTTTGATCCACATCAATGCCTCCTACTGAATATCGTCATTGACGGAAACCAGTACGTAGACATTATAAGGTGACTAGAACTTGAAATGTAGTGACGGTTTGGGCAGAGCATTTCTAATGTCTTCACATCACTTCACAGATGTATAAGGAAGGATAAGACAATAACAATTAACACTGAAGAGGAACACTATATGGTAAACATATTGTCAGTAAATTGCTTATGGGTCGTTCTTGAATTACGGTGGCATTTGGGCATGGCATTTTGGAAAAAACTAACTTTATCAAAATGGCCTACAGGCCCTTGTTAAAAGTAGTGCACTACATAGGGAATAGGGTGTGGTTTGGGACGCAACCTGGGTTTGAATGGCTCCTATCCCCCTCTCTGTGGCGGGCCCAGCCTCTCCCGCCGTTTACGTGATTGTATGCAGTTTCCCAGGGACACAGCACCATCCAATGGCTAATTGATGAAACCATCCCAGAGATCCCCAAAATGGAGTCTGTCTGGCCTGGGTGTGCACCACTCCATACAACACGTGCCATCACAGCTTGTGGTCCAGTGACACGCTTGGGCTATGCCTGGCGGCCACCCACTGGGAAGTCCAGGGAGTCCATGGCAGGGCCCAAGGATGATGGAGAGGGTGATTAAAACACAAAGAAGCCCTGTTAATATTGGATGAGCGAGAGAGAGAGGGAGAGAAAGGTGGAGCCTCTAAATGAGACCGTATATCTCTGGTGCACCCCAGTCCTGCGTCACCCCGCTGGTGACAGATGAGGGAAGCACTGGAACTTCTTCAGGATAGGCAGTGCCCACTGAAGGAAAAGCCCTTGTCCTATATATATAGTGAGAGACTAAATACTAATAAAGCGCTGTAGAGCAATCCTTTAAAATCTTCCAATAATGTCAGCTTTAGATCATTCAGAGGCAGTGTTGGGGTAGCTACTCTGAAAATGTAGTTTACCAAGCTACCAATTACTTCACACTAGAAGAAGTGAAGCTACGCTAAAGCTACCCTTAAGAAAAATATAGTTGACTTAACTAAAGTTCTTTGAAAAAGTAGTTCACTACATCCAAACTACTTACTGAAAATTATCATATCTAAATCTGAAATGCCATAGACTACAAATTGCAAGAACAGATCACTCTGGAGTCAAATGTTAACAGAATGTGTAATTTAGCCTATTAAACACAAATGCTATGTTTCAAGTGAGAATTAGGCAGGTTTGATGCTGAAAAAGAAAGGAAATTCTTGCCCACTTCACCCATATTTTATTTGAGCAAAAAAAAGTAGTGTGTAATTCCAGTAGTTAGCTACACCACTACATGGCAAAAAAAGTAATTAACTACTGAAAACACTACCAAGATTTGAATTGAGTTAAATTACCACCAAGCTACTGCAAAATGTAGTTAAATTACTAGTTACTAACTACATGTAGTCTACTCCCCAACACTGTTCAGAGGTTGGAATAAAATGCTACTCCGGGGTTGGTATAAAAATGCTACTATTTGACATGCAGTGGGGGAAAAAAGTATTTAGTCAGCCACCAATTGTGCAAGTTCTCTCAATTAAAAAGATGAGAGAGGCCTGTAATTTTCATCATAGGTACACGTCAACTATGACAGACAAAATGAGAAAAATAAATTCAGAAAATCACATTGTAGGATTTTTAATGAATTTATTTGCAAATTATGGTGGAAAATAAGTATTTGGTCAATAACAAAAGTTTCTCAATACTTTGTTATATACCCTTTGTTGGCAATGACACGGGTCAAACGTTTTCTGTAAGTCTTCACAAGGTTTTCACACACTGTTGCTGGTATTTTGGCCCATTCCTCCATGCAGATCTCCTCTAGAGCAGTGATGTTTTGGGGCTGTTGCTGGGCAACACGGACTTTCAACTCCCTCCAAAGATTTTCTATGGGGTTGAGATCTGGAGACTGGCTAGGCCACTCCAGGACCTTGAAATGCTTCTTACGAAGCCACTCCTTCGTTGCCCGGGCGGTGTGTTTGGGATCATTGTCATGCAGAAAGACCCAGCCACGTTTCAACTTCAATGCCCTTGCTGATGGAAGGAGGTTTTCACTCAAAATCTCACGATACATGGCCCCATTCATTCTTTCCTTTACACGGATCAGTCGTCCTGGTCCCTCTGCAGAAAAACAGCCCCAAAGCATGATGTTTCCACCCCCATGCTTCACAGTAGGTATGGTGTTCTTTGGATGCAACTCGGCATTCTTTGTCCTCCAAACACGACGAGTTGAGATTTTACCAAAAAGTTATATTTTGGTTTCATCTGACCATATGACATTCTCCCAATCCTCTTCTGTGCACTCCAGCAAACTTCAGACGGGCCTGGACATGTACTGGCTTAAGCAGTGGGACACGTCTGGCACTGCAGGATTTGAGTCCCTGGCGGCGTAGTGTGTTACTGATGGTAGGCTTTGTTACTTTGTTCCCAGCTCTCTGCAGGTCATTCACTAGGTCCCCCCGTGTGGTTCTGGGATTTTTGCTCACCGTTCTTGTGATCATTTTGACCCCACGGGGTGAGATCTTGCGTGGAGCCCCAGATCGAGGGAGATTATCAGTGGTCTTGTATGTCTTCCATTTCCTAATAATTGCTCCTACAGTTGATTTCTTCAAACCAAGCTGCTTACCTATTGCAGATTCAGTCTTCCCAGCCTGGTGCAGGTCTACAATTTTGTTTCTGGTGTCCTTTGACAGCTCTTTGGTCTTGGCCATAGTGGAGTTTGGAGTGTGACTGTTTGAGGTTGTGGACAGGTGTCTTTTATACTGATAACAAGTTCAAACAGGTGCCATTAATACAGGTAACGAGTGGAGGACAGAGGAGCCTCTTAAAGAAGAAGTTACAGGTCTGTGAGAGCCAGAAATCTTGTTTGTTTGTAGGTGACCAAATACTTATTTTCCACCATAATTTGCAAATAAATTCATTACAAATCCTACAATGTGATTTTCTGGAGAAAAAAAATCTCAATTTGTCTGTCATAGTTGACGTGTACCTATGATGAAAATTACAGGCCTCTCTCATCTTTTTAAGTGGGAGAACTTGCACAATTGGTGGCTGACTAAATACTTTTTTCCCCCACTGTAGACAGAACATTTTCTATGTCAAAAGATTTACAGATAAACAGGAAACCCTTGGAAACCTGACTGACAGAATGGCTGACTTTCCAGACAATAGTTTTGGTATTCTCCACTGTCTGAACATTTTTGGTCGACACCCTGAACAGCAAACAATGACGAACACATTTGAAACATGTTTTTATGAGAGAGAAAAAGATGGAGATGCACGTCAAATGAACCATACGTTAATTGGAGAATAGTCGGTGAGATCGACAAGAAAACCAGGGAATGAGGCCAGACAGACTGTTTTTAAAAAACATTTTTGTCATTTGGCAGACACTCTTGTCCAGAGTGACTAGGATTAAGTGCCTTGCTCACGGGCACATCAACAGATGTTTCACCTAGTCGGCTTGGGGATTCAAACCAGCAGCCTTGCGGGTACTGGCCCAACGCGGTTAACCGCTAGGCTGAGCATGTTTCCTGCTGTTTGACAGTCAGTGTACCTGTCTCCCTGATGGGAGTGGTTGAGGCCTCCTCTCACACCAGACAGGGTTGATAATAGGACCCGACGTACTGTATATGAGGCACCAGCTCTGAACTCTCTCCCATCTACCCTGGCTTTATTCATAATTAACAGATCAGAAGAGGTGGTACGTTCATTCTGGAACTGCAGTGAGACAAAGATGAAAGGGTCATGTTATAAAACCTTTCCAAAAGAATGATGTCAAACTATGTGATATTTTATGCAACAACTCACTGCATATAGATAGAGCAATTAACCAGCAGAACTATGTACTCACTGTTTCTACCATCTGCATTCCTTCAGCAGAGTTCTTCCACTGTATCTGTCCTACCCTAAAACGCCATGTTCCACCATCCAGCCATAGCTTAGTATGGTGCATCCATCTATTCAACGCTATGTATGTAAATACCATACATCTAACCAAAGCACAATCCATCTAGTCATTCTGAGTAGCTCATCCATCTGGCCTAAACAATACAGCCCACTGTAGATATTCAGAATATGGCCTATCTATCTACCCTTGATACAATTCATCCATCAACATGGTGGAGTATCCATCTATCCATCTATCCATCCACACTGTGTAGTGGAGGTGTGCATCTGTCTAGTGCCCTAAATAGGATGCAAATAGGGGTCCTGGGGGTCCGGCCTCATTTTGGAAACAGTTTGCGGTTGGGAAAGATGCAGAGAGCCTTGGTTTGCTCTGAACTGAATTGTCCTCCTGTGTGAATATGCTAGAGGTGTGACGCTGATAAAATGTGGGTGGAACAGTGTGTTGTGCCTCCTTATCAACCCAAGATGAGGATTTCACAGCTTTTCCAATTAATTTCCATTACATTGCTGGAGGAATCGTCTAAATATGAGGGGGTTATGAAAGCAGAATTTCGTAACCAGGTAGATGTTGATTCTACTCCAAGGCTGAAGCATATATATGATTTAAAGCTAGAAGTTTGAAATTAATTACAAAATGGAATCTACTGTACAGTATGGCCTTCCAACACTGAATAGCACATGGGAAACATAAAAATGCATAATTCAAGGAAAAGTCTGTGCGTGAATTGGAGAGAAAATCATGTTCTGTGCACTTCATTCCTACTCCATCCTACTCCTATTAGCAGCCATGGAAATCAACGTCTCTGCACATTCTCTGAAGGGTTCGCATTTACTCCTGCAGGTGTTGAATATGTATTAAGTTGTTCTGCCCATGACAACTTCCTTCCTCTTCTTTCCTGCCTGTCTAAATGGCTAGCCTGCTTGCTAATTGTAGTAATATGGCTATCAGTAGTTTTCCTACTGCCTGTCTGAAATGGTGGGAGGAGAGAGAGAGAGAGAGAGCGAGAGAGAGCAAAGGCATAAAGGGAGAGGGGGCATAGCTAGTAGCTAGAGAGAGAGGAGAAGAGAGAGAGGGAAAAGGGGCGAGGTAAACAGAAGTGCCAGTGCATTCAGAGATGCATCAGAGGATCCTCACCTGTTTCAGGCTGTGGGCAGCTTTCCCCATAAAGGATTTCATGACACATAAGCATGCGCACACACACACACAAATTCAAACACAAGTCCAGGGCCACACATCACATGCAAAACAAGAGTGGGATTGTGCTTTTACACATTAGCATTTGTACAGAACAAAGAGGAGAGAGGAAAGAGGCGGGCAGTTAATGTAATCTCTAGGATTAGTCATCCTCTATGTGCTCTTTGATGGGAAAAGACTGGGTTAGCTATCCTGATGTGTTGTTAACCTGGTGGGCCAGCACTGTGGGACATAGACCCACCACCAAAGAGCAGGGTGTCATGAGATTCAGCTCACCTCAGTACCCAGCACACCAGTTGGAGAAAGTAATGTGATTCTTATACTCCAGTGCCAGGCTTAAACCCAAGACGTGAATACTGAAGTGTGACGATAAGAATATATTCTAACCGGTGGAGGCTGCTGAGGGGAGAACAGAATGTTTGTTGTTGTTGATACCTTTACAACTATTCCGCTCCAGCCATTACAACGTGCCCGTCCTCCTCAATTAAGGTGCCACCAACCTCTGGTGATTCCAAGATATTGTTATTCTATCCATTTTGTGCTAACTCACTGACTGAGCTAACTAAGAGGTTTCCTAAGATGGCTGCAACTTCTTCACTCAGAAAAACCACAAGCAGAAAGCCATGATCACACAAACATACATAATGCTCCGTTCATAACCAAGTGGGAAGGTGGCAATTAAAAGTGGTGAAGTCGTAAATAGCAGCTGGATGCATTCACGTGCTTTGAACTCATTGAGAAACACCGATTAGCTAATGGCCAACAAGCTGCGTCAACCATAAACTAAAAGTACAGCTATCATGTTTCTAAACAAATTATAGTGTTCAATAAACATATTAACAGATTAATATTGTATACATTTAACTGCCAAAAACGCTGTTAATGAGGTCATTTCCTTAGTAGGGTACGTCAGAGGTCAGCATGTGGGAGAAATCGGAGCTCAGGGATGATAGACAAGTTTCCCACTAGTAATTACCTCTCTTTCGTAACGTCTGAGATCCCCAGAGATTTGGAAAGCTGTCGCGGTCATCCCCCTCTTCAAAGGGGGTGACACTCTAGATCCAAACTGTTACAGACCTATATCCATCCTGCCCTTCCTTTCGAAAGTTTTTGAAAGCCAAGTTAACAAACAGATCACCGACCATTTCGAATCCCACCGTACCTTCTCCGCTATGCAATCCGTTTTCCAAGCTGGTCATGGGTGCACCTCAGCCACGCTCAAGGTCCTAAACGATATTATAACCGCGATCGATAATAGACAGTACTGTGCAGCCGTCTTCATCAACCTGGCCAAGGCTTTTGACTCTGTCAACCACCGCATTCTTATTGGCAGACTAAATAGCCTTGGTTTCTCAAATGACTGCCTCGCCTGGTTCACCAACTACTTCTCAGATAGAGTTCAGTGTGTCAAATCGGAGGGCCTGTTGTCTGGACCTATGGCAGTCTCTATGGGGGTGCCACAGGGTTCAATTTTCGGGCCGACTCTTTTCTCTGTGTATATCAATGATGTCACTCTTGCTGCTGGTGACTCTCAGATCCACCTCTACGCAGACGACACCATTTTGTATACATCTGGCCCTTCATTGGACACTGTGTTAACAAACCTCCAAACGAGCTTCAATGCCATACAACACTCCTTCCGTAGCCTCCAACTGCTCTTAAACACTAGTAAAACTAAATGCATGCTCTTCAATCGAACGCTGCTTGCACCCGCCTGCCCGACTAGAATCACTACTCTCGGCGGGTCTGAGTATGTGGACAACTACAAATACCTAGGTGTCTGGTTAGACTGTAAACTATCCTTCCAGACTCACATTAAGCATCTCCAATCCAAAGTCAAATCTAGAATTGCCTTCCTATTTCGCAACAAAGCCTCCTTCACTCATGCTGCCAAACATGCCCTTGTTAAACTGACTATCCTACCGATCCTTGACTTCGGCGATGTAATTTACAAAATAGCCTCCAACACTCTACTCAGCAAATTGGATGTAGTCTATCACAGTGCCATCCGTTTTGTCACCAAAGCCCCATATACTACCCACCACTGTGACCTGTACGCTCTCGTTGGCTGGTCCTCACTACATATTCGTCTCCAAACCCACTGGCTCCAGGTCATCTATAAATCACTGCTAGGCAAATCCCCGCCTTACCTTAGCTCATTGGTCACCATAGCAACACCCACCCGTAGTATGCGCTCCAGCAGGTATATATGACTGGTCATTCCTAAGCCAACACCTCCTTTGGCCGCCATTCCTTCCAGTTCTCTGCTGCCAATGACTGGAACGAACTGCAAAAATCTCTGAAGCTGGAGACTCTTATCTCCCTCACTAACTTTAAGCATCAGTTGTCAGAGCACCTTACTGATCACTGCACCTGTACACAGCCCATCTGAAATTAGCCCACCTAACTACCTCATCCCCATATTGTTATTTATTTTGCTCATTTGCACCCCAGTATCTCTATTTGCACATCAGGAGTGTGCCAGTTGAGAACAAGTTATTTTTCACTATGGCCTATTTATTGCCTTACCTCCATAACTTGCTACATTTGCACACACTGTATATATATTTTCTGTTGTATTTTTGTTTTTATGTTTTGTTTACCCCATATGTAACTCTGTGTTGTTGTTTTTTATCACACTGCTTTGCTTTATCTTGGCCAGGTCGCAGTTGTAAATGAGAACTTGTTCTCAACTGGCTTACCTGGTTAAATAAAGGTGGGAAAAAAACAAAAAATTGAAAAAATAAAAATTGATTGATTAGTTCAGAATAAAAGCAGTCGTTCATAGAGGACTCCACTGCTTAGTAGTGCAATTCAAAGCAAAGAATCCACTATGGGTGGAAAGGTACTTTCAAAAGATCTACGAGATAAAGTTGTGGAAAGGCACAAGTCAGGGGATGGATACAAAAATATCTGAAAGGCTTTGTCTATCCCTCGGCGCACAGTTAAGACCATTATTAAGAAGTGGAAGGTGTATGGCACCACCCAGACCCTGCATAGATCAGGCCGTCCCTCCAAACTGGATGACCGGGCAAGGAGGAGACTGATCAGAGAGGCTACCAAGAACCCAATGGCCACTTTGAAGGAGCTTCAGGCCTTTAAGGCTGGTCAATGTGTGCTTGTGACCACAATATCACAAGCGCTCCACAAATCTGGCCTCTACTGGAGGGTGGCAAGAAAAAAAACACTCCTCAAAAAAGGCAACATCAAGTCTCGTTTGAGCTTTGCCAAAAAGCACATTGTAGATTCCGAGGCCAAGTGGCAAAAGGAGTCCAAAATTGAACTTTTTGGCCTGAACGCAAAATTATATGTCTGGTGAAAACCGAATACATCTTTCCACCCAAAGAACACCATACCTACAGTAAAGCACGGCGGTGGCAGCATCCTGTTGTGGGGGTGTTTCTCTTCAGCAGGGACTGGAGCACTTGTCAGTATAGAAGGGAAAATGGACAGTGCAAAATACCGACAGATTCTTGAGGAGAACCTGCAGCCCTCTGCCAGGAAGTTGAAAATGGGAAGATGGTTCAACATGACAATGACCCAAAGCACACCGCCAAAGCAACCGTACAGTGGCTGAAGGACAAGAAGGTAAATGTCCTTGAGTGGCCTAGTCAGAGCCCCGACCTAAATCCCAATGAGAATCTGTGGAATGACTTGAAGAGTGCAGTCCATGAGAGGTCAACATGCAATTTGACTGAGCATGAACAATTCTGCAAGGAAGAATGGGCAAATATTGCACAGTATACGTGTGCAAAGTTAGTAGAGACGTATTCAAAGAGACTCACAAGTCTCCACACCCGCCTTCAGGTATCAATTGCTTAATAATACCATCAATCCACATTGTTAATAATACATGGTCACTGCCATAATAATCATTTGAAAGCAAGCTGAAATTTGATCCCAGTGGATGATATACAGACGAGAGAGAGAGAGAGAGAGAGAGAGAGAGAGAGAGAGAGAGAGAGAGAGAGAGAGAGAGAGAGAGAGAGAGAGAGAGAGAGAGAGAGAGAGAGAGAGAGAGAGAGAGAGAGAGAGAGAGAGAGAGAGAGAGAGAGAGAGAGAGAGAGAGAGAGAGAGAGAGAGAAAGAGAAAGAGAGAGAGAGATCAGTGCATGCAGCAGAGCGAAAGAATTAGAGCTCTGGTGGAAAGAGAAAACATTGATCCCCAATTTAATTGGCTCCATACCACCAGTGTGCCTTATGCCCACAGGCTAATAAATAAACCCTCCAATTTGGCAACCGCTGGCTGTCAATGTGCTGTGTTCCCCATTTATAATACATCATGTTATTTTAATTTTAAATACAGATCTCGTCTATAAACTGCAAATAGAAATTTGTTTTCAAACTAGCCTTGACTTCTGTGTGCATAACAATATCAAAGTCTGGTTTTCAAACGTGAAATGTCTCTTGATCTTCTTCATTTGGTTTTCAAAGAAAACCTATTTTAGGATCAATAAAAGGTATTTGATAAATGCATGCAAGTGAAAACAAGAGCTCCAACCATTTTGACATCACTGCACTGTTGGAGCTAGAAACATAAGCATTTCGTTGCACCTGCAATAAAATCAGCAAAAAATGTAGACGACCAACATTTTTTAAATTTGATTTGTGAAGTCTCTACAATGTACAGTGGGGAAAAAAAGTATTTAGTCAGCCACCAATTGTGCAAGTTCTCCCACTTAAAAAGATGAGAGAGGCCTGTAATTTTCATCATAGGTACACGTCAACTATGACAGACAAAATGAGGAAAAAAAATCCAGAAAATCACATTGTAGGATTTTTTATGAATTTATTTGCAAATTATGGTGTAAAATAAGTATTTGGTCAATAACAAAAGTTTCTCAATACTTTGTTATATACCCTTTGTTGGCAATGACACAGGTCAAACTGTCACGGATTTAGGCGAGGCTGCTCCTCCTCCTTGCTCGGGCAGGCTTCGGCGTTCGTCGTCCCCGGAGTACTAGCTGCCACCGATCTAGGTTTCAGCAATCATCTTGATTGGTCTGCTTTGTGTACACCTGTTTCCCATTAGTGTTGATGGTTTCCCTTTATAACCCCTGTCTGTCATTCGTTTGTTGTGTGTGATTGTTCTCCGTTTGTTTTCGGCAGGACTGTGTATTGCGATTATTGTCCCTCCCTGTTTTGGAGGTTTTGTTTTTTTGTACTTTTCATTACGTTTATGAGTAAAGTACATCTGCCAGTCTCTCGGTGTCCTGCGCTTGACTTCGTTCACCGCATACACGTTTATCCTGACAGAATCACACACCTCACATGGAGTCAGCAGGAGCGGCGGTGCCAGCTAGATCAGTGGAGGAATGCGTTGAACAACAAGCGGCCATGATCCAGGCTCTCGGCACCGCCATGGAACGGGTGGTGAGCACTATGGAGCGATGGGAAAGAGGGGGTCAGCCTACACCTCCTCCTACGATACCACCACCATCGGCATTACCCATCGCTTCTCCTCTGGGGTCCAGTGGGATTCAGCTCTCGCTCCCGAGGGCGTATGATGGCACAGCTGCCGGGTGTCAGGGTTTCCTGCTCCAGGTTGAACTCTACCTGGCAACCATTCACCCGGTGCCCTCGGGATACGAGAGCGTGTCCGCCCTCATCTCCTGTCTGTCCGGCAAGGCGCTGGAGTGGGCCAACGCCGAGTGGGGGGGAATAGATGCCGCTAATGTCACCCGCCGCTTCAGGGCAGTTTTCGATCATCCACCAGAGGGTAAAGCGGCGGGTGAGCGTCTATTCCACCTCAGGCAGGGGAGAAGGAGCGCACAGGAGTTTGCGCTTGACTTCCGGACGCTGGCTGCCAACGCGGGATGGAATGAGAGGGCCCTCATCGACCACTACCGATGTAGCCTGAGGGAGGGCGTGCGTCGGGAATTGGCCTGCAGGGACACCAACCTCAGCTTCGACCAACTGGTGGACATGTCTATTCGCCAGGATACCCTGTTGGCTACCCGCGGACGTCCGGATTCAGGGCCGTCCATTCCATCCCCCAGCACTTCCGAGCCGACCCCTATGGAGCTCGGAGGTGCTGGTGCTAGAGAGACCAGGAGAGTGGCCAGGAGGGAGGCCGTCCCCTGCACCAACTGTGGCCGCAGAGGACACACTGCTGGTCGGTGCTGGGGAGGGTCTCCTGGGATTCGAGGCGGTAGGCAGCACACTGATGAGTCATTCCAGGTGAGTAGGCACCCAACTCACCCAGAGCTCTCTGGTGCGCATATGTGTATTACTGTTATGTTTCCCGAGGTCTCTCCTCATTCCCAGCATAAGGCGCTAGTAGATTCAGGCGCAGCTGGGAATTTTATAGATCGCCAGTTCACCTATATGTTAGGGATTCCTATTGTACCCGTTGATGTGCCCTTCCCCATCCATGCCCTAGATAGCCGTCCTTTGGGGTCAGGATTGATTAGGGAAGTCACAGCACCTCTCAAGATGAAAACGCAGGAGGGCCATGAGGAGTTAATTAGTCTGTATTTGATGGATTCTCCTGCGTTTCCCGTGGTGTTGGGACTCCCCTGGTTAATGTCACATGACCCCAACATTTCATGGCAGCAGAGGGCTCTCAAGGGATGGTCTGATCAGTGTTTCGGGCGGTGTGTAGGTGTTTCCCTAGGGGCAACGACGATGGAAAGTCCGAACCAAGTTCCCCCCATGCACATTCCACCTGAATATGCCGATTTGGCGCTCGCCTTCAATAAAAAGAAGGCGACTCAATTACCACCTCATCGACAGGGGGATTGTGCGACAGACCTCCAGGTAGGCACAGCGCTTCCTCTTAGTCATGTGTATCCTCTGTCTCAGGAGGAGACGGCGGCTATGGAGACATATGTCGCCGAATCTCTGGGACAGGGATACATACGGCCATCCACTTCCCCTGTGTCATCGAGTTTCTTTTTTGTGAAGAAGGAGGATGGGGGTTTACGCCCGTGTATTGATTACCGTGGTCTCAATCAGATCACAATCAAGTACAGCTATCCTCTCCCTCTGATTGCTAGTATGACGGAGTCATTACACGGGGCGCGATTCTTCACAAAATTGGACCTCAGGAGCGAGTACAACCTGGTGCGCATTAGGGAGGGAGATGAGTGGAAGACAGCATTTAGTACAACCTCGGGTCACTAAGAGTACCTTGTCATGCCATACGGTTTAATGAATGCTCCTTCAGTATTACAATCGTTTGTGGACGAGATTTTCCGGGACTTGCATGGACAGGGTGTAGTGGTGCATATTGATGACATTCTAATATACTCCGCTACACGTGCTGAGCATGTGTCCCTGGTGCGTCGGGTGCTTGGTAGACTGTTGGAGCATGACCTATATGTGAAGGCAGAGAAGTGTCTGTTCTTCCAGGAGTCCATCTCCTTCCTGGGGCATCGGTTGTCCGCGTCAGGGGTGGAGATGGAGATTGACCGCGTTTCAGCCGTGCGTAATTGGCAGACTCCCACCACGGTGAAGGAAGTGCAGCGGTTTTTGGGTTTTGCCAATTACTACCGGAGGTTTATCCGGGACTTTGGACAGGTAGCAGCTCCCATCACCTCCCTGCTAAGGGGGGGTCCGGCGCGTCTGCAGTGGTCGGCTGAGGCGGACAGGGCGTTTAGACATCTGAAGGACCTGTTTACCTCGGCTCCGGTGCTGGCACATCCGGATCCCTCTTTGGCGTTCCAAGTTGAGGTGGATGCGTCCGAGGCTGGGATTGGTGCTGTACTATCTCAGCGCTCGGGTACGCCACCAAAACTCTGCCCCTGTGCCTTCTTCTCTAAGAAGCTCAATCCGGCGGAGCGTAATTATGACGTGGGGGACAGGGAGCTGTTGGCTGTAGTCCAAGCCCTGAAGGTGTGGAGACATTGGCTTGAGGGGGCAACCACCCTTTTCTCATTTTGACTGACCATCGTAACCTGGAGTACATCCGGGCAGCGAGGAGGCTAAACCCTCGCCAGGCAAGGTGGGCCATGTTCTTTACCAGATTTGTATTTAAACTCACATATAGACCAGGGTCACAGAACACTAAGGCGGACGCCCTGTCCCGACTGTATGACACGGAGGAGAGGTCCATTGAGCCCACTCCCATACTTCCGGAGTCTTGTCTGGTGGCACCGGTGGTGTGGGAGGTTGATGCGGACATCGAGCGGGCGTTACGTACCGATCCTTCCAGAGGATCGGAAGTACGTGCCGCTCGAGGTTCGTGATCGATTGATCTATTGGGCTCACACGTCACCCTCCTCTGGTCATCCTGGTATTGGTCGGACGGTGCACTGCCTTAGTGGGAAGTACTGGTGGCCCACTTTAGCTAAGGACGTGCGGGTTTATGTTTCCTCCTGCTCGGTGTGCGCCCAGTGTAAGGCGCCTAGACACCTGCCCAGAGGAAAATTACAACCCCTACCTGTTCCACAACGGCCGTGGTCTCACCTATCGGTGGATTTTGTCACGGACCTTCCCCCCTCCCAGGGGAACACTACGATCTTGGTCGTTGTGGATCGGTTTTCAAAGGCCTGCCGTCTCATTCCTATGCCAGTTCTCCCTACAGCCCTACAAACTGCTGACGCCCTGTTTACACACGTCTTCCGGCACTACGGGGTGCCTGAGGATATAGTATCTGATCGGGGTCCCCAGTTCACCTCTAGAGTCTGGAAGGCTCTGGGGGTCTCGATTAGCCTTATCTCAGGTTTTCACCCCGAGAGTAATGGGCAGGTGTTAAGAGTTAACCAGGATGTGGGTAGGTTTCTGAGGTCCTATTGCCAGGACCGGCAGGGGGAGTGGTCGGTATATATCCCCTGGGCGGAGATAGCTCAAAACTCACTCCGTTACTCCTCCACTAACCTTACGCCTTTTCAGTGTGTGCTGGGTTATCAGCCGGTTCTGGCACCTTGGCATCAGGGCCAGATCGAAGCCCCTGCGATGGACGAGTGGTTTCGGCGCTCGGAGGAGACATGGAACGCTGCGCATGTCCATCTGCAACGGGCCATCGGGTGGCAGAAGGCGAGCGCCGATCGCCACCGTAGTGAGGCTCCTGTGTATGCACCGGGAGATTGGGTCTGGCTCTCGACCCGAAACCTGCCCCTTCGCCTGCCCTGCCGGAAGCTGGGTCGGCAGTTTGTGGGGCCATTTAAAGTCCTGAGGAGATTGAACGAGGTATGCTATAGATTACAACTGCCAATTAATTACCGCATTAACCCCTTGTTCCATGTGTCTCTCCTCAGGCTGGTGGTAGCTGGTCCACTCCAGGAGAGTGAGGTACGAGAGGTTCCTCCGCCCCCTTTGGACATCGAGGGGGCTCCGGCATACTCAGTCCGTTCCATCTTGGATTCGAGGCGTCGGATGGGGGGCCTGCAGTATCTCGTGGAGTGGGAGGAGTACGGTTCGGAGGAACGGTGCTGGGTCCCTAGGAGGTACATCCTAGACCCCTCCATGCTGAGGGATTTCCACCGGAGTCATCCGACTCGCCCTGCTCCGCGTCCTCCTGGCCGTCCCCGAGGCCGTGGTCGGCGCACGGCTGGAGCCGCGCGTCAAGGGGGGGTTACTGTCACGGATTTAGGCGAGGCTGCTCCTCCTCCTTGCTCGGGCAGGCTTCGGCGTTCGTCGTCCCCGGAGTACTAGCTGCCACCGATCTAGGTTTCAGCAATCATCTTGATTGGTCTGCTTTGTGTACACCTGTTTCCCATTAGTGTTGATGGTTTCCCTTTATAACCCCTGTCTGTCATTCGTTTGTTGTGTGTGATTGTTCTCCGTTTGTTTTCGGCAGGACTGTGTATTGCGATTATTGTTCCTCCCTGTTTTGGAGGTTTTGTTGTTTTGTACTTTTCATTACGTTTATGAGTAAAGTACATCTGCCAGTCTCTCGGTGTCCTGCGCTTGACTTCGTTCACCGCATACACGTTTATCCTGACACAAACGTTTTCTGTAAGTCTTCACAAGGTTTTCACACACTGTTGCTGGTATTTTGGCCCATTCCTCCATGCAGATCTCCTCTAGAGCAGTGATATTTTGGGGCTGTCGCTGGGCAACACAGACTTTCAACTCCCTCCAAAGATTTTCTATGGGGTTGAGATCTGGAGACTGGCTAGGCCACTCCAGGACCTTGAAATGCTTCTTACGAAGCCCCTCCTTCGTTGCCCGGGCGGTGTTTGGGATCATTGTCATGCTGAAAGACCCAGCCACGTTTCATCTTCAATGCCCTTGCTGATGGAAGGAGGTTTTCACTCAAAATCTCACGATACATGGCCCCATTCATTCTTTCCTTTACACGGATCAGTCGTCCTGGTCCCTTTGCAGAAAAACAGCCCCAAAGCATGATGTTTCCACCCCCATGCTTCACAGTAGGTATGGTGTTCTTTGGATGCAACTCCAAACACGACGAGTTGAGTTTTTACCAAAAAGTTATATTTTGGTTTCATCTGACCATATGACATTCTCCCAATCCTCTTCTGGATCATCCAAATGCACTCTAGCAAACTTCAGACGGGCCAAGACATGTACTGGCTTAAGCAGGGGGAGACGTCTTGCACTGCAGGATTTGAGTCCCTGGCGGCGTAGTGTGTTACTGATGGTAGGCTTTGTTACTTTGGTCCCAGCTCTCTGCAGGTCATTCACTAGGTCCCCCCGTGTGGTTCTGAGACTTTTGCTCACCATTCTTGTGATCATTTTGACCCCACGGGGTGAGATCTTGCGTGGAGCCCCAGATCGAGGGAGATTATCAGTGGTCTTGTATGTCTTCCATTTCCTAATAATTGCTCCCACAGTTGATTTCTTCAAACCAAGCTGCTTACCTATTGCATATTCAGTCTTCCCAGCCTGGTGCAGGTCTACAATTTTGTTTCTGGTGTCCTTTGACAGCTCTTTGGTCTTGGCCATAGTGGAGTTTGGAGTGTGACTGTTTGAGGTTGTGGACAGGTGTCTTTTATACTGATAACAAGTTCAAACAGGTGCCATTAATACAGGTAACGAGTGGAGGACAGAGGAGCCTCTTAAAGAAGAAGTTACAGGTCTGTGAGAGCCAGAAATCTTGCTTGTTTGTAGGTGACCAAATACTTATTTTCCACCATAATTTGCAAATAAATTCATTACAATTCCTACAATGTGATTTTCTGGAGAAAAAAAATCTCAATTTGTCTGTCATAGTTGACGTGTACCTATGATGAAAATTACAGGCCTCTCTCATCTTTTTAAGTGGGAGAACTTGCACAATTGGTGGCTGACTAAATACTTTTTTCCCCCACTGTAAGTAAAAAAAAATCTCTCTCGCCTCTCTCTCTCTCTCTCTCTAAATTGCTCTCTCTTTTCCCAAAAGGTGTCATAACAGTTGAGGTTCATGATGTTCTGAGAGAGAACAGATGTTATTCTACCTTCAGAGAATTTTCATCCTCAAATCTACTGTTCAAATAATTATGCCCTTCGAAACATGCATAAATAAATAACAAATTATGTAGTTGTCGGGAGCGGTTGTCGGGAGAGGTTGTGTTTTCTCTAGCAGGAGGTAAGCTTGGCTTCTTATATGGTGTTGAGTAAAGCTTAAACCATGTATTTAGATTGTAGGTAGGTATTGTAGTTAGGTATTATAGGTAGTTTACTCAGGTAGTTATTGTAGGTTATTGTAGGTAATTATTGTAGGTAAGTATTGTATTCGGCGGACCCCGGCGAAGCACGAGGCTAGCCTACCCACCACTTGGACCAACAAAGCTAGCTAGCTAGCTAGCGGGTAGCTACTGGTAACTTTTAGCAACTGTGGTTAGTTGTTTCCAATGTTATTTCACGCATAAGAGTACCTGTGATTGAGCCAGCTAGCTGCCACCATTCAGCTGTTTTTCTAACCTCATTATCCGAGGCATTAACGTTAGGTGGTTGGTAGCTGCTGTACTTAATTACAGCTACTGATTGCAGTCTGCCAGTTTGGCTTTATACATAGCTTGGGCTTTGTCGAGTAAGGCTTAAACTATGTATTTAGATTGTAGTTAGGTATTATAGGTAGGCATCGTGGGCTGTATATTATTAAGTAGTATAGGTAGGCATCGTGGGCTGTTGTGGGTAGTTGTTGTGTAGTTATTGTAGGTTACTTTTGTAGTCGGCGGTGCCGGGTGTAGCACGAAGCTAGCTAGCTAACTCACCTCCTGGATTAGCTGGCGAGTAGCTATTAGCAACGGTAGCAACTAAAAACAATATCCTTTTAGCCAGCTACATTCGTTCGCAGCAACGCCGTTTTTTCAAACAAAGTCAACACAGCAGCCATTGCTAGCTAGCCAACACTACCAGCTGGCTGTACTGTAGTAGCTAAATACAATATCTTTGTGCTAGCTAGCCAACGTTTAATCATTGCTGCGTTATGAAAGAACTAGACACGGACACGAATTATCTGTTTAGTGTGTTCACACACTATTGGTAGTTTGTTGTAACCAAGTATTGGTGCTAAACTGTGTGTTATTGGATGCTAGCATGCTAGTTAGCTATGGCGTCATAGTTAGCTAGCTGAATAAAGTAAGTTGAGTCTATTCATTGAAACATTGAACCGCTGTAGTTTACAACAATTCTAATTTCTAAAGTGGAAGTTGGGAGAGTTTTATTCGGGTGGTTCAGTGAAACAATTACAGTTTCTGAGGTGGAAGTTGGTAGAGTTATATTTTTTGGTGAGGGAGGCCTGCTCTCTCCTTTCCCAGATGTTTAGTTCATTTCATTCCGATCTCCTCTGCATTATTGTAGCCATCTGCTGCAGCCTGTCAACTATGCCTCTGCCTATCCCTGTTCTCTCCTCTCCACACAGGCTACACAAACGCCTCACACCACGTGGCTGCTACCTCTCTAACCTGGTGGTCCCTGCACGCACCACACACCTGGAGTTCCAGGTCTCAGGCAGCCTCTGGAACTGCCGTTCTGCCGCCAACAAGGCTGACTTCATCCCAGCCTATGCTACCCTCCAGTCCCTCGACTTCCTGGCGCTGACGGAAACATGGATTACCACTGAAAACACTGCTACTCCTACTGCTCTCTCCTCGTCTGACCATGTGTTCTCGCATACCCCGAGAGCATCTGGTCAGAGGGGTGGTGGCACAGGAATCCTCATCTCTCCCAAGTGGTCATTCTCAATTTTTCCCCTAACCCATCTGTCTATCTCCTCATTTGAATTCCACGCTGTCACAGTCACTAGCCCATTTAAGCTTAATATCCTTGTCATCTATCGCCCTCCAGGTTCCCTTGGAGAGTTCATCAATGAGCTTGACGCCTTGATAAGTTCCTTTCCTGAGGATGGCTCACCCTTCACAGTTTTGGGGGATTTCAACCTCCCTACGTCTACATTTGACTCATTTCTCTCTGCCTCCTTCTTTCCACTCCTCTCCTCTTTTGACCTCACCCTCTCACCGTCCCCCCCTACTCACAAGGCAGGCAATACGCTTGACTTCATCTTTACTAGATGTTGCTCTTCTACTAATCTCACTGCAACTCCCCTCCATGTCTCCGACCACTACTTTGTATCCTTTTCTCTCTCGCTCTCCTCCAACACTACTCACTCTGCCCCTACACAGATGGTAACGCGCCGCCGCAACCTTCGCTCTCTCTCTCCCACTACTCTCTCCTCTTCCATCCTATCATCTCTTCCCTCTGCTCAATCCTTCTCCCTCCAATCTCCTGACTCTGCCTCCTCAACCCTCCTCTCCTCCCTTTCTGCATCCTTTGACTCCCTGTGTCCCCTATCCTCCCGGCCGGCTCGGTCCTCCCCTCCAGCTCCGTGGCTTGATGACTCATTTCGAGCTCACAGAACAGAGCTCCGGGCAGCGGAGCGGAAATGGAAGAAAACTAAACTCCCTGCCGACCTGGCATCTTTTCACTCCCTCCTCTCTACATTTTCTTCATCTGTTTCAGCTGCTAAGGCCACTTTCTACCACTCTAAATTCCAAGCATCTGCCTCTAACCCTAGGAAGCTCTTTGCCACATTCTCCTCACTGCGGAATCCCCCCCCCCAACCACTTTGAAAAGAAGGTTGACAACATCCGATCCTCGTTTGTTAAGTCTAATGACACTGCTGGTCCTGCTCACACTGCCCTACCCTATGCTTTGACTTCTTTCTCCCCTCTCTCTCCAGATAAAATCTTGCGACTAGTGACTGCAGGCCACCCAACAACCTGCCCGCTTGACCCCATCCCCTCCTCTCTTCTCCAGACCATCTCCGGTGACCTTCTCCCCTACCTCACCTCGCTGATCAACTCATCCTTGACTGCTGGCCATGTCCCTTCTGTCTTCAAGAGAGCGAGAGTTGCACCCCTTCTCAAAAAACCAACACTCGATCCCACTGATGTCAACAACTACAGACCAGTATCCCTTCTTTCTTTTCTTTCCAAAACTATTGAGCGTGCCGTCTTTAGCCAACTCTCTTGCTATCTCTCTCAGAATGACCTTCTTGATCCAAACCAGTCAGGTTTCAGGACTGGTCATTCAACTGAGACTGCTCTTCTCTGTGTCACGGAGGCTCTCCGCACTGCTAAAGCTAACTCTCTCTCCTCTGCTCTTGTCCTTCTAGACCTGTCTGCTGCCTTTGATACTGTGAACCATCAGATCCTCCTCTCCACCCTCTCCGAGCTGGGCATCTCCGGCGCGGCTCACTCCTGGATTGCGTCCTACCTGACCGGTCGCTCCTACCAAGTGGCGTGGCGAGAAGCTGTCTCCGCACCACGTGCTCTCACCACTGGTGTCCCCCAGGGCTCAGTTCTAGGCCCTCTCCTTTTCTCCCTATACACCAAGTCACTTGGCTCTGTCATATCCTCACATGGCCTCTCCTATCATTGCTACGCTGACGATACACAACTAATCTTCTCCTTTCCCCCTTCTGATAACCAGGTGGCGAATCGCATCTCTGCATGTCTGGCCGACATATCAGTATGGATGACGGATCACCACCTCAAGCTGAACCCTGGCAAGACGGAGCTGCTCTTCCTCCCGGGGAAGGACTGCCCGTTCCATGATCTCGCCATCACGGTTGACAACTCCGTTGTGTCCTCCTCCCAGAGTGCGAAGAGCCTTGGCGTGACCCTGGACAACACCCTGTCGTTCTCCGCTAACATCAAGGCGGTGACCCGATCCTGCAGGTTCATGCTCTACAACATTCGGAGAGTACGACCCTGCCTTACACAGGAAGCGGCACAGGTCCTAATCCAGGCACTTGTCATCTCCCGTCTGGATTACTGCAACTCGCTGTTGGCTGGGCTCCCTGCCTGTGCCATTAAACCCCTACAACTCATCCAGAATGCCGCAGCCCGTCTGGTGTTCAACCTTCCCAAGTTCTCTCACGTCACCCCCCTCCTCTGCACACTCCACTGGCTTCCAGTTGAAGCTCGCATCCGTTACAAGACCATGGTGCTTGCCTATGGAGCAGTGAGGGGAACGGCACCTCCGTACCTTCAGGCTCTGAACAGTCCCTACACCCAAACGAGGGCATTGCGTTCATCCACCTCTGGCCTGCTGGCTCCCCTTCCTCTGCGGAAGCATAGTTCCCGCTCAGCCCAGTCAAAACTGTTCGCTGCTCTGGCACCCCAATGGTGGAACAAGCTCCCTCACGACGCCAGGACAGCGGAGTCACTCACCACCTTCCGGAGACATTTGAAACCCCACCTCTTTAAGAAATACCTGGGATAGGATGAAGTAATCCTTCTACCCCCCCGCCTCCCCACCCCCCAAAAAAAAAAAAAAAAAAATTTTTTATTGTAAAGTGGTTAACCCACTGGCTATAGGGTGAATGCACCAATTTGTTAGTCGCTCTGGATAAGAGCGTCTGCTAAATGACTTAAATGTAAATGTAGGCCTACCAGCTTTTGGAACTTTAACAACAATAATTATAAAAATATCCAGTATTCTGATTTGAAACCCTGTATCCAAGACATTGGTTACATCCCAAATGGCACTCTATTCCCTATTTAGTGCACTACTTTTGACCAGGACCATTGGATATGGTCAAAAGCAGTGAACTATAAAGGGAATAGGGTGCCATTTGTGACTAAACCATATTTTATAATATTCTTGGAAGTCATCCCATTCAATCCCTATTTCTTTGGCACACTGATAGCTCAGTAGTTGCTATTTGTTAGAGGTGTGTTTCACACATCAAGCTCACAGATAGCAACAGGAGGGAATAAGTGGAGGCTGCTGAGGGAAGGACAGCTCATAGAAATCGCTGGAATGGAGTCAATGAAATGGTAGCAACCACATAGAAACCACACGTTTGATACCATTCCATTGACTCTATTCCAGACATTATTATGAGCTGTCCTCCCCTCACCAGCCTCCACAGGAGGGAATGCTGTGCTCATCTGCTTGGTCTAATGCCCTCAAATTCAACTCTGGACCTCGAAGCTAGTTCCACTGTGTTCTTTTCATTGTTCCCCTCTAATCAGGGACTGATTTAGACCTGGGACACTAGGTGTGTGCAATTAATTATCAGGTAGAACAGAAAAGAAGCAGGCTCCGGACCTCGTGGGGTCAGAGTTGAATACCCCTGGTCTAGTATATTCCAGTCACCCAAACCCTTCTGGGCTGCTATATTGAACACGGTAGTGATAGAAAGAGATATTGACAACATTCAGAGAGAGGGAAATGTTAGATGTAATAAAAGGCTATCATAAAAAATATATTTGCTTGGCTCGCCTCCCATCTGTACCAGTTTGATTGGGCTTCATTCATTGTGGTGAAGATGGATAAAAACACATCTCATTTTCCAGCACTGAGGACTTGGCCACGGCCAGCCAAACTGTTTCTTAAAAGCCGTTTCAAAGTGGAATTCCACAGTCATTTTCTGGCCTGATTTAACTAATGGAAGTGCTTTGTCTAAACAGAGTCAGACATTGTATGTTCAAATGTACTGGATGGAGGAACGGAGTGGTATGGACAGGTAAAAGAGGAAGAGTGCACATTAGATTGAACCTACTGACTGTGCAATGCAGTTATAAAACACATGAACTCTTTACCCAATGTATAAACACTATTATAAACTCGGTGGTTCGAGCCCTGAGTGCTGATTGGCTGACAGCCGTGTATACCACAGGTATGACGAAACATTTATTTTTACTTCTCTAATTACGTTGGTAACCAGTTTATAATAGCAATAAGGCACATTGGGGGTTTGAGACAAATGGACAATATACCACGGCTAAGGGCTGTATCCAGGCACTCCGCGATGCATCGTGCACAAGAACAGCCCTTAGCCATGGTGTATTGGCCACATACCACACCCCCTCGGGCCTTATTGCTTAATTATAGAGTACCATAGAGTCCACACAGACAGAGCACCAATTACTTGACATTACACATTCACTTGTTGAGAGGGTAACCTATTACCACTATACGTCATCGGACGTCTCCAAGGATGTTTTTAGGACTTTTTGGGGATGTTGTGTCATGGTCCCCTGAAGGTCCCCTGAACGTTCTTGGGACATTGTATCATGGTCCCCTGGAGGTTTTTGTCTAGTTCCTGGTTTGTACCAGGGACGTCACCTGATGGTTGCAAAGAAACATCCACACACACTGCTTTTAACATAATGTTTTCAACATATTTGACATGCATGATTATATTGTGTATGTTCATTCATACATTAACTATTATTGAATAATGTCCTCACCTGGGATTTGAACTCACGGTATTCATGGTATTCTGATCTTCCTGCTACACCACCATGTCTGTACCAATGACTGATTTCACCTATAGGCCTATTCCGACACTTTGCACTTCAAAGTAAATCTCAGCTCTGCTCAAAATATCCTGAAGAAAAACTATTATATTTATCATAGTGATTCAGGAGTAACATTAAAACAGAATAACATCCAACAACATTAGACAACGATACTGAAAACCCAAACTCAAATTGCTGAAATAAGTAAATTAAATCAATGAGAGGATAGTCAGATTAACTGATAAGTAAAATAGCAGTGCATATGGCCCTCTTTTGCTAAGTGCAGAGATGTATTATAGGGAATGAATGTGCAGGGGACTTCTGAAATTCTACAGACTTTGTGGCGCAGCAGAAAGATCAACGTACCCCAAATCCAGAAGTTGTGAGTTAAAATTCCAGGTTGGGTCATATTGAAACGTCAGTACTAAGTGATCATGTCAAATGTAATCATATTGTTTAGCTGAACAGCATACCACTTACCTTAAAACCCCAATACCATTTCATTACTTTACTTGTAATGGTTTGGAACACCTGGGACCATCACACAACAAAAACCTCCAGGGGATCATGACACAACGTCCCAAGAAAGTTCAGGGGACCTTCAGGGGACCATGACACAAACGTCCCAAGAAAGTCCTAAAAACGCCCTTGTGGAAGACCCCAGGACAAACCTGGGAACTAGACAAAACCTCCAGGTGACCATAACACAATGTCCTACAAATATTCAGGGGACCTTCAGGGGACCATGACACAACATCCCAATAACATCCCTGGGACAAACCGGGAAGTATAAAAAGTCCTGAGAACATCCTAAAAAGGTCCTGACATGTTCCCCAGTGACGTCCTGATAATTTACAGGGAACTAGACAAAGGTCCCCCAGAGAACGTTCCCTTAGGACATTCACGCAACATTCTTAGAACGTTCCCAGAACATCAGTGGGATAACATAACACCAAAACCCTTAAGGGACCTAATGGGAACATCTCAGAATGTCCTCAGGACATCCCCTGTTTGCTGGGGACACTACAGCCAAACTACACCGGCTTTATGCAACCGCAGAAGATGACAAAACAGGAAGTAGTTGGTTGTTGTTAGCTAGCTACTGTTTTTGACTATCCCGAATGTTATCATCTTCCATCCTTTGTCATCCTGTCTTTCAAAGCCCTTATGCTGGAATCATCTGTTTAACTTTTGTAGTGTCGAGTCAAATGTTGCTAATAATGCTGTAACAAAGGAGTCCGCTTATACTGAACTTTGATCATAAGTTTTATTCATATCACAAGATTTCAGCATAAGTGTACAGATGTATATATCATCCGGAGAGCAGTGTTTCCCAAATTGCAATGTCTGCTCTGGTCTTCTTTGACTCCATCCAGTATATATAATCTTCCCCAAAATATGGGTGGCTCCCTCTACTGTCCAATCCCCTGTCTTGTATGGGGCGTCACCCTAAAAACGTCTCTCTTTCTTCTAAATAAACATCCTTTCAAGTTCCACTTAAAACCTTATCAAAGTCATAATCTTAATACACTACATATTTCCCCCCTTCGAGACTAACTAAAAGTCTCGAAAACAAAGAGAATAGGATTATGATAAGTAACAATTTCTCTTATTGAGTATCTTTAACAATAAACCCAAAACACTTTTCTCTGGAGTGTAAATACCTTTCTATGAAATATGAACAAATCTGTATGAAGTGTGAATACATTACTATGAAATATGAATAAATCTTTATGGAGTGTGAGAGCGAAAAACCTGTCTGGCAGCCTTCTTTCCAAATATCCATCACAGTAAAATTCTCTCACGGCCCCTCTGACCCAGGCAACCACCTAGGTACTCCAGATCAATTCATAAATCTTTATCAATGCATTTGAAACTATGATGCAATTAAATACACATGAAATCCCCTGCAAACAAAATACTATCCAAAAAATGTCCACACTAAGGCTGGTCGACCCATCGGACCCTACGGTGGATCTCTATCCCTGCCTAGACTCCATGTCCCTAAGCTTCCACGAAATAAACAAAAACATCTAAGATCCCCACATGTATTCAATAACATCAAATATCATTCTACAAAATTAATACAGAAAGAATATGACACAAATTATGTATTACACATGCAAATATGTCTATATTTCATTGCAGACACTGGAATGTAGCCCACTACACTTCATCTCCTCAGCAGTCTCGACTTCCAATGCATCTTTGATGATGGAATTGGAACATTTCCACACCTTCCTTGTTCCATCTCCTCCAGTCCCTTCATATTCTCCTTTCATAATGTCCTTTCATATTGTCCTTGTTTGAGTATTTCAATCTCTACATATTCCCCCAAATGCTTCTGGAAGAAAAGAAAAGACCAAACAGTATCTTTTGCAAAACAACACTTTCAAATTAAAACATCAATATCAATAGATAAATGATAGAATAATGTGATTCATTCATACATTTCCCCCTTTTGATTCATAACAAAATACTAAAATCACACTAATATTGAAAAACATTTGAAAAATGATCAAATAATTTTAAAAAAAAAGGATATTTATCCATCAATACTCCATCCAGTCCCTCTTCATCCAGATCAGGAACAGTCAACAACGGCATCTGAGTGTTGTCTCCAGGCATCACAACTCCAACCCCTCTCAATATCATAGCTTTCGCAAAGGTCAGTAACAAATTACAAAAGCAAAACATCACACACAGTGCCATCAAAGCTGCTATTAAATCTGAACCATCACTGCTCCCACTGGGCCTAACTGATCTTGCAACCAAGACTTCACTGACCATCCAGCTCCTTCAGATCTACCAAATGCATCCCTTATATTATTCAATGCATCTATAACACTAGTGATATTATCTGAACTATCTGGAATCAAAGTATAGGTAATATTATCAATATGATCTTCCCAAATGTTACACCATACCATGGAAAAATCCCCACTTCTCTCTTAGATTTATCCTCCAATGATAGGCTTCCCAGACTATGAAATTCCTCTAAAATTGGTGCTGGAGCTATCTGCTCCCTTGTAATCAAATGTGATATATTTATGGCTTTAATAACTATCAATGTTGAAAGAGTTAAATTGCTTCTCACTGTTGTTATAATAGGCTGAAGTGTTGATGTCCTTGTTGCTACTTCATCCATTCTCCCTAAGACTTTTAACTCCTTACTTGTATTTCAATCTATCACCACTAGTGTCACTACATTCACTCTCTCTTCCTACTAACATTGAAACTTAGCTTACTGTCCTAGAGTTCCTTCAACCCTAGTTTTCCTAACTTTTTTAATCTAATCTTTTCTCCTAACTTTTAAAAACATTTTCCACTGATTTATTCACAAAATCCCTTTACCACCCATTTTTAGAATATGTAATTGGGTAATCCCCACCTGCTTCTGACTTCTTTACACACAGACTTGGCAAACGACTAAACATCTTTTAGCCTAGTTTGAAATCTCCTGCACCTCTTGGTGTAGGAATGTAACCAAGAATAACAGTCACCCCTTTTAACTTTATTTTTCAGACAGATTGTCTAATAGGCAGTCTAATAGATTATCATAGGAAGAAGGACATTATCTTTTCAAGCAAATATGATTCCCAAAAACCCTACTCTTTTAAAGTCTTCTACCAGACAGCCGTCTAGTGTACATCTTATTGTACAGTTCAATTTACACAATGCATCTCTTCCCAACAATGCAATAGGTATATGTTCTAATACCAGTATGTGTATTTTAATTTCTCTTTGATTTTTTTTTTAGCAGAGCTCAATTGGTTCCTTAAGAGTAATCAGCTGTTTTACTCCCTCAAATCCTTATCCTAATTAGTTAATTTTACATAGTGAGATGTTTAACCTCTTTAGGCTCAACACAGATAAAAGCTTTTCCACTATCACTTCTCCTAGTCCTTTTTATTTTCACTTCAATTGTTAGATATTTTTCCCTAATTGGTGCTATCAGCTGACACCCACCTTCGGATCTTCTAGGCACTCTAGAATCCTTGCTCCTTTAAGGGTTCACCGGTCCTCCAGATGATCTTCACTTGCTCCTGTATCTTCCTCTGAAATTCTTTCTCTCCAGAAACTATTTATGGATATGAAACAACTTGTACCTCTAGTTGTGGCTGGTACAATTGCATTTGACCTTGTTCAGTTGAAGCTGTAGCAGTGATTGTTGATTTGGTTCACTCTGATTCTTCATAACCAAAGCTTGTTTCTTCCCCTTCTTATTCTTATTCTTCTTCTTCTTCTCTTATTGTTCCTCCAGTTGTATTTGATTGAGTTTTCTGAGAGTTTCTTGGTCCTGCTCTTTCTTGTTGTTGACATATCAGTATTCTTCAAAAGGTTATATTCTAAGTTCTGTCCTCGAAATATCATCTTCCATCATCTTCTTACTTTTCTCTCTTTCCTTGGCCTCAATGTATTCTTCTCCTCCAATTCTTGGGATCCTTTTCTCAGCAGTTCCTTTTCCTGTATCGTCAGCTTCTTGAGTTGTTCCTCCAGTTGTGTTACTTCTTCTAAACTATTCGCTTTATCCAGGCATGATACGCATCGGTCTATATCTCAATCTATTTCAATTTTCAATCAATTTTATTTTATATAGCCCTTCTTACATCAGCTAATATCTCGAAGTGCTGTACAGAAACCCAGCCTAAAACCCCAAACAGCTAGTAATGCAGGTGTAGAAGCACGGTGGCTAGGAAAAACTCCCTAGAAAGGCAAAACCTAGGAAGAAACCTAGAGAGGAACCAGGCTATGAGGGGTGGCCAGTCCTCTTCTGGCTGTGCCGGGTGGAGATTATAACAGAACCATGCCAAGATGTTCAAAAATGTTCATAAGTGACAAGCATGGTCAAATAATAATCAGGAATAAATCTCAGTTGGCTTTTCATAGCCGATCATTAAGAGTTGAAAACAGCAGGTCTGGGACAGGTAGGGGTTCCATAACCGCAGGCAGAACAGTTGAAACTGGAATAGCAGCAAGGCCAGGCGGACTGGGGACAGCAAGGAGTCACCACGGCCGGTAGTCCCGACGTATGGTCCTAGGGCTCAGGTCTCTCAGTTGGCTTTTCATAGCCGATCATTAAGAGTTGAAAACAGCAGGTCTGGGACAGGTAGGGGTTTCGTAGCCGCAGGCAGAACAGTTTAAAGGCAGGCAGTTAATGTAATCTCTAGGATTAGTCATCCTCTATGTGCTCTTTGATGGGAAAAGACTGGGTTAGCTATCCTGATGTGTTGTTAACCTGGTGGGCCAGCACTGTGGGACATAGACCCACCACCAAAGAGCAGGGTGTCATGAGATTCAGCTCACCTCAGTACCCAGCACACCAGTTGGAGAAAGTAATGTGATTCTTATACTCCAGTGCCAGGCTTAAACCCAAGACGTGAATACTGAAGTGTGACGATAAGAATATATTCTAACCGGTGGAGGCTGCTGAGGGGAGAACAGAATGTTTGTTGTTGTTGATACCTTTACAACTATTCCGCTCCAGCCATTACAACGTGCCCGTCCTCCTCAATTAAGGTGCCACCAACCTCTGGTGATTCCAAGATATTGTTATTCTATCCATTTTGTGCTAACTCACTGACTGAGCTAACTAAGAGGTTTCCTAAGATGGCTGCAACTTCTTCACTCAGAAAAACCACAAGCAGAAAGCCATGATCACACAAACATACATAATGCTCCGTTCATAACCAAGTGGGAAGGTGGCAATTAAAAGTGGTGAAGTCTTAAATAGCAGCTGGATGCATTCACGTGCTTTGAACTCATTGAGAAACACCGATTAGCTAATGGCCAACAAGCTGCGTCAACCATAAACTAAAAGTACAGCTATCATGTTTCTAAACAAATTATAGTGTTCAATAAACATATTAACAGATTAATATTGTATACATTTAACTGCCAAAAACGCTGTTAATGAGGTCATTTCCTTAGTAGGGTACGTCAGAGGTCAGCATGTGGGAGAAATCGGAGCTCAGGGATGATAGACAAGTTTCCCACTAGTAATTACCTCTCTTTCGTAACGTCTGAGATCCCCAGAGATTTGGAAAGCTGTCGCGGTCATCCCCCTCTTCAAAGGGGGTGACACTCTAGATCCAAACTGTTACAGACCTATATCCATCCTGCCCTTCCTTTCGAAAGTTTTTGAAAGCCAAGTTAACAAACAGATCACCGACCATTTCGAATCCCACCGTACCTTCTCCGCTATGCAATCCGTTTTCCAAGCTGGTCATGGGTGCACCTCAGCCACGCTCAAGGTCCTAAACGATATTATAACCGCGATCGATAATAGACAGTACTGTGCAGCCGTCTTCATCAACCTGGCCAAGGCTTTTGACTCTGTCAACCACCGCATTCTTATTGGCAGACTAAATAGCCTTGGTTTCTCAAATGACTGCCTCGCCTGGTTCACCAACTACTTCTCAGATAGAGTTCAGTGTGTCAAATCGGAGGGCCTGTTGTCTGGACCTATGGCAGTCTCTATGGGGGTGCCACAGGGTTCAATTTTCGGGCCGACTCTTTTCTCTGTGTATATCAATGATGTCACTCTTGCTGCTGGTGACTCTCAGATCCACCTCTACGCAGACGACACCATTTTGTATACATCTGGCCCTTCATTGGACACTGTGTTAACAAACCTCCAAACGAGCTTCAATGCCATACAACACTCCTTCCGTAGCCTCCAACTGCTCTTAAACACTAGTAAAACTAAATGCATGCTCTTCAATCGAACGCTGCTTGCACCCGCCTGCCCGACTAGAATCACTACTCTCGGCGGGTCTGAGTATGTGGACAACTACAAATACCTAGGTGTCTGGTTAGACTGTAAACTATCCTTCCAGACTCACATTAAGCATCTCCAATCCAAAGTCAAATCTAGAATTGCCTTCCTATTTCGCAACAAAGCCTCCTTCACTCATGCTGCCAAACATGCCCTTGTTAAACTGACTATCCTACCGATCCTTGACTTCGGCGATGTAATTTACAAAATAGCCTCCAACACTCTACTCAGCAAATTGGATGTAGTCTATCACAGTGCCATCCGTTTTGTCACCAAAGCCCCATATACTACCCACCACTGTGACCTGTACGCTCTCGTTGGCTGGTCCTCACTACATATTCGTCTCCAAACCCACTGGCTCCAGGTCATCTATAAATCACTGCTAGGCAAATCCCCGCCTTACCTTAGCTCATTGGTCACCATAGCAACACCCACCCGTAGTATGCGCTCCAGCAGGTATATATGACTGGTCATTCCTAAGCCAACACCTCCTTTGGCCGCCATTCCTTCCAGTTCTCTGCTGCCAATGACTGGAACGAACTGCAAAAATCTCTGAAGCTGGAGACTCTTATCTCCCTCACTAACTTTAAGCATCAGTTGTCAGAGCACCTTACTGATCACTGCACCTGTACACAGCCCATCTGAAATTAGCCCACCTAACTACCTCATCCCCATATTGTTATTTATTTTGCTCATTTGCACCCCAGTATCTCTATTTGCACATCAGGAGTGTGCCAGTTGAGAACAAGTTATTTTTCACTATGGCCTATTTATTGCCTTACCTCCATAACTTGCTACATTTGCACACACTGTATATATATTTTCTGTTGTATTTTTGTTTTTATGTTTTGTTTACCCCATATGTAACTCTGTGTTGTTGTTTTTTATCACACTGCTTTGCTTTATCTTGGCCAGGTCGCAGTTGTAAATGAGAACTTGTTCTCAACTGGCTTACCTGGTTAAATAAAGGTGGGAAAAAAACAAAAAATTGAAAAAATAAAAATTGATTGATTAGTTCAGAATAAAAGCAGTCGTTCATAGAGGACTCCACTGCTTAGTAGTGCAATTCAAAGCAAAGAATCCACTATGGGTGGAAAGGTACTTTCAAAAGATCTACGAGATAAAGTTGTGGAAAGGCACAAGTCAGGGGATGGATACAAAAATATCTGAAAGGCTTTGTCTATCCCTCGGCGCACAGTTAAGACCATTATTAAGAAGTGGAAGGTGTATGGCACCACCCAGACCCTGCATAGATCAGGCCGTCCCTCCAAACTGGATGACCGGGCAAGGAGGAGACTGATCAGAGAGGCTACCAAGAACCCAATGGCCACTTTGAAGGAGCTTCAGGCCTTTAAGGCTGGTCAATGTGTGCTTGTGACCACAATATCACAAGCGCTCCACAAATCTGGCCTCTACTGGAGGGTGGCAAGAAAAAAAACACTCCTCAAAAAAGGCAACATCAAGTCTCGTTTGAGCTTTGCCAAAAAGCAAATTGTAGATTCCGAGGCCAAGTGGCAAAAGGAGTCCAAAATTGAACTTTTTGGCCTGAACGCAAAATTATATGTCTGGTGAAAACCGAATACATCTTTCCACCCAAAGAACACCATACCTACAGTAAAGCACGGCGGTGGCAGCATCCTGTTGTGGGGGTGTTTCTCTTCAGCAGGGACTGGAGCACTTGTCAGTATAGAAGGGAAAATGGACAGTGCAAAATACCGACAGATTCTTGAGGAGAACCTGCAGCCCTCTGCCAGGAAGTTGAAAATGGGAAGATGGTTCAACATGACAATGACCCAAAGCACACCGCCAAAGCAACCGTACAGTGGCTGAAGGACAAGAAGGTAAATGTCCTTGAGTGGCCTAGTCAGAGCCCCGACCTAAATCCCAATGAGAATCTGTGGAATGACTTGAAGAGTGCAGTCCATGAGAGGTCAACATGCAATTTGACTGAGCATGAACAATTCTGCAAGGAAGAATGGGCAAATATTGCACAGTATACGTGTGCAAAGTTAGTAGAGACGTATTCAAAGAGACTCACAAGTCTCCACACCCGCCTTCAGGTATCAATTGCTTAATAATACCATCAATCCACATTGTTAATAATACATGGTCACTGCCATAATAATCATTTGAAAGCAAGCTGAAATTTGATCCCAGTGGATGATATACAGACGAGAGAGAGAAGAGAGAGAGAGAGAGAGAGAGAGAGAGAGAGAGAGAGAGAGAGAGAGAGAGAGAGAGAGAGAGAGAGAGAGAGAGAGAGAGAGAGAGAGAGAGAGAGAGAGAGAGAGAGAGAGAGAGAGAGAGAGAGAGAGAAAAGAGAAAGAGAGAGAGAGATCAGTGCATGCAGCAGAGCGAAAGAATTAGAGCTCTGGTG
This sequence comes from Coregonus lavaretus, assembly GCF_964263955.1. NCBI lineage: Eukaryota > Metazoa > Chordata > Actinopteri > Salmoniformes > Salmonidae > Coregonus > Coregonus lavaretus. The sequence continues at coordinate 82,706,459 of NC_139988.1, read as the reverse complement.
GAAAGAGAAAACATTGATCCCCAATTTAATTGGCTCCATACCACCAGTGTGCCTTATGCCCACAGGCTAATAAATAAACCCTCCAATTTGGCAACCGCTGGCTGTCAATGTGCTGTGTTCCCCATTTATAATACATCATGTTATTTTAATTTTAAATACAGATCTCGTCTATAAACTGCAAATAGAAATTTGTTTTCAAACTAGCCTTGACTTCTGTGTGCATAACAATATCAAAGTCTGGTTTTCAAACGTGAAATGTCTCTTGATCTTCTTCATTTGGTTTTCAAAGAAAACCTATTTTAGGATCAATAAAAGGTATTTGATAAATGCATGCAAGTGAAAACAAGAGCTCCAACCATTTTGACATCACTGCACTGTTGGAGCTAGAAACATAAGCATTTCGTTGCACCTGCAATAAAATCAGCAAAAAATGTAGACGACCAACATTTTTTAAATTTGATTTGTGAAGTCTCTACAATGTACAGTGGGGAAAAAAAGTATTTAGTCAGCCACCAATTGTGCAAGTTCTCCCACTTAAAAAGATGAGAGAGGCCTGTAATTTTCATCATAGGTACACGTCAACTATGACAGACAAAATGAGGAAAAAAAATCCAGAAAATCACATTGTAGGATTTTTTATGAATTTATTTGCAAATTATGGTGTAAAATAAGTATTTGGTCAATAACAAAAGTTTCTCAATACTTTGTTATATACCCTTTGTTGGCAATGACACAGGTCAAACTGTCACGGATTTAGGCGAGGCTGCTCCTCCTCCTTGCTCGGGCAGGCTTCGGCGTTCGTCGTCCCCGGAGTACTAGCTGCCACCGATCTAGGTTTCAGCAATCATCTTGATTGGTCTGCTTTGTGTACACCTGTTTCCCATTAGTGTTGATGGTTTCCCTTTATAACCCCTGTCTGTCATTCGTTTGTTGTGTGTGATTGTTCTCCGTTTGTTTTCGGCAGGACTGTGTATTGCGATTATTGTCCCTCCCTGTTTTGGAGGTTTTGTTTTTTTGTACTTTTCATTACGTTTATGAGTAAAGTACATCTGCCAGTCTCTCGGTGTCCTGCGCTTGACTTCGTTCACCGCATACACGTTTATCCTGACAGAATCACACACCTCACATGGAGTCAGCAGGAGCGGCGGTGCCAGCTAGATCAGTGGAGGAATGCGTTGAACAACAAGCGGCCATGATCCAGGCTCTCGGCACCGCCATGGAACGGGTGGTGAGCACTATGGAGCGATGGGAAAGAGGGGGTCAGCCTACACCTCCTCCTACGATACCACCACCATCGGCATTACCCATCGCTTCTCCTCTGGGGTCCAGTGGGATTCAGCTCTCGCTCCCGAGGGCGTATGATGGCACAGCTGCCGGGTGTCAGGGTTTCCTGCTCCAGGTTGAACTCTACCTGGCAACCATTCACCCGGTGCCCTCGGGATACGAGAGCGTGTCCGCCCTCATCTCCTGTCTGTCCGGCAAGGCGCTGGAGTGGGCCAACGCCGAGTGGGGGGGAATAGATGCCGCTAATGTCACCCGCCGCTTCAGGGCAGTTTTCGATCATCCACCAGAGGGTAAAGCGGCGGGTGAGCGTCTATTCCACCTCAGGCAGGGGAGAAGGAGCGCACAGGAGTTTGCGCTTGACTTCCGGACGCTGGCTGCCAACGCGGGATGGAATGAGAGGGCCCTCATCGACCACTACCGATGTAGCCTGAGGGAGGGCGTGCGTCGGGAATTGGCCTGCAGGGACACCAACCTCAGCTTCGACCAACTGGTGGACATGTCTATTCGCCAGGATACCCTGTTGGCTACCCGCGGACGTCCGGATTCAGGGCCGTCCATTCCATCCCCCAGCACTTCCGAGCCGACCCCTATGGAGCTCGGAGGTGCTGGTGCTAGAGAGACCAGGAGAGTGGCCAGGAGGGAGGCCGTCCCCTGCACCAACTGTGGCCGCAGAGGACACACTGCTGGTCGGTGCTGGGGAGGGTCTCCTGGGATTCGAGGCGGTAGGCAGCACACTGATGAGTCATTCCAGGTGAGTAGGCACCCAACTCACCCAGAGCTCTCTGGTGCGCATATGTGTATTACTGTTATGTTTCCCGAGGTCTCTCCTCATTCCCAGCATAAGGCGCTAGTAGATTCAGGCGCAGCTGGGAATTTTATAGATCGCCAGTTCACCTATATGTTAGGGATTCCTATTGTACCCGTTGATGTGCCCTTCCCCATCCATGCCCTAGATAGCCGTCCTTTGGGGTCAGGATTGATTAGGGAAGTCACAGCACCTCTCAAGATGAAAACGCAGGAGGGCCATGAGGAGTTAATTAGTCTGTATTTGATGGATTCTCCTGCGTTTCCCGTGGTGTTGGGACTCCCCTGGTTAATGTCACATGACCCCAACATTTCATGGCAGCAGAGGGCTCTCAAGGGATGGTCTGATCAGTGTTTCGGGCGGTGTGTAGGTGTTTCCCTAGGGGCAACGACGATGGAAAGTCCGAACCAAGTTCCCCCCATGCACATTCCACCTGAATATGCCGATTTGGCGCTCGCCTTCAATAAAAAGAAGGCGACTCAATTACCACCTCATCGACAGGGGGATTGTGCGACAGACCTCCAGGTAGGCACAGCGCTTCCTCTTAGTCATGTGTATCCTCTGTCTCAGGAGGAGACGGCGGCTATGGAGACATATGTCGCCGAATCTCTGGGACAGGGATACATACGGCCATCCACTTCCCCTGTGTCATCGAGTTTCTTTTTTGTGAAGAAGGAGGATGGGGGTTTACGCCCGTGTATTGATTACCGTGGTCTCAATCAGATCACAATCAAGTACAGCTATCCTCTCCCTCTGATTGCTAGTATGACGGAGTCATTACACGGGGCGCGATTCTTCACAAAATTGGACCTCAGGAGCGAGTACAACCTGGTGCGCATTAGGGAGGGAGATGAGTGGAAGACAGCATTTAGTACAACCTCGGGTCACTAAGAGTACCTTGTCATGCCATACGGTTTAATGAATGCTCCTTCAGTATTACAATCGTTTGTGGACGAGATTTTCCGGGACTTGCATGGACAGGGTGTAGTGGTGCATATTGATGACATTCTAATATACTCCGCTACACGTGCTGAGCATGTGTCCCTGGTGCGTCGGGTGCTTGGTAGACTGTTGGAGCATGACCTATATGTGAAGGCAGAGAAGTGTCTGTTCTTCCAGGAGTCCATCTCCTTCCTGGGGCATCGGTTGTCCGCGTCAGGGGTGGAGATGGAGATTGACCGCGTTTCAGCCGTGCGTAATTGGCAGACTCCCACCACGGTGAAGGAAGTGCAGCGGTTTTTGGGTTTTGCCAATTACTACCGGAGGTTTATCCGGGACTTTGGACAGGTAGCAGCTCCCATCACCTCCCTGCTAAGGGGGGGTCCGGCGCGTCTGCAGTGGTCGGCTGAGGCGGACAGGGCGTTTAGACATCTGAAGGACCTGTTTACCTCGGCTCCGGTGCTGGCACATCCGGATCCCTCTTTGGCGTTCCAAGTTGAGGTGGATGCGTCCGAGGCTGGGATTGGTGCTGTACTATCTCAGCGCTCGGGTACGCCACCAAAACTCTGCCCCTGTGCCTTCTTCTCTAAGAAGCTCAATCCGGCGGAGCGTAATTATGACGTGGGGGACAGGGAGCTGTTGGCTGTAGTCCAAGCCCTGAAGGTGTGGAGACATTGGCTTGAGGGGGCAACCACCCTTTTCTCATTTTGACTGACCATCGTAACCTGGAGTACATCCGGGCAGCGAGGAGGCTAAACCCTCGCCAGGCAAGGTGGGCCATGTTCTTTACCAGATTTGTATTTAAACTCACATATAGACCAGGGTCACAGAACACTAAGGCGGACGCCCTGTCCCGACTGTATGACACGGAGGAGAGGTCCATTGAGCCCACTCCCATACTTCCGGAGTCTTGTCTGGTGGCACCGGTGGTGTGGGAGGTTGATGCGGACATCGAGCGGGCGTTACGTACCGATCCTTCCAGAGGATCGGAAGTACGTGCCGCTCGAGGTTCGTGATCGATTGATCTATTGGGCTCACACGTCACCCTCCTCTGGTCATCCTGGTATTGGTCGGACGGTGCACTGCCTTAGTGGGAAGTACTGGTGGCCCACTTTAGCTAAGGACGTGCGGGTTTATGTTTCCTCCTGCTCGGTGTGCGCCCAGTGTAAGGCGCCTAGACACCTGCCCAGAGGAAAATTACAACCCCTACCTGTTCCACAACGGCCGTGGTCTCACCTATCGGTGGATTTTGTCACGGACCTTCCCCCCTCCCAGGGGAACACTACGATCTTGGTCGTTGTGGATCGGTTTTCAAAGGCCTGCCGTCTCATTCCTATGCCAGTTCTCCCTACAGCCCTACAAACTGCTGACGCCCTGTTTACACACGTCTTCCGGCACTACGGGGTGCCTGAGGATATAGTATCTGATCGGGGTCCCCAGTTCACCTCTAGAGTCTGGAAGGCTCTGGGGGTCTCGATTAGCCTTATCTCAGGTTTTCACCCCGAGAGTAATGGGCAGGTGTTAAGAGTTAACCAGGATGTGGGTAGGTTTCTGAGGTCCTATTGCCAGGACCGGCAGGGGGAGTGGTCGGTATATATCCCCTGGGCGGAGATAGCTCAAAACTCACTCCGTTACTCCTCCACTAACCTTACGCCTTTTCAGTGTGTGCTGGGTTATCAGCCGGTTCTGGCACCTTGGCATCAGGGCCAGATCGAAGCCCCTGCGATGGACGAGTGGTTTCGGCGCTTGGAGGAGACATGGAACGCTGCGCATGTCCATCTGCAACGGGCCATCGGGTGGCAGAAGGCGAGCGCCGATCGCCACCGTAGTGAGGCTCCTGTGTATGCACCGGGAGATTGGGTCTGGCTCTCGACCCGAAACCTGCCCCTTCGCCTGCCCTGCCGGAAGCTGGGTCGGCAGTTTGTGGGGCCATTTAAAGTCCTGAGGAGATTGAACGAGGTATGCTATAGATTACAACTGCCAATTAATTACCGCATTAACCCCTTGTTCCATGTGTCTCTCCTCAGGCTGGTGGTAGCTGGTCCACTCCAGGAGAGTGAGGTACGAGAGGTTCCTCCACCCCCTTTGGACATCGAGGGGGCTCCGGCATACTCAGTCCGTTCCATCTTGGATTCGAGGCGTCGGATGGGGGGCCTGCAGTATCTCGTGGAGTGGGAGGAGTACGGTTCGGAGGAACGGTGCTGGGTCCCTAGGAGGTACATCCTAGACCCCTCCATGCTGAGGGATTTCCACCGGAGTCATCCGACTCGCCCTGCTCCGCGTCCTCCTGGCCGTCCCCGAGGCCGTGGTCGGCGCACGGCTGGAGCCGCGCGTCAAGGGGGGGTTACTGTCACGGATTTAGGCGAGGCTGCTCCTCCTCCTTGCTCGGGCAGGCTTCGGCGTTCGTCGTCCCCGGAGTACTAGCTGCCACCGATCTAGGTTTCAGCAATCATCTTGATTGGTCTGCTTTGTGTACACCTGTTTCCCATTAGTGTTGATGGTTTCCCTTTATAACCCCTGTCTGTCATTCGTTTGTTGTGTGTGATTGTTCTCCGTTTGTTTTCGGCAGGACTGTGTATTGCGATTATTGTTCCTCCCTGTTTTGGAGGTTTTGTTGTTTTGTACTTTTCATTACGTTTATGAGTAAAGTACATCTGCCAGTCTCTCGGTGTCCTGCGCTTGACTTCGTTCACCGCATACACGTTTATCCTGACACAAACGTTTTCTGTAAGTCTTCACAAGGTTTTCACACACTGTTGCTGGTATTTTGGCCCATTCCTCCATGCAGATCTCCTCTAGAGCAGTGATATTTTGGGGCTGTCGCTGGGCAACACAGACTTTCAACTCCCTCCAAAGATTTTCTATGGGGTTGAGATCTGGAGACTGGCTAGGCCACTCCAGGACCTTGAAATGCTTCTTACGAAGCCCCTCCTTCGTTGCCCGGGCGGTGTTTGGGATCATTGTCATGCTGAAAGACCCAGCCACGTTTCATCTTCAATGCCCTTGCTGATGGAAGGAGGTTTTCACTCAAAATCTCACGATACATGGCCCCATTCATTCTTTCCTTTACACGGATCAGTCGTCCTGGTCCCTTTGCAGAAAAACAGCCCCAAAGCATGATGTTTCCACCCCCATGCTTCACAGTAGGTATGGTGTTCTTTGGATGCAACTCCAAACACGACGAGTTGAGTTTTTACCAAAAAGTTATATTTTGGTTTCATCTGACCATATGACATTCTCCCAATCCTCTTCTGGATCATCCAAATGCACTCTAGCAAACTTCAGACGGGCCAAGACATGTACTGGCTTAAGCAGGGGGAGACGTCTTGCACTGCAGGATTTGAGTCCCTGGCGGCGTAGTGTGTTACTGATGGTAGGCTTTGTTACTTTGGTCCCAGCTCTCTGCAGGTCATTCACTAGGTCCCCCCGTGTGGTTCTGAGACTTTTGCTCACCATTCTTGTGATCATTTTGACCCCACGGGGTGAGATCTTGCGTGGAGCCCCAGATCGAGGGAGATTATCAGTGGTCTTGTATGTCTTCCATTTCCTAATAATTGCTCCCACAGTTGATTTCTTCAAACCAAGCTGCTTACCTATTGCATATTCAGTCTTCCCAGCCTGGTGCAGGTCTACAATTTTGTTTCTGGTGTCCTTTGACAGCTCTTTGGTCTTGGCCATAGTGGAGTTTGGAGTGTGACTGTTTGAGGTTGTGGACAGGTGTCTTTTATACTGATAACAAGTTCAAACAGGTGCCATTAATACAGGTAACGAGTGGAGGACAGAGGAGCCTCTTAAAGAAGAAGTTACAGGTCTGTGAGAGCCAGAAATCTTGCTTGTTTGTAGGTGACCAAATACTTATTTTCCACCATAATTTGCAAATAAATTCATTACAAATCCTACAATGTGATTTTCTGGAGAAAAAAAATCTCAATTTGTCTGTCATAGTTGACGTGTACCTATGATGAAAATTACAGGCCTCTCTCATCTTTTTAAGTGGGAGAACTTGCACAATTGGTGGCTGACTAAATACTTTTTTCCCCCACTGTAAGTAAAAAAAAATCTCTCTCGCCTCTCTCTCTCTCTCTCTCTAAATTGCTCTCTCTTTTCCCAAAAGGTGTCATAACAGTTGAGGTTCATGATGTTCTGAGAGAGAACAGATGTTATTCTACCTTCAGAGAATTTTCATCCTCAAATCTACTGTTCAAATAATTATGCCCTTCGAAACATGCATAAATAAATAACAAATTATGTAGTTGTCGGGAGCGGTTGTCGGGAGAGGTTGTGTTTTCTCTAGCAGGAGGTAAGCTTGGCTTCTTATATGGTGTTGAGTAAAGCTTAAACCATGTATTTAGATTGTAGGTAGGTATTGTAGTTAGGTATTATAGGTAGTTTACTCAGGTAGTTATTGTAGGTTATTGTAGGTAATTATTGTAGGTAAGTATTGTATTCGGCGGACCCCGGCGAAGCACGAGGCTAGCCTACCCACCACTTGGACCAACAAAGCTAGCTAGCTAGCTAGCGGGTAGCTACTGGTAACTTTTAGCAACTGTGGTTAGTTGTTTCCAATGTTATTTCACGCATAAGAGTACCTGTGATTGAGCCAGCTAGCTGCCACCATTCAGCTGTTTTTCTAACCTCATTATCCGAGGCATTAACGTTAGGTGGTTGGTAGCTGCTGTACTTAATTACAGCTACTGATTGCAGTCTGCCAGTTTGGCTTTATACATAGCTTGGGCTTTGTCGAGTAAGGCTTAAACTATGTATTTAGATTGTAGTTAGGTATTATAGGTAGGCATCGTGGGCTGTATATTATTAAGTAGTATAGGTAGGCATCGTGGGCTGTTGTGGGTAGTTGTTGTGTAGTTATTGTAGGTTACTTTTGTAGTCGGCGGTGCCGGGTGTAGCACGAAGCTAGCTAGCTAACTCACCTCCTGGATTAGCTGGCGAGTAGCTATTAGCAACGGTAGCAACTAAAAACAATATCCTTTTAGCCAGCTACATTCGTTCGCAGCAACGCCGTTTTTTCAAACAAAGTCAACACAGCAGCCATTGCTAGCTAGCCAACACTACCAGCTGGCTGTACTGTAGTAGCTAAATACAATATCTTTGTGCTAGCTAGCCAACGTTTAATCATTGCTGCGTTATGAAAGAACTAGACACGGACACGAATTATCTGTTTAGTGTGTTCACACACTATTGGTAGTTTGTTGTAACCAAGTATTGGTGCTAAACTGTGTGTTATTGGATGCTAGCATGCTAGTTAGCTATGGCGTCATAGTTAGCTAGCTGAATAAAGTAAGTTGAGTCTATTCATTGAAACATTGAACCGCTGTAGTTTACAACAATTCTAATTTCTAAAGTGGAAGTTGGGAGAGTTTTATTCGGGTGGTTCAGTGAAACAATTACAGTTTCTGAGGTGGAAGTTGGTAGAGTTATATTTTTTGGTGAGGGAGGCCTGCTCTCTCCTTTCCCAGATGTTTAGTTCATTTCATTCCGATCTCCTCTGCATTATTGTAGCCATCTGCTGCAGCCTGTCAACTATGCCTCTGCCTATCCCTGTTCTCTCCTCTCCACACAGGCTACACAAACGCCTCACACCACGTGGCTGCTACCTCTCTAACCTGGTGGTCCCTGCACGCACCACACACCTGGAGTTCCAGGTCTCAGGCAGCCTCTGGAACTGCCGTTCTGCCGCCAACAAGGCTGACTTCATCCCAGCCTATGCTACCCTCCAGTCCCTCGACTTCCTGGCGCTGACGGAAACATGGATTACCACTGAAAACACTGCTACTCCTACTGCTCTCTCCTCGTCTGACCATGTGTTCTCGCATACCCCGAGAGCATCTGGTCAGAGGGGTGGTGGCACAGGAATCCTCATCTCTCCCAAGTGGTCATTCTCAATTTTTCCCCTAACCCATCTGTCTATCTCCTCATTTGAATTCCACGCTGTCACAGTCACTAGCCCATTTAAGCTTAATATCCTTGTCATCTATCGCCCTCCAGGTTCCCTTGGAGAGTTCATCAATGAGCTTGACGCCTTGATAAGTTCCTTTCCTGAGGATGGCTCACCCTTCACAGTTTTGGGGGATTTCAACCTCCCTACGTCTACATTTGACTCATTTCTCTCTGCCTCCTTCTTTCCACTCCTCTCCTCTTTTGACCTCACCCTCTCACCGTCCCCCCCTACTCACAAGGCAGGCAATACGCTTGACTTCATCTTTACTAGATGTTGCTCTTCTACTAATCTCACTGCAACTCCCCTCCATGTCTCCGACCACTACTTTGTATCCTTTTCTCTCTCGCTCTCCTCCAACACTACTCACTCTGCCCCTACACAGATGGTAACGCGCCGCCGCAACCTTCGCTCTCTCTCTCCCACTACTCTCTCCTCTTCCATCCTATCATCTCTTCCCTCTGCTCAATCCTTCTCCCTCCAATCTCCTGACTCTGCCTCCTCAACCCTCCTCTCCTCCCTTTCTGCATCCTTTGACTCCCTGTGTCCCCTATCCTCCCGGCCGGCTCGGTCCTCCCCTCCAGCTCCGTGGCTTGATGACTCATTGCGAGCTCACAGAACAGAGCTCCGGGCAGCGGAGCGGAAATGGAAGAAAACTAAACTCCCTGCCGACCTGGCATCTTTTCACTCCCTCCTCTCTACATTTTCTTCATCTGTTTCAGCTGCTAAGGCCACTTTCTACCACTCTAAATTCCAAGCATCTGCCTCTAACCCTAGGAAGCTCTTTGCCACATTCTCCTCACTGCGGAATCCCCCCCCCCAACCACTTTGAAAAGAAGGTTGACAACATCCGATCCTCGTTTGTTAAGTCTAATGACACTGCTGGTCCTGCTCACACTGCCCTACCCTATGCTTTGACTTCTTTCTCCCCTCTCTCTCCAGATAAAATCTTGCGACTAGTGACTGCAGGCCACCCAACAACCTGCCCGCTTGACCCCATCCCCTCCTCTCTTCTCCAGACCATCTCCGGTGACCTTCTCCCCTACCTCACCTCGCTGATCAACTCATCCTTGACTGCTGGCCATGTCCCTTCTGTCTTCAAGAGAGCGAGAGTTGCACCCCTTCTCAAAAAACCAACACTCGATCCCACTGATGTCAACAACTACAGACCAGTATCCCTTCTTTCTTTTCTTTCCAAAACTATTGAGCGTGCCGTCTTTAGCCAACTCTCTTGCTATCTCTCTCAGAATGACCTTCTTGATCCAAACCAGTCAGGTTTCAGGACTGGTCATTCAACTGAGACTGCTCTTCTCTGTGTCACGGAGGCTCTCCGCACTGCTAAAGCTAACTCTCTCTCCTCTGCTCTTGTCCTTCTAGACCTGTCTGCTGCCTTTGATACTGTGAACCATCAGATCCTCCTCTCCACCCTCTCCGAGCTGGGCATCTCCGGCGCGGCTCACTCCTGGATTGCGTCCTACCTGACCGGTCGCTCCTACCAAGTGGCGTGGCGAGAAGCTGTCTCCGCACCACGTGCTCTCACCACTGGTGTCCCCCAGGGCTCAGTTCTAGGCCCTCTCCTTTTCTCCCTATACACCAAGTCACTTGGCTCTGTCATATCCTCACATGGCCTCTCCTATCATTGCTACGCTGACGATACACAACTAATCTTCTCCTTTCCCCCTTCTGATAACCAGGTGGCGAATCGCATCTCTGCATGTCTGGCCGACATATCAGTATGGATGACGGATCACCACCTCAAGCTGAACCCTGGCAAGACGGAGCTGCTCTTCCTCCCGGGGAAGGACTGCCCGTTCCATGATCTCGCCATCACGGTTGACAACTCCGTTGTGTCCTCCTCCCAGAGTGCGAAGAGCCTTGGCGTGACCCTGGACAACACCCTGTCGTTCTCCGCTAACATCAAGGCGGTGACCCGATCCTGCAGGTTCATGCTCTACAACATTCGGAGAGTACGACCCTGCCTTACACAGGAAGCGGCACAGGTCCTAATCCAGGCACTTGTCATCTCCCGTCTGGATTACTGCAACTCGCTGTTGGCTGGGCTCCCTGCCTGTGCCATTAAACCCCTACAACTCATCCAGAATGCCGCAGCCCGTCTGGTGTTCAACCTTCCCAAGTTCTCTCACGTCACCCCCCTCCTCTGCACACTCCACTGGCTTCCAGTTGAAGCTCGCATCCGTTACAAGACCATGGTGCTTGCCTATGGAGCAGTGAGGGGAACGGCACCTCCGTACCTTCAGGCTCTGAACAGTCCCTACACCCAAACGAGGGCATTGCGTTCATCCACCTCTGGCCTGCTGGCTCCCCTTCCTCTGCGGAAGCATAGTTCCCGCTCAGCCCAGTCAAAACTGTTCGCTGCTCTGGCACCCCAATGGTGGAACAAGCTCCCTCACGACGCCAGGACAGCGGAGTCACTCACCACCTTCCGGAGACATTTGAAACCCCACCTCTTTAAGAAATACCTGGGATAGGATGAAGTAATCCTTCTACCCCCCCGCCTCCCCACCCCCCAAAAAAAAAAAAAAAAAAATGTTTTATTGTAAAGTGGTTAACCCACTGGCTATAGGGTGAATGCACCAATTTGTTAGTCGCTCTGGATAAGAGCGTCTGCTAAATGACTTAAATGTAAATGTAGGCCTACCAGCTTTTGGAACTTTAACAACAATAATTATAAAAATATCCAGTATTCTGATTTGAAACCCTGTATCCAAGACATTGGTTACATCCTAAATGGCACTCTATTCCCTATTTAGTGCACTACTTTTGACCAGGACCATTGGATATGGTCAAAAGCAGTGAACTATAAAGGGAATAGGGTGCCATTTGTGACTAAACCATATTTTATAATATTCTTGGAAGTCATCCCATTCAATCCCTATTTCTTTGGCACACTGATAGCTCAGTAGTTGCTATTTGTTAGAGGTGTGTTTCACACATCAAGCTCACAGATAGCAACAGGAGGGAATAAGTGGAGGCTGCTGAGGGAAGGACAGCTCATAGAAATCGCTGGAATGGAGTCAATGAAATGGTAGCAACCACATAGAAACCACACGTTTGATACCATTCCATTGACTCTATTCCAGACATTATTATGAGCTGTCCTCCCCTCACCAGCCTCCACAGGAGGGAATGCTGTGCTCATCTGCTTGGTCTAATGCCCTCAAATTCAACTCTGGACCTCGAAGCTAGTTCCACTGTGTTCTTTTCATTGTTCCCCTCTAATCAGGGACTGATTTAGACCTGGGACACTAGGTGTGTGCAATTAATTATCAGGTAGAACAGAAAAGAAGCAGGCTCCGGACCTCGTGGGGTCAGAGTTGAATACCCCTGGTCTAGTATATTCCAGTCACCCAAACCCTTCTGGGCTGCTATATTGAACACGGTAGTGATAGAAAGAGATATTGACAACATTCAGAGAGAGGGAAATGTTAGATGTAATAAAAGGCTATCATAAAAAATATATTTGCTTGGCTCGCCTCCCATCTGTACCAGTTTGATTGGGCTTCATTCATTGTGGTGAAGATGGATAAAAACACATCTCATTTTCCAGCACTGAGGACTTGGCCACGGCCAGCCAAACTGTTTCTTAAAAGCCGTTTCAAAGTGGAATTCCACAGTCATTTTCTGGCCTGATTTAACTAATGGAAGTGCTTTGTCTAAACAGAGTCAGACATTGTATGTTCAAATGTACTGGATGGAGGAACGGAGTGGTATGGACAGGTAAAAGAGGAAGAGTGCACATTAGATTGAACCTACTGACTGTGCAATGCAGTTATAAAACACATGAACTCTTTACCCAATGTATAAACACTATTATAAACTCGGTGGTTCGAGCCCTGAGTGCTGATTGGCTGACAGCCGTGTATACCACAGGTATGACGAAACATTTATTTTTACTTCTCTAATTACGTTGGTAACCAGTTTATAATAGCAATAAGGCACATTGGGGGTTTGAGACAAATGGACAATATACCACGGCTAAGGGCTGTATCCAGGCACTCCGCGATGCATCGTGCACAAGAACAGCCCTTAGCCATGGTGTATTGGCCACATACCACACCCCCTCGGGCCTTATTGCTTAATTATAGAGTACCATAGAGTCCACACAGACAGAGCACCAATTACTTGACATTACACATTCACTTGTTGAGAGGGTAACCTATTACCACTATACGTCATCGGACGTCTCCAAGGATGTTTTTAGGACTTTTTGGGGATGTTGTGTCATGGTCCCCTGAAGGTCCCCTGAACGTTCTTGGGACATTGTATCATGGTCCCCTGGAGGTTTTTGTCTAGTTCCTGGTTTGTACCAGGGACGTCACCTGATGGTTGCAAAGAAACATCCACACACACTGCTTTTAACATAATGTTTTCAACATATTTGACATGCATGATTATATTGTGTATGTTCATTCATACATTAACTATTATTTAATAATGTCCTCACCTGGGATTTGAACTCACGGTATTCATGGTATTCTGATCTTCCTGCTACACCACCATGTCTGTACCAATGACTGATTTCACCTATAGGCCTATTCAGACACTTTGCACTTCAAAGTAAATCTCAGCTCTGCTCAAAATATCCTGAAGAAAAACTATTATATTTATCATAGTGATTCAGGAGTAACATTAAAACAGAATAACATCCAACAACATTAGACAACGATACTGAAAACCCAAACTCAAATTGCTGAAATAAGTAAATTAAATCAATGAGAGGATAGTCAGATTAACTGATAAGTAAAATAGCAGTGCATATGGCCCTCTTTTGCTAAGTGCAGAGATGTATTATAGGGAATGAATGTGCAGGGGACTTCTGAAATTCTACAGACTTTGTGGCGCAGCAGAAAGATCAACGTACCCCAAATCCAGAAGTTGTGAGTTAAAATTCCAGGTTGGGTCATATTGAAACGTCAGTACTAAGTGATCATGTCAAATGTAATCATATTGTTTAGCTGAACAGCATACCACTTACCTTAAAACCCCAATACCATTTCATTACTTTACTTGTAATGGTTTGGAACACCTGGGACCATCACACAACAAAAACCTCCAGGGGATCATGACACAACGTCCCAAGAAAGTTCAGGGGACCTTCAGGGGACCATGACACAAACGTCCCAAGAAAGTCCTAAAAACGCCCTTGTGGAAGACCCCAGGACAAACCTGGGAACTAGACAAAACCTCCAGGTGACCATGACACAATGTCCTACAAATATTCAGGGGACCTTCAGGGGACCATGACACAACATCCCAATAACATCCCTGGGACAAACCGGGAAGTATAAAAAGTCCTGAGAACATCCTAAAAAGGTCCTGACATGTTCCCCAGTGACGTCCTGATAATTTACAGGGAACTAGACAAAGGTCCCCCAGAGAACGTTCCCTTAGGACATTCACGCAACATTCTTAGAACGTTCCCAGAACATCAGTGGGATAACATAACACCAAAACCCTTAAGGGACCTAATGGGAACATCTCAGAATGTCCTCAGGACATCCCCTGTTTGCTGGGGACACTACAGCCAAACTACACCGGCTTTATGCAACCGCAGAAGATGACAAAACAGGAAGTAGTTGGTTGTTGTTAGCTAGCTACTGTTTTTGACTATCCCGAATGTTATCATCTTCCATCCTTTGTCATCCTGTCTTTCAAAGCCCTTATGCTGGAATCATCTGTTTAACTTTTGTAGTGTCGAGTCAAATGTTGCTAATAATGCTGTAACAAAGGAGTCCGCTTATACTGAACTTTGATCATAAGTTTTATTCATATCACAAGATTTCAGCATAAGTGTACAGATGTATATATCATCCGGAGAGCAGTGTTTCCCAAATTGCAATGTCTGCTCTGGTCTTCTTTGACTCCATCCAGTATATATAATCTTCCCCAAAATATGGGTGGCTCCCTCTACTGTCCAATCCCCTGTCTTGTATGGGGCGTCACCCTAAAAACGTCTCTCTTTCTTCTAAATAAACATCCTTTCAAGTTCCACTTAAAACCTTATCAAAGTCATAATCTTAATACACTACATATTTCCCCCCTTCGAGACTAACTAAAAGTCTCGAAAACAAAGAGAATAGGATTATGATAAGTAACAATTTCTCTTATTGAGTATCTTTAACAATAAACCCAAAACACTTTTCTCTGGAGTGTAAATACCTTTCTATGAAATATGAACAAATCTGTATGAAGTGTGAATACATTACTATGAAATATGAATAAATCTTTATGGAGTGTGAGAGCGAAAAACCTGTCTGGCAGCCTTCTTTCCAAATATCCATCACAGTAAAATTCTCTCACGGCCCCTCTGACCCAGGCAACCACCTAGGTACTCCAGATCAATTCATAAATCTTTATCAATGCATTTGAAACTATGATGCAATTAAATACACATGAAATCCCCTGCAAACAAAATACTATCCAAAAAATGTCCACACTAAGGCTGGTCGACCCATCGGACCCTACGGTGGATCTCTATCCCTGCCTAGACTCCATGTCCCTAAGCTTCCACGAAATAAACAAAAACATCTAAGATCCCCACATGTATTCAATAACATCAAATATCATTCTACAAAATTAATACAGAAAGAATATGACACAAATTATGTATTACACATGCAAATATGTCTATATTTCATTGCAGACACTGGAATGTAGTCCACTACACTTCATCTCCTCAGCAGTCTCGACTTCCAATGCATCTTTGATGATGGAATTGGAACATTTCCACACCTTCCTTGTTCCATCTCCTCCAGTCCCTTCATATTCTCCTTTCATATTGTCCTTTCATATTGTCCTTGTTTGAGTATTTCAAACTCTACATATTCCCCCAAATGCTTCTGGAAGAAAAGAAAAGACCAAACAGTATCTTTTGCAAAACAACACTTTCAAATTAAAACATCAATATCAACTAAGAATATAAAAATGATATATAAATGATATATGAATCAATAGATAAATGATAGAATAATGTGATTCATTCATACATTTCCCCCCTTTGATTCATAACAAAATACTAAAATCACACTAATATTGAAAAACATTTGAAAAATGATCAAATAATTTTAAAAAAATGATATTTATCCATCAATACTCCATCCAGTCCCACTTGTCCCTCTTCATCCAGATCAGGAACAGTCAACAACGGCATCTGAGTGTTGTCTCCAGGCATCACAACTCCAACCCCTCTCAATATCATAGCTTTCGCAAAGGTCAGTAACAAATTACAAAAGCAAAACATCACACACAGTGCCATCAAAGCTGCTATTAAATCTGAACCATCACTGCTCCCACTGGGCCTAAATGATCTTGCAACCAAGACTTCACTGACCATCCAGCTCCTTCAGATCTACCAAATGCATCCCTTATATTCTTCAATGCATCTATAACACTAGTGATTTATCTGAACTATCTGGAATCAAAGTATAGGTAATATTATCAATATGATCTTCCCAAATTTTACACCATACCATGGAAAAATCCCCACTTCTCTCTTAGATTTATCCTCCAATGATAGGCTTCCCAGACTATGAAATTCCTCTAAAATTGGTGCTGGAGCTATCTGCTCCCTTGTAATCAAATGTGATATATTTATGGCTTTAATAACTATCAATGTTGTAAGAGTTAAATTGCTTCTCACTGTTGTTATAATAGGCTGAAGTGTTGATGTCCTTGTTGCTACTTCATCCATTCTCCCTAAGACTTTTAACTCCTTACTTGTATTTCCATCTATCACCACTAGTGTCACTACATTCACTCTCTCTTCCTACTAACATTGAAACTTAGCTTACTGTCCTAGAGTTCCTTCAACCCTAGTTTTCCTAACTTTTTTAATCTAATCTTTTCTCCTAACTTTTAAAAACCTTTTCCACTGATTTATTCACAAAATCCCTTTACCACCCATTTTTAAAATATGTGATTGGGTAATCCCCACCTGCTTCTGACTTCTTTACACACAGACTTGGAAACGACTAAACATCTTTTAGGCTAGTTTGAAATCTCCTGCACCTCTTGGTGTAGGAATGTAACCAAGAATAACAGTCACCCCTTTTAACTTTATTTTTCAGACAGATTGTCTAATAGGCAGTCTAATAGATTATCATAGGAAGAAGGACATTATCTTTTCAAGCAAATATGATTCCCAAAAACCCTACTCTTTTAAAATCTTCTACCAGACAGCCGTCTAGCTAGTGTACATCTTATTGTACAGTTCAATTTACACAATGCATCTCTTCCCAACAATGCAATAGGTATATGTTCTAATACCAGTATGTGTATTTTAATTTCTCTTTGATTTTTTTTTTTTTGCAGAGCTCAATTGGTTCCTTAAGAGTAATCAGCTGTTTTACTTCCTCAAATCCCTATCCTAATTAGTTAATTTTGCATAGTGAGATGTTTAACCTCAACACAGATAAAAGCTTTTCCACTATCACTTCTCCTAGTCCTTTTTATTTTCACTTCAATTGTTAGATATTTTTCCCTAATTGGTGCTATCAGCTGACACCCCCCTTCGGATCTTCTAGGCACTCTAGAATCCTTGCTCCTTTAAGGGTTCACCTGTCCTCCAGATGATCTTCACTTGCTCCTGTATCTTCCTCTGAAATTCTTTCTCTCCAGAAACTATTTATGGATATGAAACAACTTGTACCTCTAGTTGTGGCTGGTACAATTGCATTTGACCTTGTTCAGTTGAAGCTGTAGCAGTGATTGTTGATTTGGTTCACTCTGATTCTTCATAACCAAAGCTTGTTTCTTCTCCTTATTCTTCTTCTTCTTCTTCTTCTTCTCTTATTGTTCCTCCACTTGTATTTGATTGAGTTTTCTGAGAGTTTCTTGGTCCTGCTCTTTCTTGTTGTTGACATATCAGTATTCTTCAAAAGGTTATATTCTAAGTTCTGTCCTCGAAATATCATCTTCCATCATCTTCTTACTTTTCTCTCTTTCCTTGGCCTCAATGTATTCTTCTCCTCCAATTCTTGGGATCCTTTTCTCAGCAGTTCCTTTTCCTGTATCGTCAGCTTCTTGAGTTGTTCCTCCAGTTGTGTTACTTCTTCTAAACTATTCGCTTTATCCAGGCATGATACGCATCGGTCTATATCTCTTTCTATTTCTTCTTTGCTAGTCATTGTTGGATAAAATCCTCTTGAATATGAAGCACCTTTAATCTCCAAGTCTTCATCTTTGTCTTCATCTTTCCGAACCTCATTCTTCTCTTAGTTTCCAGACATCTCGGTTTTTTCTTACTTCTGGAGTTTTGGATTCATTTTTATGGTCGTTTCTGCTTGTCCTCTCTCTATTATTCAACCACTTTCATCATGTTGATGACGTCAGGGTTAAGATTCCCTCTACTAGCTATGGTTGTTCAATGTCAGGCCAACTTTTGTTCCATTTGCCGGATAACCTAGCAATACTTTAGTTAAAGGATTACTATTTTCAACTATATCAACAGGTGTAATTACTTTCATAGCCTTGATATCCTTTTTCCCCATTGTAACAACTCTTTTATATTCCTTTAATGTGAATTATTTTTATTATTTTAGAATATATAGCCTATAGTGTCCTCCCTTTAATTTTTAATATAAACCTTTTTTTATATATAAATATACATTTAAAAAAAAATCTAAATAATAAAAATCAATCAATAAAAAATATGAAAATTCAAAAATAATTTTTATTTCTATTTCCTATTTTACTAATTTATCAATTAGTGGCTATCTTACCACATTCAATCAGGAAAAGTACAGGAAAGTAGACAACTTCAGAGCAATCCAAAAAGAAAACACCTATAATCCAGCAACACTACAGTACTCATAAACCCCATTATTTAATAAGCACCAAATGACCTCAATCTTACAGAATAATGTCAGTACTCGATTCCCAACAGAACTCTAATCAAACCCACTCATTCACAGAAACTCCAAAATGCAATTTTTATTTTATCAGTCTTTGTCAAATTGTCATAACATCAAATATCCTGTAGGGGAAGGCCTTGTAAACAGAACAGCACTAGCCTGATATTTGACGAGATCCTCTGTCGCGTCACACCTGTCGCGTGATGTACACGTCAGCACTTCCTGTCTCTCTCTCTCCTCCCCCTCGTCTCTCATATGACAGAAGAACAAAGAAACAGACAAGAATTTAGCAGTTTATGCAGTCACTGAGCTACTTTAACCATTCAATATTCCTCCAGTCACATTCGCGCTAAGAATTAACTCAGGAATCGCATAAATAGCTCAATAACATTTTTATTTTATTTATCTATTTTAATCCGTCATTTTACTTTATTTATTTTAATCCGTCAACATATATCTAACTTATCAATTCAATAGGTCTCAAGAAAAAAGTTTCATCTTCAAACAACAGCCGATGTAACAACCAGAATACACCATTAGACTCTAAATGTCTCTGTCTTTGTTCCTTCGTCTGTCTCCCCGCAGCACAGTGTAACAGAGGAGTGACCTATTTACCCCTACGTCACTCTAGTGTCGTAAAATCACACGTGTCGTAATCTAGTGTCGTAAAATCACACGCATGCGCAGTACATTCATCACCACGATTTCACCGTGGAAGCAGCTCCAGACAACAGAACGTTAGCATTCTGCTATAGCTCCTCTCTTTTACCCCTTATAGACAAACAATAACACTTAACAGTTCACAAGACACCAGGCACCAAGCCCAAGCTAACTAAACACATTTCTGGTGGCTCGTCCCATTCCAATGGACCACCAAGGAACAAATATTAATCATAACCCCGCATCAAAAATTGGCATATAGCATTAGCATTAGCATGTAGCATGAAGCATAATTAGCAGGCCACGTTAGCATTTCTCCCTCCGCCGTGCCGTAAAATTCCATTTGTTAGCTAAATTTGTGCTACCACGAGATCTGTGGAATCGATACGAGAGATCACATCAAACAAGCCATTCGTCAACCGCCAGCTGAGGGGCAACATACATTATCGATATACCACGGTCTCCAGTCCATAGGACTCACCTAAAACACATCTAACGCGTTATCAGGATTTTCGGCCCACCTTAAAGAGGTCGCCTGTCTACCAGGGCTTGTCCATGATCCACAGCGGCTCTAAGTTACATACATCTCTGCCTAGGCCTCATTCCTTATTCCACTTAATCGATTGTTCTTGAACTCTTATTCAAGCAAAATATCTCTATAGACACTCTATAGATACTCTCCCCCCTTTTGCGCTGTCTACCAGTGCAAATAAATTTATAATGGTTAGGCCAGACCCCTTATAGTCAACAGCAAGAAAAGCAACACAAAGCACACATCGGTCCCCAACGGTACATCTCTCCAGCGCACACTCAAATAGCCTCCGTACTAACAAATGCCCAAAGTGTTGAGGAAACTCACCCTTATCTGGCCATGACTTCGGAACGAGAGTCAGCTCGGCGCCCATGAATGGAACACAGGAGAGACGCAGACCGATCCTGTTCGTGACGCCATTTTGTAGTGTCGAGTCAAATGTTGCTAATAATGCTGTAACAAAGGAGTCCGCTTATACTGAACTTTGATCATAAGTTTTATTCATATCACAAGATTTCAGCATAAGTGTACAGATGTATATATCATCCGGAGAGCAGTGTTTCCCAAATTGCAATGTCTGCTCTGGTCTTCTTTGTCTCCATCCAGTATATATAATCTTCCCCAAAATATGGGTGGCTCCCTCTACTGTCCAATCCCCTGTCTTGTATGGGGCGTCACCCTAAAAACGGCTCTCTTTCTTCTAAATAAACATCCTTTCAAGTTCCACTTAAAACCTTATCAAAGTCATAATCTTAATACACTACACTTTCCTTTATGTTTTATAAATACTTTCATGTCATTGTTTAGCCGTTTCTATAACTTTTTACCACATCAAAAAGATTGCTAGCCAAAACTGTGTCTTGTGTTTAGCATAGCTGTTTGCTATCCCCATTGAAATGTAGCTATGAATCTTCTGTTTAAGTCATGCTAGCTAGTAAGGATATGTGCTTGTATGCAAATGCACATTATGTTCATATTGGTATACTTACCCATTCTACTTACCTCTTTTGACCTGTTGCCAAGTAGTCCCTCGACTGAAGACTGCCATGCTCATTAAAACAAAAATGTCATCCTCCCTCATCTTAAACAGCACCGACCACCACTGCTGACGATACTCAAAACTGAATGAAGACAAGGCCTCAAAGGGATTAACAAAAAAGTGTAAATATGTAATTGAATATGTTATTAATAAAAATGTAAAAAATGCAATTGCGTTTGTATAAGCTTATTATTTATTGTTTGATTATATAACTACAGTTAGTCTGTAAAGATTCTACAGATGGACTATCCAAATAAAGTGTTACCAAAATCACTATTGACATCTAGTTTCACTGCTGTGTCACTACTAGACTAGTGAACATGTTATTTCCTCAAGTTTCTATCTACAGACTATCAGTAACATTTAAACGAACTATCTACTAACCCTAACCCTAACCTGAACCCTTATCCTAACCCAGGGTTTCCCAAAATCGGTCCTCGTGACCCCAAGGGGTGCACGTTTTGGTTTTTGCCCTAGCACTGCACAGCTGATTCAAATAATCAACTAATCATCAAGCTTTGACAATCAGGAGCATTTTGGTAGTGATCAGTAGTGACACAATACTACAAACACAGAGGGCAGTAGTAATTCAATAGGGATTGAGTAGGCGTTGTAGTGGGGTAATATTTATCATATACCTCACATGTGACCCATTATAAGACTATGCAATTAGCTTATTAAAATGTTTATCTGACTCCATAAAGATCAATAAAATGAGGCAATGAGGCAATGAGTTGACGTTGACTAGCAAGAATTGGTCTGATTATTGTCTATATCAAAGGCAGATAAGCAATGGCGAATTACAAGTCCAATAGAAAGGAGAATCACACACAATTGCTATGTGTGTTACATTGTATGTTCTTATGGAAAGGGTTCATCAGATAGTTACAAGTGACAGAAGTGAGAGACAGTAAAGCAATTCAAATAGCACCCTAAAGTGGTTATCCACTTAGTGGAGAAATCATGTAATTCATTCAATTTCCATGTGATTTGAAAATGAGACAATGTCCACAGTCCATGACTTATCAAATTGGAAGGATTGGAACGGTAAACGTTTTATATGAACGCCAGACATGCTTGGTACCCACATAGCCTATGCACCATCCCTCCCTCAATGACCGTAGACTAATCTGATCATGTTTTTACAATAGGCACATTGTTGTTTGTATTGTATTGTTGTTGATTTAATAAATAAATAAAATATATATTTTATTTTTTAAACACAAAAAAAATGTACAAACACTAAATTGAAACGGGAAAGCTGCATAATGACTTTTATGAAGACTATAGATTGTGTTTGATGCAACAATAGGCCAATAAATCCATATTTTAATACTAAAGGCGCTGCATTGTCAATCTGAAGTCTGCATTGGCTGTACAGCATTTACCGTGATACTACCTCTGCAGAAGTCAGCGCATTCCTACTTCTTGCACTTCACAGAGCAGCAGTGCAGAGCTATTGTGAAGGAAGTTGTCAAGGAAGTGAGTTTGTCTTTATACAGGACCGCCCTCACCTACAGTCAACCAATCATGTCAATGCAGAGCCCTCTGCACTGTTACAACATTTGAGAGGCACATGGCCATGCGGTATGGAGATTGATTTGGCCTCTGCATGACTCCAGAGGCTCCGCAATTGCATCACACCCTCCATACAAAGCTTCTGACCACATTCCAGATCAAGCATACATTGGCTTTTAGGCTTAACGTTTTTATGTTTTAATCTATGCATGTTCTATGGGAACCTGATTTTGAACGTTTTTCTCGAATTAGGGCCAACTTTCCTCATCATGAAACATAACTCAGCAACATGTCAAGATTTACCAGGGTGATGGAGCGTTATGGATAAGAGACAATTTATGCTTGTAGTATGGATAGTGTGACGCAATATTGTGGAGCCTCTGGATGCACGCAGAGGCCAACTTGAGCATCACTATGCTCCTCTCAAATTTTTTAACAATGTGGAGGGCTCCATATAGCTCGCATTGACATGATTGGTTGAAGGTAGGTGAGGGCGGGAGGTCCTGTATAAACATAAACTCACTTCCTTGACAACTTCCTTCACAACAGCTCTACGCTGCTCAGCGAAGCGCAAGCAGTATGTATGCCTTGACTGCTGCAGATGCCATATCACCGTAAATGCTGCAAGGCCAAAGCAGAAAGCGGACTGACCATGTAACGCCTTTTATGGTGGTGCTCATCTGTCTGTGCCTAGATGGTTTTGACTAGACAGGGTGCTGCTAATGTCGCAAGTGACTTTTCCTAGCAGGTTTGGAGAATTTACGCAGCAGATTAGAATAATTAACGTAGCAGGTTAGAATAATTAGGTTAAGTTTAGGAAAAGGGTTAAGGTTAGCTATAATGCTAAAATTCTAGTTTTGACTTCACTTCGACATTAACGACATCCCTTCTAGACAAGACCCTAGATGATGGAGAGGGCTTGCTATTGTAGCCAGCATGGTAGCCTCAAACAACTGCAAGGTTAGAAATAAACTGGGCACCGGATTATAGACTGAATGCAGTTTACAAGATTTTGACACTATTTTATACAAATTATCAGGCAATAGCCTGGCTAGCCTATATTTTATAAAGATACTATATAATGACCATGGGTTCTGTTTCCTCTGCTGTTATGAACTAAGTATACAGTGGAGAGAACAAGTATTTGATACACTGCCGATTTTGCAGGTTTTCCTACTTACAAAGCATGTAGAGGTCTGTAATTTTTATCATAGGTACACTTCAACTGTGAGGGACGGAATCTAAAACAAAAATCCAGAAAATCACATTGTATGATTTTTAAGTAATTAATTTGCATTTTATTGCATGACATAAGTATTTGATACATCAGAAAAGCAGAACTTATTATTTGATACAGAAACCTTTGTTTGCAATTACAGAGATCATACGTTTCCTGTAGGTCTTGACCAGGTTTGCACACACTGCAGCAGGGATTTTGGCCCACTCCTCCATACAGACCTTCTCCAGATCCTTCAGGTTTCGGGGCTGTCGCTGGGCAATACGGACTTTCAGCTCCCTCCAAAGATTTTCTATTGGGTTCAGGTCTGGAGACTGGCTAGGCCACTCCAGGACCTTGAGATGCCTCTTACGGAGCCACTCCTTAGTTGCCCTGGCTGTGTGTTTCGGGTCATTGTCATGCTGGAAGACCCAGCCACAACCCATCTTCAATGCTCTTACTGAGGGAAGGAGGTTGTTGGCCAAGATCTCGCGATACATGGCCCCATCCATCCTCCCCTCAATACGGTACAGTCGTCCTGTCCCCTTTGCAGAAAAGCATCCCCAAAGAATGATGTTTCCACCTCCATGCTTCACGGTTGGGATGGTGTTCTTGGGGTTGTACTCATCCTTCTTCTTCCTCCAAACACGGCGAGTGGAGTTTAGACCAAAAAGCTCTATTTTTGTCTCATCAGACCACATGCCCTTCTCCCATTCCTCCTCTGGATCATCCAGATGGTCATTGGCAAACTTCAGACGGGCCTGGACATGCGCTGGCTTGAGCAGGGGGACCTTGCGTGCGCTGCAGGATTTTAATCCATGACGGCGTAGTGTGTTACTAATGGTTTTCTTTGAGACTGTGGTCCCAGCTCTCATCAGGTCATTGACCAGGTCCTGCCGTGTAGTTCTGGGCTGATCCCTCACCTTCCTCATGATCATTGATGCCCCACGAGGTGAGATCTTGCATGGAGCCCCAGACCGAGGGTGATTGACCGTCATCTTGAACTTCTTCCATTTTCTAATAATTGCGCCAGCAGTTGTTGCCTTCTCACCAAGCTGCTTGCTTATTGTCCTGTAGCCCATCCCAGCCTTGTGCAGGTCTACAATTTTATCCCTGATGTCCTTACACAGCTCTCTGGTCTTGGCCATTGTGGAGAGATTGGAGTCTGTTTGATTGAGTGTGTGGACAGGTGTCTTTTATACAGGTAACGAGTTCAAACAGGTGCAGTTAATACAGGTAATGAGTGGAGAACAGGAGGGCTTCTTAAAGAAAAACTAACAGGTCTGTGAGAGCCGGAATTCTTACTGGTTGGTAGGTGATCAAATACTTATGTCATGCAATAAAATGCAAATGAATTACTTAAAAATCATACAATGTGATATTCTGGATTTTTGTTTTAGATTCCGTCTCTCATAGTTGATAAAAATTACAGACCTCTACATGCTTTGTAAGTAGGAAAACCTGCAAAATCGGCAGTGTATCAAATACTTGTTCTCCCCACTGTATTTCCAATAGGCCTAGATGAATGTCCTCTTTTTCTTCTCCCAGTAAAATACTAATTAGGTTCAAGATTAGGCTAATTTGTGAAAATAAAGGATATAGTGATGTTTTACTTCTTCTTCGCTCAAAGCAATGGTTTATTAGCTATCTATCATGAATAAACAAATAATCATCACACAATTATTTTTCAGATTTGATCTGTCTTAATCCAAGAGGCCTACTAATTTCATTAAGTAAATTGTTTGTCTAGGCCTATTACAATCAGCATTTTAGGATGAACTCGAATAGTTTGATTATAATTTCCAGTTAAATCATTTTTTCATTAGAATGCGCTTGTTTCATTACTTTACTCGAAGCGCAGCCGAATTTAATGACTTCTGACAAGTGTGTGCCTCTCTCCAACACTTGGCTCGTGCGTCCGGTTTGCGTCTTTTGTTGGTGATGGCAAACACTGAAAAGAAAAAGGTTCTCCTTTTACCCTCCACCACTAATCCCGTCAGTGAAATTTGGTCTCATTTCTTCTTGTCTTGCTCTGACAGGCATGCATGCACTCCAATTTACCCTCGTCATGGGGGGCTCTAATCTACTCATCCGGCGGGGTTTGATCTCAGTCCTGCCTCCTCGGTTCAATGAGACGCTTCATTACATTTAATATGAGGAGTGTGCCAACAACTGTCAGGACCTCCTACCACGTGTTGCTGGAGCTCTCCAACTGTGACCACTTTACAATATGTGTATTATTCATTTATTTTCTGATTTTTGGGGAGGCCGTGGTCAGAGGAAGGAAAGCGTGGGTTACCGCAGTTCTAATGTGCGCAGAGAAAACAGAGACACCGCTAAATCGGTTTAGATTATACACATTGGGTTTGTGGCCTGCCTGTCAGTTATCCTAGCTTTTATAGGCCTACATTTATTTCTATTTATTTGACCCAAGGTTTTCCTTTATCTCTTTTGTGAGCATAAGGCTACACCCTTGATTTCAATTGTCCAGCCAACAAATCCCCTTGTGAAGATGTCAATGAAGGCCTAGGATTTCTCATAAAGGTCTATTATTTCATCAAATCTATAATTTCCCATGGTTGCAGTTATCAAAAAGTAGTTTTTGGCATTTTTGGGGGCCGAGATAAGATGTTAGCCTGCTGTGCCTTTAGCTTATAGGATAAATCTTAATCAAATAATTAATAGACGAGCTCTAAAAGTGGCCTGATCGCACTCCTCCCCAGAGCCAAGCCCCATGCGCACAGCGATCACTCAGATGGACCTAATCCACTTTTGATGAACTTGGTTAATAGACATCCTGCTGACATTATCGAAGGGATCCAACTCTATTCATTACGCGCACACGACCCTTGCCACGCCCATAGCATCCTCACAAGCATTTGTCAATAAATTCTCCCCTCACACCAGAAACGTTTTTAAGGCACGGGTCTAGAAGTTCAGTTACGTCTGCACCGTTGAATCTATTCCATAGTCAGGACAATGCAACGCCGCAAAAGTCTATTTGCGCCACACATCTCCAGAGACGCAGACACTGGTGCTGATTTGAAAGTGCAAGTGCATCCTATAGACCTGCCACATGGAGCTCTTGTGCAGAACAGTTGGATAGAGGAGAGAGCAGAGCACAGGGGCGAGTGTGACACGTGCGCTATTGGGGAGCTCAGATTGCCAGGGCTTGGATACATCGAGCAGGACCAGAGCACCATCGACAGAGCGCAAAGGCGGCGGCGCATGGCTGCAAACGCCCGGGAGAGGAGGAGGATGCTCGGGCTCAATTTCGCCTTCGACCGCCTCAGGAGCGTCATCCCTAACCTGGAGAGCGACAAGAAGCTGTCAAAGTCAGAGACGCTTCAGATGGCGCAGATATACATCTCGACGCTCAGCGACTTGTTGCAGGACAGGCCCTGCGTCGCGGAATTCAGCAACACTGTACTTGAGAGCACGGAGCAAGTGGACACGGCCCCAACGGGAAGGCCAACAATGAACTCCACAGCAGAAGACGCAACTGTAAAGCTACCTGGGCAAGGTACATATCATATA
Source organism: Coregonus lavaretus (assembly GCF_964263955.1). NCBI lineage: Eukaryota > Metazoa > Chordata > Actinopteri > Salmoniformes > Salmonidae > Coregonus > Coregonus lavaretus. The sequence goes on along the minus strand of NC_139988.1, from coordinate 82,679,104 downwards.
TGTAGAGACAGTGGAAACGTGACGTGCGCGCCTTGCGAAGACCAGAAGACAGAGCTGCGAGGGTTTATGAACCTGTGGGAGAGAACTAGTGGCACGAAATAACTGATTGTATTTGTTTGTGCTTAGTAATGTATTTTTTCCATACAAAACACGTTGTTTCTAGTTTGAAACCTTATGTAGATTATCTGGCTGAAGTAAAAACACATTTACGCATCAATATGACCTTTATCTAAAAGTTTCGGCTTCTTTTGCATGTCTTAAAGTTATAGGGGCAGCTTATGCTGTGTAAAAACAGGCAATAGATTATTCTTAAACATGATACAAACGTACAGAAGTGTACAAAAATACACCAAAAGTATCAGACAGATATACTGAAAGTAGCAATTTTATTCTAGTTAAAATTATATACAGGTAACCAAAGACATTCTTGAAATTGGTACAAAGATCATGTTCCTGCATTTGGCTTTGTATACCTTTTTAATCGGACTTTCAAATAACTGAGAAATGCTGTATAAAATAAAAATAGGATTGGATTCAGAAAAGTAGTGTACCATTTCTAAATTTCCAATAGGCAATATTTACAAAAGTATTTACATTATTTCATTCATTTCCAGATTTGTGAATAAAGCTCTTGTAAACTTTAGAAGTGTTGAAATAGCTTAGAAAGTACTGATGAGGATGTGTATGGAAAAGGCTGAAACTTAAATGTCTGCATTGTTGTGAGAAACAAAAACGACACGTTGGAAATACACACCAAATGAGAATAAATGCAACTTTAGAACATAAATCTTAGACCCCAACCTCTCATCATCCAAGCCGGGATAACAGGATTTTAGTTTTACGGGAGAAATCTATGGGAAACAGCATAGGACCAATGCAGTAGCTGACACTGTGCTTCAGCCAATAGCAGTCCCTATCTAGCCCGAAATTAACAAAACTGAGAACGCTGGCTATGAAACATTATATTAATAGCCATCACATTATGAAACTCAGATGTATGGGTACAGCAACTGCTAGACTGGGAGGCTTGGTTCATGAACAATAGTTATCTTATCATTTCAAGTACTTAATTTAAAAAGTTTGAAATACTACAAATATGGTAGTCTTCCAGTCCAGTTGATTTATTATGTTGAAATTAATTGAGAAAAGCTTAATAAAGCAATTGAAGCATTGCAGAGAGAAAGGGACTTGTTTGTATTTATTCAGAGACAGAAGTGATGCTTGAGAGACCGGAAACCAACAATGTGTGAAGTGTTCTACAGCCTTCAACAGATAGTCTGAATGACCACAGTGCTTCACCTAACAGAGGCTCTCCAGTCCAAATTAAAAGACACAAAATCCATACTTTCCTGTTGGCCATAACTAATAATGATGGGGGTAAGTATACACTAAATTATGTAGTTCTCGCACGTTAGTGAAAACTACAGATGGGGACCATTTCAGGTCTGTCCTTGAAGAGCTAGAATCTCTGAAAGTATTGACTTGGACAGACCGAGAGGTGAGACTCACCAAACTAACAAATCTGTCTCACCCTCACCTCTTGGTGCACTTTGAAAGAGAACTCAAATCTATTCGAACTGGACAAAAACTGGTTGAATAAACATTGTTGCCACGTCATTTCAACAACAAAAATGAATGTGATGTTGAATCAACGTGGACTACTGATTGGATTTGTAAAAAGTCATCAACATAAAAGGCATTTCATCTTTTGTTCACCCAACTTTTAACCTAAATCCAATGACATGGTGAAATCTTGTTGATTTCACGTTGAATTCATATTAGTTGACAACTCAACCAAATGTAACAGACGTTGAACGGACGTCTGTGCCCAGTGGGTTTTGACACCCTCCACTGAACTACAAAGAGGTTTTTAGAACACACAAGAAAGCAGAACAGTCGTGAAAGCAATAAAATGGCATCAGTGCAGAGGGGTTATGGAGCTCTGGAGGCTTTCAGCATTTCAAAGAGGGCTGAGAGATCGAGCTTTTGTGCTCCTATTCCAGTTGTGTGGGTCACTGCCCAATGCTTTCTATGGATTCAGAGGGGGGAATTCAGGCACACAGGCACTTTGATGACTATCGAAAGTTAACAGAGGATGGAGGCAGGGAAAGAGCCATCTTTTACTGCAGACAGAAAACAAAACCCAATACAAAGGAGGAAGTGATGTCACAGTCTGCCCCTTCCACAAAAACATGTCCAGGCAGATAGCTGTAATAAGGAGGGGAAATATCAATTTGGAATACAAGGAGTTTTTATATGAATGTACAACCTGACCAGCACAAGTAGGGACATCTATTAAAGAAAAAATAATCTAATTGAATGAATATCAATGAGTCAATCATAAATTATATTTTCATGAGGGAACAGAAAATCCCAATGTTGAGAACAAAGTCTAGAATATAACGGGAGGTTTTTCGGATTTTCTTCTCTGGTTATTCCAAGCAGGCTTCATAATAATAGGAGGTGGAATGCTGAAAGAGTGCTTCAGGCCTCACGTGTGTGACGGAAGACCATCACAGTTTGTATAGTGAACGTGGTGATGACAATGATGATGAAGATGGGTGGTCGTTATTAGCAGGCTGTGTGTGTGTCTGGACTCTGGGGTAGGGTCTACCCAACTGTCCTGGTCTCTGTGTGAGGCGAGCGGTCAGTCCCCAGTGTGACCAGTGTGGTCCCTTCCCACAGAGGCAGGCCTCTCTAACAGTGCTCCAGATAGTCAATGACCCGAGAGATGGACTTCTGCCCTGCGGTGCCCACATCACACTATGGAGAGAGGGAGGGTGGGTGAGAGGGAGGGAGCAGAGGTCAGTTACCACACACATTGAAGCATTCTCCACACAACATCCCTATTTAGACATAAGGCTACAGGAACCAGACAGGGATACTACTCATTAGCCTGTACAAGCTCAATGACACAATAAAGAAGCCACAATAAAGACCTTTAAAAACAGACCTTTTATGTTTTAAATGTGAGAGAACTTACTGTAAGATTCATGAAATTGAGGAACTTCTTGAGCATTTCTGTCATTATTGAGAAATCTCCTTTGGGCAGGCTTTCCCTCACAGTAGTCACATTCATCTGAAAGAGAAGACTATGAATCAGAACTGAAACCTTTGTTAGTTCTACTCACATGTCCAATCTCTGATGACATAAACCACAACAGGCAGCTGTAGAATGTCAGTGAACAGTAATTATAGTGATAAAACGAATCCCCATTATGTTCAAATCATCTCTTCGAGGGAAGACGCACCAGAACCGTAACCACCATAACCAAGGTTGGCCGTGCGCAGTAGATCACACGCTGGGTGTCGACTAACGGTGGTGATCGAAAATGTAGAATCATCGGGAAAATTAAATGATGTCCGATGTTCTGTGGTCAGAGGCGCTAGCATGGCCGGTCCACTGCTTTCAAGTACACTCAGCCGTCCATCTCTCTGGTGTTCCCTCTCTTAAAAGCAGTATTCAGTTAGTTTAGGCTAAAACTTCGGAATTCATTCATTGGAACTTGTCCAGTCCTTGTAGTGAAGCCAACCAGTTTTTTTGGTTTTGATTTTATGTTTGATATATGTTTTTGTTCTTATTAGAGGACAGAGGTAGCGATTTAAAGTTGGAGAGAGAGAGCGCTGAAAGAACGAGCCGGATTTGAACCCATTCTGGCAGCAGTACGTGTTTTACAGGCACGAAGTGGCTTAGACCGCTAGAACAGCCAGGCCACAGCCATTTTGTTTTAAGACAAAAGTCTTGTCTAAAGTCTGAGGCGTGACATTTACGAGATAGAACAGAGAGCCCTGTCCAGATTAAAGCTACAGCCTGGGACTGGTACAGGTTTATCAGAGATAACGTCCATGGCACATCAATCACAACCTAACTGCCCATTGGGATACTCAGTTAGAGAAAGTCCATTACTAGAGATGCACTAAGCTCTCAAGGCATCATTGGATCGCTAATAACATCTTCAAAAAAGAAATGGCCATTAAAGGCGGAAAAACATTATCACAGCTTTTATTTTCCTTTCGATAGTCGGCCGTGAAACTTTTAAGACGGCAATTTTGAAGGCAACCATTGATGGTCCCTGAGAGAGGTTTAAAAATGACAGATGATGGATGTTTATTACCAATGTTCGAACGAGGCGTCGCAGACGAGTCTGTTTAAATGGTGATGTGGGTATTTGAAGTGCACGTTGGGTACATTGGAAAACAACAGCCTAGTCAGACATACATAATGGCGCCAACTCAGCACTGGCTATGTGTGTCCGTACACAATGGATTCGTTAGTCTTACCTACCTCTGGATAAATGGCCAAAATGTCATGTAAAGTCTGCGTGTCTAGTGAACAAGGCCAAACTAGGGGACCCATTATGTGATGTGGCCTCGTCTCATTGCTTCAACATGAAGGGCTGCATCGGTTCAGGGTTAGACAGTGTTGTGTAGAGAAGGGATCAATGATTTGACTGTAATTATAGAAATGATTTACGTTCCTTTATTCATCTCTTATTGCCTATTGCTTGTGTTTTTATCATTCTAATTATTTCCAGTAAAATGTGTTCCACTTTTAACTGCAATTTAAATAACATTTGATTTGATTATGTAGAGCAGCCATGCCAGTCAGAGCCTGCAGTGCGAGTGTCAGGGTGCGTCCTTACCGGACTCCCCTGACAGAGACAGCCCAGTAGCAGTGCAGTGTAAGAGGCCACGATGCTGTCCTCCATGTGCTTTCCAGCATGCTGAAGAGCTGCAGGAGGAAGGGATGGAGGGAGGAGGAGAAAGTGTCAGTCGGCAAAATATTCATAGAATAACCAATTCAGCTCCTAACCTATAATCCAAAACATGGGTTCTTCTTAATCTATTTTCAGAGTTACCTAGTCGCCATTATGCATCTATTACATTAGACTCTGTTAGCTTTGTTTAGGCTTTATTTAACCAGGTAGGTCATTACCTTTGGTAAGGTCTATTTCCTCCTCTTCCTCCTCCTTCTTGGCCTTCTCCTTCTCGCTGATGGCGTTGGCGTTATTGTTCTCCGAGGCCACCCATTGGATCTCGCCACCCGACTCCTGCCACTCGCCGCTCTGGTCCAGCTTGGGCTTGGGCACGTCGTTGATGAAGTCATCCGTCTCGGCCTCCGCCGCTATGGCCGCTTGCTCCCGCTGGAGGAAGAGCTGAGGGCACGAACACGTACGGGTCAGAAAGGGTTGCATTTACATGGAATCAGTGATCAGTTCATCCATTAAAACAATCGAATCAAATTTTACTTGTCAATTGCGTCGAATACAACATGTGTAGACTTGACAGTTAAATGCTTACTTACGACCATTTTCCAACAATGCAGAGTTAAAAAGTAAGAATGTTGCACACAAAAAAATAAGGAAATAGTAACACAAAATTACAATAACGAGGCTATATACAAGGAGTACCAGTACAGAGTCAATGTGCAGGGGTACGAGGTAGTTGAGGTAATATGTACATGTACACTACAAGTCAAAAGTTTTAGAACACCTACTAGGTTTTTTCTTTATTTTTACTATTTGCTACATTGTAGAATAATAGTGAAGCCATCAAAACTATGAAATAACACATATGGAATCATGTAGTAACCAAAAAAAAGTGATAAACAAATCGAAATATATTTTATATTTGAGATTCTTCAAAGCAGCCACCCTTTGCCTTGATGACAGCTTGGCACACTCTTGGCATTCTCTCAACCAGCTTCACCTGGAATGCTTTTCCAACAGTCTTGAAGGAGTTCCCACATATGCTGAGCACTTGTTGGCTGCTTTTCCTTCACTCTGCGGTCCAACTCATCCCAAACCATCTCAATTGGGTTGAGGTCGGGTGATGGTGGAGGCCAGGTCATCTGATGCAGCACTCCATCACTCTCCTTCTTGGTCAAATAGCCCTTAAAGTCTGGAGGTGTGTTGGGCCATTATCCTGTTGAAAAACAAATGATAGTCCCACTAGGTGCAAACCAGATGGTATGGTGTATTGCTGCAGAATGCTGTGGGAGCCATGCTTGTTAAGTGTGCCTTGAATTATAAATAAATCACAGACAGTGTCACTAGCAAAGCACCCCCACACGATAACACTCCTCCTCCATGCTTCACGGTGGGAACCACACATGTGGAGATCATCCGTTCACCTACTCTGCATCTCACAAAGACACAGCAGTTGGAACCAAAAATCTCAAATTTGGACTCATCAGACCAAAGGACAGATTTCCACAGGTCGAATGTCCATTGCTCGTGTTTCTTGGCCCAAGCAAGTCTCTTCTTCTTATTGGTGTCCTTTAGTTGTGGTTTCTTTGCAGCAATTCGACCATGAAGGCCTGATTCACGCAGTCTCCTCTGAACAGTTGATGTTGAGATGTGTCTGTTACTTGAACTCTGTGAAGCATTTATTTGGGCTGGTAACTCTAATTAACTTATCCTCCGCAGCAGAGGTAACTCTGGGTCTTCCTTTCCTTTCATCATAGCGCTTGATGGTTTTTGCGACTGCACTTTTCCGGATTGACTGACCTTCACGTGTGAATGCCAAGAGTGTGCAAAGCTGTCATCAAGGCAAAGGGTGGCTAATTTGAAATATAACATATTTTGATTTGTTTAACACTTTTTTGGTTACTACATGATTCCATGTGTTATTTCATAGTTTTGATGTCTTCTCTATTATTCTACAATGTAGAAAATAGTAAAGATAAAGAAAAAGCCTGGAATGAGTAGGTGTCCAAACTTTTGACTGTGTGTGTGTGTGTGTGTGTGTGTGTGTGTGTGTGTGTGTGTGTGTGTGTGTGTGTGTGTGTGTGTGTGTATATATATATATACACAGTGAGGGAAAAAATATTTGATCCCCTGCTGATTTTGTACGTTTGCCCACTGACAAAGACATGATCAGTCTATAATTTTAATGTTAGGTTTATTTGAAAAAAATCCAGAAAAAAGATTTCTGGCTCCCAGGTGTCTTTTATACAGGTAACAAGCTGAGATTAGGAGCACACTCTTAAAGAGAGTGCTCCTAATCTCAGCTTGTTACCTGTATAAAAGGCACCTGTCCACAGAAGCAATCAATCAATCAGATTCCAAACTCTCCACCATGGCCAAGACCAAAGAGCTCTCCAAGGATGTCAGGGACAAGATTGTAGACCTACACAAGGCTAGAATGGGCTACAAGACCATCGCCAAGCAGCTTGGCGAGAAGGTGACAACAGTTGGTGCGATTATTCGCAAATGGAAGAAACACAAAATAACTGTCAATCTCCCTCGGCCTGGGGCTCCATGCAAGATCTCACCTCGTGGAGTTGCAATGATCATGAGAACGGTGAGGAATCAGCCCAGAACTACACGGGAGGATCTTGTCAATGATCTCAAGGCAGCTGGGACCATAGTCACCAAGAAACAATTGGTAAAACACTACGCCGTGAAGGACTGAAATCCTGCAGTGCCCGCAAGATCCCCCTGCTCAAGAAAGCACATATACAGGCCCATCTGAAGTTTGCCAATGAACATCTGAATGATTCAGAGGAGAACTGGGTGAAAGTGTTGTGGTCAGATGAGACCAAAATCGAGCTCTTTGGCATCAACTCAACTCGCCGTGTTTGGAGGAGGAGGAATGCTGCCTATGACCCCAAGAACACCATCCCCACCGTCAAACATGGAGGTGGAAACATTATGCTTTGGGGGTGTGTTTCTGCTAAGGGGACAGGACAACTTTACTGCATCAAAGGGACGATGGACGGGGCCATGTACCGTCAAATCTTGGGTGAGAACCTCCTTCCCTCAGCCAGGGCATTGAAAATGGGTTGTGGATGGGTATTCCAGCATGACATTGACCCAAAACACACGGCCAAGGCAACAAAGGAGTGGCTCAAGAAGAAGCACATTAAGGTCCTGGAGTGGCCTAGCCAGTCTCCAGACCTTAATCCCATAGAAAATCTGTGGAGGGAGCTGAAGGTTGGAGTTGCCAAACGTCAGCCTCGAAACCTTAATGACTTGGAGAAGATCTGCAAAGAGGAGTGGGACAAAATCCCTCCTGAGATGTGTGCAAACCTTGTGGCCAACTACAAGAAACGTCTGACCTCTGTGATTGCCAACAAGGGTTTTGCCACCAAGTACTAAGTCATGTTTTGCAGAAGGGGTGAAATACTTAAATGTATTTGCATTTTAATGAGGGAAATAACATTTTTGACATGCGTTTTTCTGTATGTTTTTGTTGTTATTCTGTCTCTCACTGTTCAAATAAACCTACCATTAAAATGATAGACTGATCATGTCTTTGTCAGTGGGCAAACGTACAAAATCAGCAGGGGATCAAATACTTTTTTCCCCTCACTGTGTGTGTGTGTGTGTGTATATATATATATATATATATATATATATATATATATATATATATATATATATATATATATATATACACACACACACATCTCCCGAGTGGCGCAGCGGTCTAAGGAACTGCATCTCAGTGCTTGAGGCGTCACTACTAGAAGCGTCACTATAGACCCTGGCTCGATTGCAGGCTGTATCACAATCCGCCCGTGATTGGGAGTCCCATAGGGCGGCGCACAACTGGCCCAGCATCATCCGGGTTTGGCCGGGGTAGGCCGTCATTGTAAATAAGAATTTGTTCTTAACTGACTTGCCTAGTTAAGTAAAGGTTAAATAAATAACAAATATATACACACACAGTCATATGAGTACACCCCCTGGAAGTTTTTTTTTTTTACATATTTGGACAGATGGATATGTAATCTTCACTTCAACACTATTGACAGAAAGGTAACCTAATTTAACAAATGACACTGAAAGATTATACTTTGCAATCATTTATTCATCAAAAATCAACAGAAATGAAATTCCATAGTGCGGAAAAACAAGTACACCCCTCGCATCAATAGCTTGTGTTGCCCCCTTTGGCTGAAATAACTTAATGTAGATGTTTCTTGTAACTGTCTATCAGTCTATTACACTGACTGGGAGGAATTTTTGCCCACTCTTCTTTACAGTACTGCTTCAACTGTGTCATGTTCGAAGGATTTCTTGCGTGCACTTTCTTGCGTGCACGGCCCGCTTCAAGTCCCCCCACAGCATTTCGATAGGACTGAGATCTGGGCTTTGACTCGGCCATTCCATAACCCTCCATTTCTTATTTTTGAGCCATTCTGTTGTAGCTTTGATTTTGTGTTTCGGATCATTGTCCTGTTGCAAGACCCATGTTCGGTTCAGCTTCAGCTTTTTGACAGATGGCCTCACATTCTCCTCAAGAATTCTCTGGTACAATATAGAATTCATGGTTGACTCAATGATGGCAAGTTGACCAGGCCCTGAGGCAGTAAAGCAGCCCCAAACCATAATATCACCGCCTCCATGCTTTACAGTTGGTATAAGGTTCTTCTGTTCAAAGGCAGTGTTTCGTTTTCGAAAAACATGGCGTCTGGCATTGCGACCAAACAACTCCACCTTTGACTCATCTGTCCAGAGCACATTGTTCCAGTAGTTTTGGTCTTTAGCCAGGTGTTGTCTGGCAAACGTCAGTCGTGTCTTGATATTCTTTTTTGAGAGTAGAGGCTTCTTCCTTCCTGACCTCCCATGTAGGCCAAGTTTGTGCAGTCTCTGACAGTTGACTCATGCACTTCGACAAGGCAAAAGGGGCCTGTAGATCCTTTGATGTTACCCTGGGGTTCTTAGAGAATTCTATGAGCATCTTTCAGTCAGCTCTCGGGCTGAATTTGATGGGACGACCTGTCCTAGGTAGATTGCCAGTGGTCTGGAATTTTCTCAATTTGTAGATGAGCCGTCGGAGAGTGGAATGATGTACTTCGAATTGCTTGGAAATTGATTTGTAACCCCTCCCAGACTCATGGGCATCAATAATCTTTCTTCTGAGGGCCTCGGGTAGGTATTTTAATCTTGGCATGATGTGTTACCACACACCCATATGGTTCAGACCAAACCAGACAAAGTTTCTAATCTTTATGGAAGGCTGGACCCTCCTAAGTTTATTATTTTCTAATCATTTGCACCTGTTTCCCGCATAAGGAAAAGGCATTCTTGTTTATTTTAATTGCATAACATTTTCAAAGTTATTTTTTTTTTGTGTGATTTGTTAAATTGGGTTAACTTTATCAATGAATGTGGTGGGAATTTAGCTCAAATATCCATGTGTTCAAATATACATTTTTTTTTAAATACCACTTTCCTGGGGGTGTACTTACTTTTTCACATGACTGTATATAAATAATTCCAATAATACTATATATTATTCCATATCTATGAGATCGTATTATTGCTCTTTGAAGTGTACGAGGTCTCTATACAACCTATGAACACACACACCCCCTTCACACCCACACATACACCATTCACACACACCCACTCTTCACACTCACCCATACACTCTTCACACCCACTCTCTAACCCACCTGCACCAGGGCAGCAATGGCGGTGAGCGATCCTTCCGTCTTGAGGTCCTCTTTGTCAGCCACCAGGACAGAGTTGAAGGGAGCTCCTCCATCCATCGCCATCTCTACCAGGCAGTAGCGGTTCCTGGCACTGTACTCCACCAGGTTGATCAGCAGACCCAGACCCTGGAGAACCATCACACTTCAGACCGGAGAAATACACACTCCTACACACACACACACTCAGAGTACTGTCATCAAGACCCAGACCCTGCGCACACAAGTTGAGTCCCAAATGACACCCTATTCCCTATATAGGGCGTGTGGGCCCTGGTCAAAAGCAGTGCACTTTAAAAGGGGGAATCTGCAGTTGCTAAATACATTTGTTGACTTATAAATGACTGATGTGCCCATTGATTCTTGAAGAATTTAACTTCTTAACACCTCATGAGCTTATTAGTTTAACTGTCGTATCACCATCAGAACCCAAATTAAAAGCTTGTTTTACCCCAATGTTTGTTTACATTTACTTTGTTTTCAAACACTTTCAAGCCTAAAACTATAATTTTGATCTCATGGATGGTCAAGTCCTTGTATCCTTAGCTCAGAATTTGATAGTTGTTCCATTTCTACAGCCCCATCCCTCAGCTTTTTACCAAAATAGGGAACAGGCTTTGTTATTGTTTCAACTGCCGGTTGCCCCTTTAAAAGGGAATATGGTGCCATTTGGGACGCAGAGACAACCACACATGAAAATGGACATACACACATACGCCGTCCAATATAGTCCCCTAGATTCAAAGTACCCTAATCTATCAACTAAGTCAATTTAAACATATTTGAGCAAGTTCTTCACAGAGGAATGCTGACAATGCCTGTCAGAGTGGTTAAGATTCACACAATAGAACTGGGGCCCAAACATAACATGAAAACTCAAGGAAGTCAAAGCATCTCAGCGTTTTCAGTGTCGATCTAGGATCAGTTTTGCCTTTTTAGATCACAATTAATACAATTATATGGACAGGGGAAACCTGCTCCTAGAACTCCTACTCCAAAGACACTTTATAAATATGGTGCCCTGGAATCCTATCTAACCAAAGCCATGGATTCCACTTGATACTAGGATAATGATGACACTCACCAGTACGCGGATGTCGAACCTTCTCTCCTGAGGAAGGTACTGTGGGACCCGGAGCACACAGTTCAACGATGTCATCATCATATCCTCCTGCTCACCGGTCTTCGTGCTTCCCCACTCTACAGCCACACACAGGGGGTAGAACACAGTCACTATGGGACCTCAACCATTACAGTGCATTCAGAAAGTATTCAGACCCCTTCACCACATTTTGTTACGTTACAGCCTTATTCTAAAATGGATTAAATAAAATGTTTCCCTCAATCTACACACAATACCCCATAATGACAAAGCAAAAACAGGTTTTTAGAAATGTCTGCACATTTATTCAAAATAAAAAAACGGAAATACATTATTTACATAAGTATTCAGACCCTTTGTTATGAGACTCGAAATTGAGCTCAGGTGCATCCTGTTTCCATTGATCATCCTGTTTCCATTGATTATCCGTGGTCCTCTGTAGCTCAATTGGTAGAGCATGGAGCTTGTAACGCCAGGGTAGTGTGTTCGATCCCCGGGACCACCCATACGTAAAAATGTATGCACACATGACTGTTAGTCGCTTTGGATAAAAGCGTCTGCTAAATGGTATATTATTATTATTATTATTATTATTATTATTATTATTATTATTATGTTTCTACAACATGATTGGAGTCCACCTGTGGTAAATTCAATTGATTGGATATGATTTGGAAAGGCACAAACCTGTCTATATAAGGTCCCACAGTTGACAGTGCATGTCAGCGCCAAAACCAAGCCATGACGTCGAAGGAATTGTCCGTAGAGCTCAGAGACAGAATTGTGTCGAGGCACAGATCTGGGGAAGGGTACCAAAAAATTTCTGCAGCATTGAAGGTCCCCAAGAACACAGTGGCCTCCATCATTCTTAAATGGAAGGAGTTTGAAACCACCAAGACTCTTCCTAGAGCTGGCCGCCCGGCCAAACTGAGCAATCGGGGGAGAAGGGCCTCGAACAGGGAGGTGACCAAGAACCCGATGGTCACTCTGACAGAGCTCCAGATTTATTCTGTGGAGATGGGAGAACCTTCCAGAAGGACAACCATCTCTGCAGCACTCCACCAATCAGGCCTTTTTGGTAAAGTGGCCAGACGGAAGCCACTCCTCAGTAAAAGGCACATGACAGCCCACTTGGAGTTTGCCAAAAGGCACCTAAAGGACTTTCAGACCATGAGAAACAAGATTATCTGGTCTGATGAAACCAAGATTGAATTATTTGGCCTGAATGCCAAGTGTCACGTCTGGAGGAAACCAGGCACCATCCCTAAGCTGAAGCATGGTGGTGGTAGCATCATGCTGTGGGGATGTTTTTCAGCGGCAGGGACTGTGAGACTAGTCAGGATTGAGGGAAAGATGAACGGAGTAAAGTACATAGAGATCCTTGATGAAAACCTGCTTCAGAGTGCTCAGGACCTCAGACTGGGGCAAAGGTAGTCCCCTGTAGCTCAGTTGGTAGAGCATGGCGCTTGCAACGCCAGGGTTGTGGGTTCGTTTCCCACGGAGGGCCAGTATGAAAATGTATGCACTCACTAACTGTAAGACGCTCTGGATAAGAGAGTCTGCTAAATGACTAAAATGTCAAATGTAAGGTTCACCTTCCAACATGACAATGACCCTAAGCACACAGCCAAGACAACGCAGAAGTGGCTTCGGGACAAGTTTCTGAATGTCCTTGAGTGGCCCAGCCAGAGCCTGGACTTGAACCCGATCGAACATCTCTGGAGAGACCTGAAAATAGCTGTGCAGCGACACTCCCCATCTAACCTGACAGAGCTTGAGAGGATCTGCAGAGAATAATGGGAGAAACTTCCCATATAAAGGTATACCAAGCTTGTAGCGTCATACCCAAGAAGACTCGAGGCTGTAATCGCTGCCAAATGTGCTCCAACAAAGTACGGAGTAAAGGGTCTGAATGCTTATGTAAATATTTCCGTTTATATTTTTAATACATTTGCAAAAATGTCTAAAAACCTGTTTGCTTTGTCATTATAGGGTATTGTGTGCAGATTGATGAGGGGGGGGGAAAAACAATTTAATCCATTTTAGAATAAGGCTGTAACGTAACAAAATGTGGAAAAAGTCAAGGGGTCTGAATACTTTCTGAATGCACTGTATGTGCATAACACATTTTTTGGAAGACTAATTTGTTTAGGTGTCATATTAAAACCATTAACACACTTCTATGAATGAGCGGTGAGTGCCGCCCAGTGCCCAAGATAGTGTAGGTATGCTAATGTCCTCAAATAACCATAATCATTTTCTGTCCACTGCAGTGGCACGCTCTGCTCATTCTGTGTCCAGATGATACTGTGTGAGAGGCCATTTGGCCACGGAGTGTGTGTGCGTCTATATTGAAGTGCGTGTCTCTCTCACCATTGTCGTGGGTTAGGTTAAGCAGCACGCCGATGATGGCCCTCATGCAGTCCTCCACGGCCTTGCCCACGTTGCTGTGGCTGGCGTAGGGCAGGGCGGTGCCCGCCGAACACAAGGCGCTGTTCACTCCCGTCTCCCGGCTGTAGCGCTGGATCATCTCCTCACAGTGCCACAGGGCCCTGTCAACAATACACAGGGAAAAATTGGTTATACATTAGTTTATATACCAAGGAACAAGCAAACATAACATCAGTACTGAACCAGAGGTAGTCAGCTATATAGCTCATTTCCATTTAAGGCCCCTTATGTCTATTCAAGTTTGAGGATTCTCATATTTCAGCATTGAACTTTTAGAATGCTGATGTTGTGCTGGGAGATAATAGCCTTAATACTTGATGGGAGGATTGTTTGGCTGACAGACTGGACTGAAAGGGTCTGGAAGCCGGCTCTCGAGGGACTTCATACTGAATTAAACACTACCACAACGACAGTGCGCGTCTGGCAAACAAGCTTTAAAAAGTATTCAGGGCAACAATTTTTCCTATTGGGTTTTTGTATTATTCAGCCAACATGGAAAAAGGTAGTGCTTGTAAACAAATGAAAAACTGGTATGAAATTATTTGAAAGCAATAACACACGTTTCCATTGTGTCTCTTTACATAATACAGTGGGTTCTTAAATTATTGACACCCTTGATAAAGATGAGCCATAATGACTGTATAAAATAAATAATTCCAAATACTGATCTATGCTCAGAAAAAGTGGAAATTATATTATTGTATACTAATACAATTGCTCAGAGAAAGATAATTTTGAAAGGTAGAGGTCAAAATTAGACACCCCTAAAGATTCGTCTAAATGAAGTAGTCAAAAGTTTAGTATTTGATGCCATATTCCTAGCACGCAATGACTACATCAAGTATGTGACTCTACAAACTTCTTGGATGCATTTTCAGTTTGTTTTGGTTGTGTTTCAGATTATTTTGTGCCCAATAGAAATGAATGGTAAATAATGTGTAATTTTGGAGTCACTTTTATTGTAATTAAGAATATAATAATGTTTCTAAACAACTCTACATTAATGTGGCTGCTACCATGATTACGGATAATCCTGAATGATTTGTGAATAATGACGAGTGAGAAAGTTAAGAGGGTCAAAGACCATACCCCCAAGACATGCTAACCTCTCACCATTACAAGGGGAGGGTTAGCATGTCTTGGGGGTATCTTTGACCCTCTAACTTATCTGTAATCATGGTAGCATCCACATGAATGTAGAGTTGTTTAGAAACATTATATTCTTATTTACAATAAAAGAGACAATATATTATTTATCATTCATTTCGATTGGGCACAAAATAATGTGAAACAACTAAAATGAACTGCAAACGCATCCAACAAGTTTGTAGAGTCACAAGCTTGATATATTCATTGCATGCTAGGAATATGGCATCAAATACTTAAAACATTCGACTCCATTATAAAAAATGTTGTATTATATTTTTATCTGAGCAATTGTATTAGTCTAAAATAATATATTTTCCCAATTTTTTGGAGCCTACAATATAGCTCAGTATTGTTTGGGGTATATATATTTTTTAACATACGCCTACACCATTAGGCAGACAGCATCTACGACAATACATTTTAAAGGGCAGTGCGAAGCGGGAGAGAACGGAGGGTGAATTTAACCATAAAAAGGTTAACAACAGACGCGCACGCCTGCAGCATGGCTAACTAGCAGCAAAACAGCTTCATGCAAAATATACAAAATAATGAGATTTGAAATAATGGGGGATCATCCGTTAAGGCAGAGAGAAGAGCAGAGGCAGAGTTCATTTATTATATTAGGGGGAGGGGGGGCTGTTAATGAGGGCCTCTGAGCTGCTGTGTGCTGCTGTGTGGCTCGACCCCTCTGATTTCTCCCCCCGTAATTGAATTAGCGCGGCCGGCTGAATGCGGCTAGTGATGCCGCTGTGTGCAATGTGAGAGCGGCTCTTTGTTGACCCAGTCGGAGAAGCCTCCTGGCTGGGGGTGCAAGGGTAGTTAACCACGGGTGAGGCAGGGGTTAGGAACCAGATCAAGGGAGGCCAGGGCCCCGGCTGCAGGCAACGCACCCTGCCTGGGACAGGGCTAATTCAGTTATAAAGACGGAAGACTTTGAACAGATAAGTGGCTGTGGCGGGACGAGGGGCGGAGGGGGGTGGGGCACTGGAACGATTGGGCGGTGGCTGAACCTTACGAGGGGGGGGGGGGGGGGGGGGGGGGGGGGGTTGATATTGAAAGGGAGATGGAGACGTGGTGGAGTTTGCTTTACAGACAGGCATAGGAGTAGGGCGAGGGGGGAATGCTGTGATTGACAATGTCAAAACGTGGAAACGGAACACAACACACAGCATAATGAAAACAGACGTTTCTCATAGAGCTGAATATAGACACTTTTGTACATGAATTACCCTTGTAATACAACGTAGTGTCGGTGAAGAGTCAGGTGCATTTCTGTAGCCAAAGAAGACTTATGTGAATTCTGTGGGCGTTTGTGATCCACTACATGGTGTGCATCCAAAATGGCACCCTATTCCTTATATAGTGCACTACTTTTGACCAGGGCCACTATGTTGGGAACAGGTTGACCACGCAACCTCTCAATGAGACGCTGTCTGACGATACAGGTGCTATATGCAATACACAGTCTGGAGCTTAATGCACAACACACAGTGTGTGTGTGTGTGTGTGTGTGTGTGTGTCCATACAGGCCACTTACTTGGCTGAAGAGCAGATAAGCTGAGAGTCCTTATAAGCGATCAGGTAACCCTGGTTCTCTGGGTTGTGAACAGTTACCTGCACAGAGCAACAACAGAATTATACATGGAATACCACACTTCATCTCAAATCAAGTGAACACATAACTGCTCACAGAGCCCCTCTAGGAGACTCCCACTGGATTCACTGACTGAGTTGATCAATAAGCGCAGGCTTAGTGCCGAGGTCAGCACACAAACACTAATTTAACCCCAGCAAACCTGCAATCTAAACCTACACTCTGTACTCGGGCTGAGGGTGAAACCGAGCACAACTGTAGGCTTAGGAGGCATGAGCAGCTGTTACTAAGATCAATGTTTCCCATTGATACTTTATAACTGACATTAAATAATATCTAGGAAGTGCGACGAGCGGGGCTCCTGACCCCGATTAGGAATTCAGCCTTCTGGTGGTCAGAAGTGTTGTCCAAGACATTAGTGTGTGTACTCACGCTCTCCAACACCCGTAGACACCTCTCGGCTCCCCACAGTGACGCCATCAGCTTCTCCTCGTCATCCTCGTGGCTCAGGTTATTCACGCATTCTTTTACTGCAGAAACAAGACAGGTCGGTTTCAACCACTCAAACCACCTAGATCAAATAAGAGTTCGAACAAAACAATGGACACGTCATGGAAACATCATGGAAATGTCATGCGCGCGTCCTCCCTTGGGGGATAGATCCAAAATCTCCTCAATGCCGGCCATCAAAATATGCATTTAGGCTATTGTTTTTGGGTTTGTTATACAATCGATACTTGCATATCTCAATATTATTTTGAACGATTTTATACCGAAACTTTGACTCCTTTTGCTAGGTAGCGTTAGCTAGTGCTAGTCGGTTGTGCCTGCGCCAATACACCGGTATTTTTCATCCTATAGCTTGTTCTCCATCTTTTTAAATAGGCAGCCAACATGTTTTCAGCACTTTTATTTCCATGACTGATCAAAACTAATTTTCTTATGCGCTTTCATCTCTCTGCAGCGGACATAGTGAGCAATATGTTTGGAACATCAAATCGCAATACATATAGAATCGTGAGAGTCGCAATACAGATCGGCATCTAAGTATCGTAATAATATATGAGGTCCCTGGCAACTCCCATCCCCAGTGTTTATACAGTGGGGAAAAAAAGTATTTAGTCAGCCACCAATTGTGCAAGTTCTCCCACTTAAAAAGATGAGAGAAGCCTGTAATTTTCATCATAGGTACACGTCAACTATGACAGACAAATTGAGAAAAAAAAATCCAGAAAATCACATTGTAGGATTTTTAATGAATTTATTTGCAAATTATGGTGGAAAATAAGTATTTGGTCACCTACAAAGAAGCAAGATTTCTGGCTCTCACAGACCTGTAACTTCGTCTTTAAGAGGCTCCTCTGTCCTCCACTCGTTACCTGTATTAATGGCACCTGTTTGAACTTGTTATCAGTATAAAAGACACCTGTCCACAACCTCAAACAGTCACACTCCAAACTCCACTATGGCCAAGACCAAAGAGCTGTCAAAGGACACCAGAAACAAAATTGTAGACCTTCCCCAGGCTGGGAAGACTGAATCTGCAATAGGTAAGCAGCTTGGTTTGAAGAAATCAACTGTGGGAGCAATTATTAGGAAATGGAAGACATACAAGACCACTGATAATCTCCCTTGATCTGGGGCTCCATGCAACATCTCACCCCGTGGGGTCAAAATGATCACAAGAACGGTGAGCAAAAATCCCAAAACCACACGGGGGGACCTAGTGAATGACCTGCAGAGAGCTGGGACCAAAGTAACAAAGCCTACCATCAGTAACACACTACGCCGCCAGGGACTCAAATCCTGCAGTGCTAGACATGTCCCCCTGCTTAAGCCAGTACATGTCCAGGCCCGTCTGAAGTTTGCTAGAGTGCATCCAGAAGAGGATTGGGAAAATGTCATATGGTCAGATGAAACCAAAATATAACTTTTTGGTAAAAACTCAACTCGTCGTGTTTGGAGGACAAAAAATGCTGAGTTGCATCCAAAGAACACCATACCTACTGTGAAGCATGGGGGTGAAAACATCATGCTTTGGGGCTGTTTTTCTGTAAAGGGACCAGGACGACTGATCCGTGTAAAGGAAAGAATGAATGGGGCCATGTATCGTGAGATTTTGAGTGAAAACCTCCTTCCATCAGCAAGGGCATTGAAGATGAAACGTGGCTGGGTCTTTCAGCATGACAATGATCCCAAACACACCGCCCGGGCAACGAAGGAGTGGCTTCGTAAGAAGCATTTCAAGGTCCTGGAGTGGCCTAGCCAGTCTCCAGATCTCAACCACATTGAAAATCTTTGGAGGGAGTTGAAAGTCCGTGTTGCCCAGCGACAGCCCCAAAACATCACTGCTCTAGAGGAGATCTGCATGGAGGAATGGGCCAAAATACCAGCAACAGTGTGTGAAAACCTTGTGAAGACTTACAGATAACGTTTGACCTGTGTCATTGCCAACAAAGGGTATATAACAAAGTATTGAGAAACTTTTGTTATTGACCAAATACTTATTTTCCACCATAATTTGCAAATAAATTCGTAAAAAATCCTACAATGTGATTTTCTGGATTTTTTTTTCTCATTTTGTCTGTCATAGTTGACGTGTACCTATGATGAAAATTGCAGGCCTCTCTCATCTTTTTAAGTGGGAGAACTTGCACAATTGGTGGCTGACTAAATACTTTTTTTCCCCACTGTATGTGTACTTCACATTATGTTGGGGTACAAATCGGAGTATAATGCGTGTATGGATGTCTCAGTCGCCATACCAACGGCTCCGCTTGGGCTGCTCTGCTCAATGAAGAGACATGAGAGCAGTTAGCTGTTAGCTACTTTGTCACTCTAAACTCTGACAAACATCAAGGAACATTCTCTGTGAAATAATCTCTCCTGTCTTATATTTGATAAGGTTGAAGCACTTCTGGCACCATGTTGTGATCTTAAATCAGATATGACTATAATCCGCAGTAAAGCACGAGCAAATGGCTCGGCTACAAAATGTTAGTCAATTTAGTGATACCCGAGCTCTGCCCGTGCCCTAGTTATATTTACATTTTAGTCATTTAGCAGACTCTCTTATCCAGAGCGACTTGAACAGGCCCTACCCGGCCCTAATCTGATGTATAATGTCGGGGTCCGTTGGGCTCGGGAAGCAGAGCGCCAATGTCAACCCCAATACATGTTCATGTCATCGTCACCAATCAACTGCATTACACCCAAAAACAACTTCAAATACCACCACTGATTTACAGTGGTGTAAAATACTTTAAAGTCCTACTTAAGTAGTTTCTTGGGGTATTTGACAACTTTTACAGCACTACATTCCTAAAGAAAATAATGTACTTTTTACACCATACACTTTCCCTGACACCCAAAAGTATTCGTTACATGTTGAATGCTTAGCAGGACAGGAAAATGGTTCAATTCATGCACTTATCAAGAGAACATCCCTGGTCATCCCTTCTGCCTCTGATCTGGCAGACTCACTAAACACACGTTTTGTTTGTAAATTATGTTGAAGTGTGCCCCTGGCTATCCATAAATTTAAAAAAGAAAATTGCTTAATGTAAGGAATTTGAAATTATTTACACTTTAACTTTTGATACTTAAGTATATTTTATCCATTTATTTTTTTACCCCCTTTTCTCCCCAATTTGATATCCAATTGGTAGTTACAATCTTGTCCCATCACTGCAACTCCCTATGGACTCGGGAGATGCCAAGGTCGAGACCCATGCATCCTCCAAAACACAACTCCGGCAAGCCACACTGTTTCTTGACACACTGCTCGCTAAACCCGGAAGCCAGCCGCACCAATGTGTCGGAGGAAACACCGTACAGCTAGCGACCGAAGTCAGTGTGCATGTGCCCGGCCCGCCACAAGGAGTGGCTAGAGCGCGATGGGACAAGGACATCCCGGCCGGCCAAACCCTCCCCTAACACGGACGACGCTGGGCCAATTGTGCGCCGCCTCATGGGTCTTTCCACCACTGATTTCTATATGGATAGCTATGCTACCAGCTTATCTGAACGGGAGTTAGCATTTAGCAGTCACTTTTTCTAAACCAGAAAATTACAAATATTATGGAGTGAAAACTGCCAAATATATCCAAATAGGATTTTAACCACACTGTGGGCCTCTTTGAACACATAAATAATGACAGATTTGATGAACATCCACTTCATTTGATCAGCTTTTTTGAATAGGCACACATACATACATACGTACACACATAGCTTAACCATGCATTAGATCGTAGGTTGGTAGTTAGTTGTAGTTAGGTATTGTATTTATTATAGGTTAGTATTGTTGTTATTGTAGGTTATTGTAGGTTAGTATCGAAGCACGAGGCTAGCTAGCTAGCGGGTAGCTACTGGTAACGATTAGCTGTTCCCACTGTTAAATGTGCTTCTAGCCAACGTTTAATTTTTGCTGTGTTCTGCGTTAGCTGGAGGTAAGCAAAGCTGGAGGTAAGCGTAGCTGGAGGTAAGCAAACTTCTCATTTGGTGTTGAGTATAGCTTAACCATGCATTAGATCGTAGGTTGGTAGTTAGTTGTAGTTAGGTATTGTATTTATTATAGGTTAGTATTGTTGTTGTTGTAGGTTTCCGTAGGTTATTGTAGGTTAGTATCGAAGCACGAGGCTAGCTAGCTAGCGGGTAGCTACTGGTAACGATTAGCTGTTCCCACTGTTAAATGTGCTTCTAGCCAACGTTTAATTTTTGCTGCGTTCTGCGTTATGTAAGGAACTAGACACGGACATGAATCATCTGTTTAGTGTGCTAACACACTCTTGGCAGTTTGTTGTAACCAAGTATTGGTGCTAATTGTGTGTTAATGGATGCTAGCTTGCTAGTTAGCTACGGCGTCATAGCTAGGTATCGTGGGTAGCTACTGTGTCTTGGCAGTGTCTTCCGCCGTGCCGGCTGTAGCACGAAGCGAGCTAATTAGCCGTTTTTTCGAACAGAGTCAGAGTCAACACAGTAGCCATTGTGTGCCGGGTGTAGCACGAAGCTAGCTAGCTAGCCGTTCTTCAAACAAAGCCAACACAGTGGCCATTGCTAGCTACCCAGCACGACCAGCGAACGGTGCGGTAGTAGCTAATTACAATATACTTGTCCTAGCTAGCCAATGTTGAATCATTGCTGCGTCATGAAAGGAACTTGACACAGACACGAATGATCTGTTTAGTGTGTTATCACACTATTGGTGGTTTGCTGTGACCAAGTGTTTGTGCTTGGCTGTGTGTTACTGGATGCTGGCATGCTGGTTAGCTAGTTAACACACTATTGGTGGTTTGTTGTGAGTATTGGTGCTTAACTGTGTGTTAAACTGTGTGTTATTGGATGCTAGCATGCTAGTCAGCTATGGTGTCATAGTTGGCTAGCTGAATAAAGTGGGTTTGAGTTTATTCCTTTAAACATTGAACAACTGTTCAGTGAAACAATTTTAGTTTCTGAGGTAGAAGTTTTTGGTGAGGGAGGCCCCCCTCTCTCCTCTCCCAGATGCTTAGCTCATTTCATTCCGATCTCCTCTGCATTTTTGTAGCCATTTGCTACAGCCTGTCAACTATGCCTCTGCCTATCCCTGTTCTCTCGTCTCTGCACAGGCTACACAAACAACGCACAACACCGCGCGGCTGCTGCCTCTCCAACCTGGTGGTCCCTGCTCGCACCCCTCACCTGGAGTTCCAGGTCGCAGGCAGCCTCTGGAACTGCCGTTCTGCTGCCAACAAAGCTGACTTCATCCCAGCCTATGCCAACCTCCAGTCCCTCGACTTCCTGGCGCTGACGGAAACATGGATCACCACTGAAAACACGGCTACTCCTACTGCTCTCTCCTCGTCTGACCATGTGTTCTCGCATACCCCGAGAGCATCTGGTCAGAGGGGTGGTGGTACAGGAATCCTCATCTCTCCCAAGTGGACATTCTCAATTTTTCCCCTAACCCATCTGTCTATCTCCTCATTTGAATTCCATGCTGTCACAGTCACTAACCCATTTAAGCTTAATATCCTTGTCATCTATCGCCCTCCAGGTTCCCTTGGAGAGTTCATCAACGAGCTTGACGCCTTGATAAGTTCCTTTCCTGAGGATGGCTCACCCCTCACAGTTTTGGGGGATTTCAACCTCCCTATGTCCACGTTTGACTCATTTCTCTCTGCCTCCTTCTTTCCACTCCTCTCCTCTTTTGACCTCACCCTCTCACCGTCCCCCCCTACTCACAAGGCAGGCAATACGCTTGACCTCATCTTCACTAGATGCTGCTCCTCTACTAATCTCACTGCAACTCCCCTCCAAGTCTCCGACCACTACTTTGTTTCCTTTTCTCTCTCGCTCTCCTCCCACACTACTCACTCTGCCCCTACACAGATGGTAATGCGCCGCCGCAACCTTCGCTCTCTCTCTCCCACTACTCTCTCCTCTTCCATCCTATCATCTCTTCCCTCTGCTCAATCCTTCTCCCTCCAATCTCCTGATTCTGCCTCCTCAACCCTCCTCTCCTCCCTTTCTGCATCCTTTGACTCTCTGTGTCCCCTATCCTCCCGGCCGGCTCGGTCCTCCCCCCCAGCTCCGTGGCTTGATGACTCACTGCGAGCTCACAGAACAGAGCTCCGGGCAGCGGAGAGGAAATGGAAGAAAACTAAACTCCCTACCGACCTGGCATCTTTTCACTCCCTCCTCTCTACATTTTCTTCATCTGTTTCTGCTGCTAAGGCCACCTTCTACCACTCTAAATTCCAAGCATCTGCCTCTAACCCTAGGAAGCTCTTTGCCACATTTTCCTCCCTCCTGAATCCTCCTCCCCCCCCCCCCCCCCTCCTCTCTCTCTGTGGATGACTTCGTCAACCACTTTGAAAAGAAGGTTGACGACATCCGATCCTCGTTTGTTAAGTCTAATAACACTGCTGGTCCTGCTCACACTGCCCTACCCTATGCTTTGACTTCTTTCTCCCCTCTCTCTCCAGATAAAATCCTGCGACTTGTGACTGCAGGCCGCCCAACAACCTGCCCGCTTGACCCCATCCCCTCCTCCCTTCTCCAGACCATCTCCGGTGACCTTCTCCCCTACCTCACCTCGCTGATCAACTCATCCTTGACCGCTGGCCATGTCCCTTCCGTCTTCAAGAGAGCGAGAGTTGCTCCCCTCCTCAAAAAACCAACACTCGACCCCACTGATGTCAACAACTACAGACCAGTATCCCTTCTTTCTTTTCTTTCCAAAACTATTGAGCGTGCCGTCTTTAGCCAACTCTCTTGCTATCTCTCTCAGAATGACCTTCTTGATCCAAACCAATCAGGTTTCAGGACTGGTCATTCAACTGAGACTGCTCTTCTCTGTGTCACGGAGACTCTCCGCACTGCTAAAGCTAACTCTCTCTCCTCTGCTCTTGTCCTTCTAGACCTGTCTGCTGCCTTTGATACTGTGAACCATCAGATCCTCCTCTCCACCCTCTCCGAGATGGGCATCTCCGGCGCGGCTCACTCCTGGATTGCGTCCTACCTGACCGGTCGCTCCTACCAAGTGGCGTGGCGGGAAGCTGTCTCCGCACCACGTGCTCTCACCACTGGTGTCCCCCAGGGATCGGTTCTGGGCCCTCTCCTTTTCTCCCTATACACCAAGTCACTTGGCTCTGTCATATCCTCACATGGTCTCTCCTATCATTGCTACGCTGACGATACACAACTAATCTTCTCCTTTCCCCCTTCTGATAACCAGGTGGCGAATCGCATCTCTGCATGTCTGGCAGACATATCAGTATGGATGACGGATCACCACCTCAAGCTGAACCCTGGCAAGACGGAGCTGCTCTTCCTCCCGGGGAAGGACTGCCCGTTCCATGATCTCGCCATCACGGTTGACAACTCCGCTGTGTCCTCCTCCCAGAGTGCGAAGAGCCTAGGCGTGACCCTGGACAACACCCTGTCGTTCTCCGCCAACATCAAGGCGGTGACCCGCTCCTGCAGGTTCATGCTCTACAACATTCGGAGAGTGCGACCCTGCCTTACACAGGAAGCGGCGCAGGTCCTGGTCCAGGCACTTGTCATCTCCCGTCTGGACTACTGCAACTCGCTGTTGGCTGGGCTCCCTGCCTGTGCCATTAAACCCCTACAACTCATCCAGAATGCCGCAGCCCGTCTGGTGTTCAACCTTCCCAAGTTCTCTCACGTCACCCCCCTCCTCCGCACACTCCACTGGCTTCCAGTTGAAGCTCGCATCCGCTACAAGACCATGGTGCTTGCCTATGGAGCAGTGAGGGGAACGGCACCTCTGTACCTTCAGGCTCTGATCAGTCCCTACACCCAAACGAGGACATTGCGTTCATCCACCTCTGGCCTGCTGGCTCCCCTTCCTCTGCGGAAGCACAGCTCCCGCTCAGCCCAGTCAAAACTGTTCGCTGCTCTGGCACCCCAATGGTGGAACAAGCTCCCTCACGACGCCAGGACAGCGGAGTCACTCACCACCTTCCGGAGACATTTGAAACCCCACCTCTTTAAGGAATACCTGGGATAGGATAAAGTATTCCTTCTAACCCCCCCCCCCCCCCCCAAATTGTAAAGTGGTTATCCCACTGGCTATAGGGTGAACGCACCAATTTGTGAGTCGCTCTGGCTAAGAGCGTCTGCTAAATGACGTTAATGTGCCCTTGAGCAAGGCACTTAACCCTAATTGCTCCTGTAAGTCGCTCTGGTTAAGAGCGTCTGCTAAATGACTAAAATGTAATGTAAATGTAATGACGGCACCCTTGTTCTATCCATTGATCTCTTACCCTATCCATTCTGGTATCATTGAGCCAGAATGTCCAGCCAGATACAACTCCTTTTAAGAAAATTGTTTCATTGTGTATTGGAATAGGTTAGGTAGCCGGCCCACTACAGCTCATTACCACACTCCATTCCCCCAGGTGGCAGCAACAACCTTGTCCAGATGTTGAGCCTGGTTAATAAGCACTTTAGGTGTTGCCAATTAGGGTGATTGTCAGTTAGTGTCCCAGCTTACAAGCCTTGACGCTGCGGGTTTGTTTAATGGCCAGGAGGCTTTTCGTTTGTTTATGAGTCTTTAGTTTGGGCATGCGTTTGGTATTTTTCCTTTTTGTACATATGTGTTAAGTCAGGCATTGCTCTGAAGCCGAAAAAAGGAAATTCACATGAGCACCACAATGCCTACTCAACCCATACTCTACCAAGGTTTTCCAGCACACAGCTTTGACCCACTACAGCAGCTATGTTGGTCTATTTTACTTCAAACAATGTGTAGGCAGGTTGCTTGAGATTCAAACGGTCTCAAACTGTTGGTCTCCACCGTTCTCTCCTCTGTAGTAGCAAGACACGCGCAGTAGCGCGCACACACACACACACACACACACACACACACACACACACACACACACACACACACACACACACACACACACACTCCCCGTCTATTGCCACTCAACGATGCTCTTTTAAAAAGAGCCACCTAATAAGTGAAAATAAGCACAGACCGTGCGTGCGCCGGTGTGTGTGTGTGTGTGTGTGTGTGTGTTGGGAGGGGGGTGTCAAAACTATACACGAAAGAGAAATGGTCAAAATGTCTCCTCCAAGAGGCAAACCCAGGACCTTCAGATCTCGGTGACGTTAACGTGTTCATGATAGGGTTCATAGCTTATCTTGAAACTATTAAAAAATGGACAGTGATGATGACAGGAAGCTTTTGTTGCACACTGTTTTTGTTGTTCATTTACTCAGTACTGATTGAAAATGTATTTCTCTTGCTTGGTATACAAAAAGAGAGGCTAAAAACAGTTGTGTTGAAAACAGTCACATAGCTAACCAAGTTAGCAAGCATGGCGTCTTCTTTTGACTGCGCAAAGGTCACGCAAGCAAGCAATGATGTTGGTGTTGTTTAACCTGGGTTGCACCCGCACCTCCTGGCTACTTTTTACTTGGATGGCAACTTCAGGTTTTAGGGAATACATTGAAAAGTAACTTGACACTTATAATCAGTCAGCGCAAAATGTGGATTATAATGACAATAAGAAAATTGCATTGACAGAGGGAGTATACTGAATCAATGCATAAGGTAAGGGCTGGAACATTAGCTAGCTACATTGGTAAGCAAGACATATTGACTAGTGTATGGAGTAACGTTAGCTAACGTTAGATGAGCAATGACCATTGCATGTATTATACATTAGCAGCGTGGCAGTTTCCCAAAGTTTGGTGTTGACTATGAACTTTACTTAGTTAGCTAGCTGTGCTTTGTGGAAGAGTGTGGGACATTGTCAACAAACAGCTAACGTTAGAGCCTTGTTGGCTTGTAGCTAGCTAACGTTACCGCTAATGTTAGTTGGCTAGCTAACTGGCAATAGCAGCCAAGGATATTCGCCATCTTATTCGTGTTTGTGCTTTGATTACATGCAAGATTCAAGACCAACAGTTTACATAGATACCTTCAGCCATGTGAAAACCCTTCCATAGCTAAATTTTATATATATATATATATATATATATCAGTACCAGTCAAAAGTTGACACACCTACTCATTCAAGGGTTTTTCTTTATTTGTATTATTTTCCTTCAAGACTATTTTCTACATTGTAGAATAATAGTGAAGACATCAAAACTATGAAATAACATATATGGAATCATGTAGTAACCAAAAAAGTGTTAAACAAATCAAAATAGATTTTTAGATTCTTCAGATAGCCACCCTAGGCCTTGATGACAGCTTTGCACACTCTTGGCATTCTCTCAACCAGCTTCATGAGGAATGCTTTTCCAACAGTCTTGAAGGAGTTCCCACATATGCTGAGCACTTGTTGGCTGCTTTTCCTTCACTCTACGGTCTAACTCATCCCAAACCATCTCAATTGGGTTGAGGTCGGGTAATTGTGGAGGCCAGGTCATCTGATGCAGCACTCCATCACTCTCCTTCTTGGTCAAATAGCCCTCACACAGCCTGGAGGTGTGTTTTGGGTTATTGTCCTGCTGAAAAATAAATGATAGTCCCACTAAGCGCAAACCAGATGGCATGGCGTATCGCTGCAGAATGCTGTGGTAGCCATGCTGGTTAAGTGTGCCTTGAATTCTAAATAAATCACAGACAGTGTCACCAGCAAAGCACCCCCACACCATCACACCTCCTCCTCCTTGCTTCACGGTGGGAACCACACATGCGGAGGTCATCCGTTCACCTACTCTGCATCTCACAAAGACACAGCGGTTGGAACCAAAAATCTCAAATTTGGACTCATCAGACCAAAAGGACAGATTTCCAACGGTCTAATGTCCATTGCTCATGTTTCTTGACCCAAGCAAGTCTCTTTTTCCTATTGGTGTCGTTTAGTAGTGGATTCGTTGCAGCAATTCGACCATGAAGGCCTGATTCACGCAGTCCTCTGATAATGACATTGCTCATCCATATATTTATATATTCTTATTCCATTCCTTTACTTAGATTTTTATGTATTAGGTTTTTGTTGTGGAACTGTTAGATATTACTTGCTAGCTATTGCTGCACTGTCGGAACTAGAAGCACAAGCATTTCGCTACACTCGCAATAACATCTGCTAACCATGTGTATGTGACCAATAAATTTGATTTGATTTTGAACAGTTGATGTTGAGATGTCTGTTACTTGAACTCTGACGCATTTATTTGGGCTGCAATCTGAGGTGCAGTTAACTCTAATGAACTTATCCTCTATAGCAGAGGTAACTATGGGTCTTCCTTTCCTGTGGCAGTCCTCATGAGAGCCAGTTTCATCATAGCACCGCACTTGAAGAAAATGTTCAAAGTTCTTGAAATGTTCCCGGATTGACTGACCTTCATGTCTTAAAGTAATGATTGACTGTCATTTCTCTTTGCTTATTTGAGCTGTTCTTGCCATAATAGGGCTATCTTCTGTATACCACCCCTACCTTGTCACAACACAACTGATTGGCTCAAACACATTAAGGAGGAAAGAAATTAACTTTTAGCAAGGCACGCCTGTTAATTTAAATGCATCCCAGGTGACTACCTCATGAAGCTGGTTGAGAGAATGCCAGGAGTGTGCAAAGCTGTCATCAAGGCAAAGGGTGGCTATTTGAACAAAATCAAATATAATATATTTTGATTTGTTTAACACTTTTTGGGTTACTACATGATTCCATGTGTTATGTCATAGTTTTGATGTCTTCACTATTAATCGACAACGTAGAAAATAGTAAAAATAAAGAAAAATCCTGGAATTAGTAGGTATGTCCAAACCTTTGACGGGTACTGTATATATTCCATAGCTAGCTTCCTGTACTTGTAGCTTGCCTCTCATCCGACTGGTGTTAGCAAGCTAATAGCGCTGTTGCTGCGCAACCCAAGTGCTTTGGTCCGGTTTAAGAACTCAGATTCGGCAGAAAATGTTAGCATTGTCAGAAATGCTACAAAAAGTTAGCACATTGTTGGTTCTTAAAAATTGACAGAAATGAGCACGTGAGCGATAAATTATAAATTTAAATAAAAACTGTTGCACATACAAACAAAGTCAATCCAACATTTCTTTAAGTGCAAATTGTCACTTTATGGACGCTATAGTCTCGTTTTAATCTGACGTCTAGAATTTGAGCTAGGTGAGCGCAGAAAATACTCAGTTTCTAACGACTGTTAAAAATCAGATATATGGTTGTTGGTAAGGGCCAGATGGCTCATGACGAGAGGCGGGGAGTGTGTTGTGTACCTCCAATTAAATTGACTAGCAAATGTTCATCGACATTGGTGTCATATTAGCTTAGATATGATGGTAGGGAGATTTGAATTTAACATTGAGCTTCATCCAATGCCATATTGAACATTAGTATACTGGCACATAACGATTCCACCATTTGGTCTCTCCTTGATTTCCCCAAAGGTAGTAATGAGTGAGCTTCATCAGGGCTGTCTGTACTCAGACAAACACAATGAAAATGTATTGCACATAATATACTAATAACACTCAATACGAATGCATGTTTTGTCATACCAACAAAGCATTTTGAATGCAATTGAATAGTCAGCTCCTAGGATCAACCGAACAACCCTTTCGGGGTGTTTAGCCTGGACACAGACCCCACAGTGTTAGGGTAATGTGGTGTAGGTCTAGCTCACCTTTATCCACTATGTGGTCCAGGCCTCCCAGAAGCCTTAGCTCCTCTTTAAACCAGTCCCCGGCCCGCTTGGAGGTCAGCGATAACAAGGTCTCCATGGCTAAATGCCCCGTCTGCACACACACACAAACACACAGGGAGTAATGAAAACACATTTACATCACACATACAGGGTATAAATGGACAATACTGACTGTGTATTGTGATTCAAAGAGGCCAACTATGACAGACGATAACGGGGGGAGGAACTGGAACAAAAATATGATTTCCTTCCTTCCAGTGATGGAGTCAGGAGAAGCTAGTTTGCATGCAGGTGGCGTTTGAGTCCAACCACAACAATACTGCCTTCTCTAATTACATTGTCGATAGATAGAAACTTTCTAACACTTTCATCTCTATTATTAAAATATTTTAAAGTAAACTGTTGAGATCAAACGATAAGAGAATGTTTCGTTTTTCAACCCAACTTTCAAAATCGGATTCTCTAATGATTAATTCAACATGGAAGCGAACAGTCAGAAATATAAAGAGTGCTTAAATGAATGAAAATAAGTTGGGAGGCCTTGAGGCGAATGGTCAGTCTGCGCTCTGTGAAGAACAGGGCTACATCCCAAATGGCACCCTATTCCCTACATACCCTGGTGAAAAGTAGTGCACTATATAGGGAATAGGGTGCCATTTGGGATGTCGACTAGAACATCAGCGGAGAGGATATTTATAGAGGGAATGGGAGAAAAAAAGGCTCAAAGCCAGACATCAAAAGGCCCTGTCATCACATCATCAGACGTCCAAATTGGTCATATCAAACTGTTTAATTCTGTGCAGTTTGCCAGTCCCAATTCAAATACATTATTTCGATTGGCTCTACAGTGCAAATGCTAGAGACAGAGGAGGAAAGAGAGTTGCAGCTAGTCTCCATCCTCTAAGCAAAAACCAGGGCCATCTTCATTAGGGAACCAAACAGAAAAAGAACGGACTGAAACATGGAGGGACCACCTGAACATGTCCAATAGGAAACAACACATTTTAGTTTTCCATTGCAAAATATTTGTAGCTGCATATGAATATGACACAAGAAGGACTATCTCTAGGGGAGACCAGTACCGTGATGTTCTCCAGATCCAGGTGCTTGTTGTGCACTGTGTCGCACAGCTTGCGGATCTTCTCCTTGACCTTTGAAATCTCCTTGGTGGTGAGCTGGTCGTCCTTGGCCACCGAGTGGTCCCCATCCAGCTCCAGCAGGCGGATCATCAGATCTAGACTGGCCCGGTCCAGGTCCATGTTGAGTCTGTCTCGGCTCAGGATGTACATCAAACTGGCCGTGCACAGGGACAGGTTCTGGAGGGAGGGGATGGATGAAAATGGGACGGGAGAAGGAGGAAAGAAAGGATATGTAAACCTGATATCCTGACTTTTTAAAAGTAGTGTCACTAACGCAGGTTGTTACTAAGCGCTAAAACCATTTGTCACTTGGCAGGCTCCAGTTAAAGGACTGAGCTTCTCCACGGATCTGACAGAAACCAATTCAAGTCAGCCACAGTCTCTGGAGGAGAGCAGGGAACTTAACTTACCGGGTGCTGTGGGGCGTCGTTGAGTGTCTTGAAGACCTGGGCCACCTTTCCCCTGGCCCTCAGATGCATTCTGAAGCTGGGCATGGCACACCTGGTGGCCAGGCTAATGACACTGCAGGAGAGGACAGATAAATACAGTCTAATTGAATTGAACAGAGAAGAGGGTCACTGCCTCTGCTAGAGCATCGTATTGTCTGCTATCGCCTGATAGGAATGGCAGTGGTGCATGGGCTGCTCGAGGTAAACCGTGCTCTTAACTGCCCTGAATCATTACCTTAACCGTAATGGAGATGACAAAGAATCTGACCCTGTATCAGTGGTTAGGGCGGTTAGCGGCAGCTAGTCTTACCTAAGGCAGCGTGTGTTGAGGGGCTGGCCACTCTTCAGGCCGGTGGCCAGGTACTCAAAGTCATCGGTGAACTCCTGGTTCTCTCCAAACTCCACCACGTCGTTGAAGTGCTTGACATGCTGGACTACTGTGTATAGCTGGAGCAAAGAGTTGACAGCATGTTAACGCTTGTTGGGTTCATTCAATCACATGGGCTGCGTCCCAAATTGCACCCTATTCACTATTAAAGTGGATAGGGCTCTGGTCAAAAGTCGTGCATTACTTAGTACAGGGTGCGATTTCAGACGTTGCTCAAGTCCCCTTGATATTGTGTAAGAAAAGACAAAGGATCCACGCCATCATCACCATATTTCTCACACGTTCTAATTGCGTAACACATATCCCTAAATACCTACGCAACACGCTTCAATTGTTAGCATGCTAATGACAAATTCTGATGTGGGGGTGTAGTAGTGGGTGGAGTCGCTGCAAGTGTGGTACAGGGATGATGCAGACACTAGATCAAGCTGTAGAGCTCAGTCCTGCTATTCTCAGCATGAGAGCTATGCACCCGCCGCTTGCCTTGTTGGTCGGGAGCCAAGACCACAAACAAGACAGCAAATGAAACTGCAGGTGGAATTTAAAAATGTGGGATGCCCATTATGCTGCTGCTGCCTGTGAGACTGCCCACACTGCAGTTCCTAGCGGAGCGAACACTGCTTAGCATGCAAGATACCAATGTAATAAGATAAATAACTACAGATGGTTAACTGTTTAGGGATTCAGGGATCTTGCAGTATGGTCTTATAGGAGGTATGTAGAGAAATCAACACACAGCCTCAGAATTCACTGATTCGTTTCAAGACTATTTCTAAATAAGATGATTTACAGGGGTAAACCGATTGATCATCCATGAATTGGAGCTTTTGTTTAAATCCATTTTCAACATTGTAAACCAGGGTAATATTCATAAAGTGATCAAGGATCAGGTCCCCCTGTCCATATCAACCTTATTCATTATGATCTGGAAGGCAAAACTGATCCTAGATCAGCATGTTTCCTCAGATGCTTGATACTGCCCCAGGACAATTTCTAGTGTTCTTATAGGCTGTGCTTTATAGATACCGAGTTCCAGACACAGTGATGGGTTGCCAGGTAGAACAGAGAATGTTGTTGTGTTGAAGCTCACCTCCTTGTGCTCTTTCCTACATTTCAGTGCAGTGACGATGTCCTGGTAGGGCTCGGTGGGGAACGACACAGACTTGATGACTTTGGGAGGCGGGCATGGCGGCGCCTTGAACAGCCCGTCGTCTTTGTGAGAGTTAGACGAGTCCTTGCTGCTCCCGCTCGACTGGCTGGCCTGTTAGAGAGAGAGGGGGTAAGGAAGGAAGGAAGGAAGGAAGGAAGGAAGGAAGGAAGGAAGGAAGGAAGGAAGGAAGGAAGGAAGGAAGGAAGGAAGGAAGGAAGGAAGGAAGGAAGGAAGGAAGGAAGGAAGGAAGGAAGGAAGGAAGGAAGGTGTGAGTGAGAGAGAGAAAGGCAGAGAGAAAGGGGGGAGAGGCAGAATCAGAGGAAAAGGAGAAAGAGAAGAAAGAGAGGAAGAAAGAGAGGAGGAGGAGGGAGAGAGGGGAAGGGCCGAAGTAGAGAGTGGGTCAGAGGGAGACAAGCAGAACCACACAGCCACCTGCTCTCAGCTCAGTACACGGCCCTGCTGATTCATGCTGTTGAACACCAGCCAACGGCCTCCTGCCCCTTACATAAGGCCAGATAAGGCCCAGTAAAAACACTCTCTCAGTTTCACAGCACACACAGGCTCTGAGTCTCTTCTAGCAGTCCGAGGGAGGGCAAGGGATGAGGGACTTATAGGGCGCTGTAATACATGGCTAACATTATCGGTAAGACGCAGGAGCGTTCAGAGCCGTACTAACATTATCACTAAGACGCAGGAGCGTTCAGAGCCATACTAACATTATCACTAAGACGCAGGAGCGTTCAGAGCCGTACTAACATTATCACTAAGACGCAGGAGTGTTCAGAGCCGTACTAACATTATCACTAAGACGCAGGAGCGTTCAGAGCCGTACTAACATTATCACTAAGACGCAGGAGCGTTCAGAGCCGTACTAACATTATCACTAAGACGCAGGAGCGTTCAGAGCCATACTAAGATTATCACTAAGACGGAGGAGCGTTCAGAGCCGTACTAACATTATCACTAAGACGCAGGAGCATTCAGAGCTGTGATGCATTTTTTAAAAGGCTAATGAATTTCAAGAATGGCAAGGTGCCACACATGCATCTAATGACATTTGGAAAATGAATCAGACGCAGGGTTTATACCAAATGGCACCCTAGTGCACTATAAAAAGAGAATAGGCTGCCATTTGGAACACAACGTGGAGTAGAGTGGCCATAATGGGGTAAACCACAGTGAAGAGACCAATCGGAGCATCCTTGGTGGTGGAGGGAGGGTGTGAGTGAGGATGGAAAGGGAGTTTCTTAAGGAAGTTAGGGCTCGAGGGTATGGAAAATTGCATTAGAGTTTACACTGTCCCGTTTGCATGGGACTGAATCAGCCATGTTGCTTGAGCAGAGAGAGAGTGAGAGCCATTGCCTACCTACAGAATGAGAACAGTTTGTGGTGCAGCTTTCACCAGCTGCAGAAATCTCACACCTCTAGCTAGCTGGGTAGGCAGGCTGATCGGAGAGCCAGGGCTAGTATTTGGGTGGGGGGTGGTGGGTGACACCCATAACTAGGGTGGTGATTTCGGGGGTTACTTACGGGTGCAGTGGTTGAACGGGGTACAGGTGGCGGCGGCAGCTCCTCTGGCTCTCTGTTCCAGTGTCTGGCATTGTACACAGCTTTAGTGGGAGACTGCAGGGGGAACAGGAAAACATGAGGTAAGTCCATCAGGTTACTTCACATTCCATCACACAGTTCAGCCCTTCCTGCTAGAACAGTGTTACTTAGAACACGTCAAATGAGAATCATTGATCAACACACACGCCAACCAAACTGCAACAGTATACTGTGTTTAAAAACAACCAAGCCAATTCAAAGTGTAGTCAATTGCTCCGAATTCGAGGTGATTTCTGATACTGGGAATTCTCAGTGTCTTGGAAGATAAATCAAAGTAGGGCAGCGATTCCCAAACTTTGTTGGCCTGGGACCCCATTTTGATATCAACATTTGGTTAAGAGCGTTGTGCCAGTAACCGAAAGGTCGCTGGTTCTAATCCCCGAGCCGACTAGGTGAAAAATCTGTCGATGTGCCCTTGAGCAAGGCACTTAACCCTAATTGCTCCTGTAAGTCACTCTGGATAAGAGCATCTGCTAAAATGTAATAGCAATAGCAAACATTTCTTTGTGACCCCACCATGTAAATGTGGGGTTGACTTTATGATCTTCTGTGTAGAAAAGAACATAATTTATGTTCTTCTCCCCCCAGCCTGATTTAGTGCCTGGTCTTGTCCACCCAGTTCTAACGGCTTGTGGGTATAGTAGAGGGAAGCATTATGTATGTACGCGTTCCTGAGAGTCTTATCTTTCAGTGATGGGGTCATAAGATGTTGTAGCATAAACCGTTCAAAGGATAGAGCCACATTTGTAGGAAGACAACAGAAATCGCATTGAGCGGCTACCCGGTTCTATGAGCCATGGGCAACTTGTCTCTCGCGACCCCATTTTCAAATCAGGCAACCCCACATCGCAAGCCCTAGTTTGGGAAACCCTGTAGTAGAGTGAGACGATACAGAGAGTGGATTGGATAGAAGACATTGGCCTTTGTTGGTTCCTGTAACAAACAAGCCCCGGGGAGAGACGGGGAGAGAGAGAGAGAGAGACTAAATGAATGCCTATTAAACCACCAGAGGCAGCCAGGACTCCTCAAACAGCAGGACTGACTGAAGACAACAGCCAGCGCTGTGAACACACACACAGTGACACAAACCTTGGCTCCTCTCTGCTTAAAGGGAGCCTATTGGCTCAGCCTGTTGATGGGATATTAATAATGAATCAAAGAAAAAGAATACTAGCAAGAGCGAACAAACATTGTTGGCTCAGGACAGAGCACTGCAGGAAATAACGAACCAAGAGTACCTCAACTTTCATTTAGGCCCTCTAGTCTTCTTAACCATGATCCTAACCTAATCAAGTGGACACAGACAGGAAGATTCGACACCCACCCCCATGGGAGTGTGAGCTCTTGTGACGAAAGGCATTTTCTGTAAACATGGGCACTTATCTGTCATGCACACACACACACAAACATGAGAAGGTCAGACAGAAGGAAATGAATACCAAATACACTACTTGAGTTCCCCTTTCCAACACTGCCAAGTTAAGACATGTTTGCCCAAGGCCCTCTTCATAAATCTGAGACGAGTGCAAGTAGCCAAATCACACACAGAGACACACACACGAGACAGACACGCACACCGAGACACACACCAAGACAGACACACACACACACCGAGACACACACACACACCGACACACACACTGACACTAAGCAGAAGACTGAGGAGCTGTCAGTTCCAGCTGTAGGCGAGGTTCAACTAAACCACTCAACCAGCAATCAGCTGTTGTGGTCCAGGACCCCTCAAGACGGTAACAGCATCCCTGCTCTGGCCTTATGAGACACGGGCAATTCCATGATAACGGAAATATGCTGAAAATCAGATTTGTCACTTTAAAAATGTATACCAAACAAAAACCATTGAAATCAAAGTTTAAGAAACCATAGAACAAGGACTACTTTTAACAATTTCCACTTAATATTTTACAAAAACATTTACAGAAAGAACTGTGAAGATACAACGTTTTTATTTACTGTGTAAATTGTTCAAAGTAGTCTTTGTGCATATAGTTGTATGCTTTGTTAAACTTTGAAATTACTCGTTTTTGGTTAGCACACATTTAAGTGAAAAATTGGTCCCAGCTTACAGTAACTCCATTATCATGGAATTGCCCACATGGAAACATACTTTTATGACTCACATCTACACCGTCACACACGCGAAAATGCCATTAAATCTCAAATGAGCCTCAGATTTAAATGCCCAAACAAAGCTGTGAAAGAAAACAGGGAAGTGTTTTCCATGAATTAAAACCCACTTCACGGTCCTGCCAGCCATCAGCCAACCCAACCCTGTAAACCAGTTCTGTTCCAAGACAGACAATCACAGAACGTGTGGAAACAGACAGAGGGTATTACTATGGATGAATCCCACATGGCAACCTACCTTTGACCAGGGCCCCTAGTATACTTCATATATAGGGAATAGGGTGCCATTTGTAATGTTCACAATAACACCAGCAGGGTATCTGATGAGATGTTTACCCCTTTCTCTACCGTATAAAGTCTTCTACACCACGCTGTCGGTGAGCCGCTGGAGTCATTAAGCCAGAGTGAGAATGATTATGAAGAGGCGTGGGGAGGGGAATGCGGGGCCTTTAAACACCTGTGCATCTCTACCGAGGAGAGAATTGGGCTTGACACTATAAATAACCTGTGGCTCATTCTTAGGGTTCTCTGCAGGATATTTTAACAAGGTGATATGCCGAGTATGGCGTAACTGCCATTTCCTGCAATCTAGAGAAAATGGAGGTTCCATTCTTTGGGGAGAACCCTGATTCTAATTTATTTTTAACCGTCTGAAATGAGTCATTACCAACCGTCATAAACGCCCACGATGTTAAACCCGCGTGGGGAGAATGTCTCTCAAGGCAGGTAAAAAAATGCTCAGTCTTCCTGCAATCCAACGCTGCTGCTTTAAGCAGGCCGGACTCATTTATCCACTGCACCGCCACCCGCCCAACCAACACGCATACTGTTACCGACTCCTGGCCTGCCAAATCATTTATCGCTTACACTCTCGGCTCAATCAGAGCACACAAGCTCTCGGGTTCAACTGTTGCGCGTGAAAAATGCCCAACACCCATCTTGGCCCAAACATTGGAGCTCAAACCCAATCCAAGAGAAAGCAGGAGCCATAGGTCTCTCCTTAGGCAACAGACACATAAACAAACAATAGGAAGAGATGTTGGTTCAGCAGAACAGGACACAATAACAGATCGAAGACAGGAGGAGGAATCCTAGAAGAATCTATAAAGCAATAATAGGAAGACTTTTAGGAGAGATATGGGCCAAATCACTGCCTGAGGACAACCACCAGGGAGAGAAAGAGAGAGAAAAAAAGGTTAGCTGGAGGACAGAGTAAGGAAGATGGACTGACACAGAGAGAGAAGAGTGTGGGCGAAGTGAGAGAGAGAGTCGGTAGATGTATCATATATCCATGATTAATGTAGGAGAGCCAGCCAGGCTCTGAGTCTAGGGGTGTACTGTGAACAGAGGGGAGCAAAGGGCCTTGGCCTGTCCACAGGCTGCAGACATAACACTCACCAGCCTGACAGAGAGCAAGAGAGAGCTACTCAATAAACACAACACACTCGCTGTTCAGCCACGTCCACTCGTCCAGACTAGAGCAGAGCTAGCTGCCCATATACAGACCTGACATGAATTAGTCAGAGACGACATGATAATGATGGTGGCGATTAAATCAACCTCTAACATCTGACAGCCGACATCAACAGATTGGCAACTCCACGGTAACAGAATTATGAGGAGACTCAGATTATTCGCTTTAATATGTATGCCAAACAAAAAACAATGATTGCAAAGTTAAACAAACCAAACTATGTACAAGGCCGACTGAAAATTTGACAAAAACACATTTCCTTTCAGAACAGTGCAGATGCGAAGTTTGGTAACAGAATGACGGCACAACCAGCACAAACTGTTATTCTGTTACCAATCTTCGCATCTGCACTGTTCTTAAAGGAAATGTGTTTTTGTAAGATTGTCAGTGGAAATTGTTAGAAGTCATCCTTTACAATTATTGATTGTTGTTTGGCATACATTTAAAGTGACAAATACAGAGGCCCAGAACATACATACACAAATAATGCATCAAGCACAACTGGTTATGGAGAATGAATAATAGAATGAAAAAGATGGAATTGTAGGTATTATTATGGAAAACAGCAGCATTTCTTCTGCAATTTGTAAGCAAACTGCATGAGAAGAAGATATATTGTTATGCATCCAATTCAAATTGGTTTCTGTAAGGGTTAGTTACAGGCTGTGCCCCAAATAGCACTCTAATACCGACATAGTGCACTACGGGGCCCTGGTCAACAGTAGCGCACTATATAAGGAATAGTGTGCAATTCGGGACTAGTCCATGTAAGTTGCATGCGCCAGAGTGCCACTTCACTACCCCTACAGTTGGGCCAGTCGCAATAGAAATCGCTGCCTTTTGACGACTCATGAATACCCCGATCCTTTTGGAGGGCTATTGTTTTTTTTTAATGAGTTCAGCGCTTTTAATAATGTTACCTGCATGGAGTACATTACAGGGCTATGGATGAGGAATCTCTGAGCAGAAAACACCTCCAAAGACTTGGAAGGCACCTTCGCACTCTACAGGTTTGTAGTACCCAAATGCAAAGACTGACTTATGAGAATACCCCTAAAATGTGCAAGTTGCCTTTACAAATGACTATATGAAACATTGTATGACCTATAACCTGTATTTAACAACCTCAACATATATAACGTGTCTGATTTTCTCACAATAAGATTTCACATCCCATTCTAAGCAGGGCCTTGCTCTTAAAGACCAATAACGGAGCACTTACAGATGAAGTCCATCTAAGCAATTGGAGATAGGGCATTACTGGTTCTCTGGATAAATAAAAAAAGAGAATGAGTGTTGCTGGGTATGCATCTCCAGTTCAATGAGTTCGCACCTATTGGAACCTAGGACCAGAGACCGTCAATGGCAGCTGTCATCCCTCCATCCACATACAAATAACAAGCCAT
Source organism: Coregonus lavaretus (assembly GCF_964263955.1). Taxonomy (NCBI): domain Eukaryota; kingdom Metazoa; phylum Chordata; class Actinopteri; order Salmoniformes; family Salmonidae; genus Coregonus; species Coregonus lavaretus. The sequence continues at coordinate 82,639,480 of NC_139988.1, read as the reverse complement.
TTTGGCATCTCTGCAGCACATACAGAGCGTAGTCTACTCATTCTCTGATGAACGTTCTGGGTCTAGTTCATTGGCCACCAAAACGGACTGAAACAGGGAGGGGACTACCTGACCTTGTCCAATGAAAAGCGCTCTTTTCTGTTTTCCGTTGCAAAACGTTTCGCTGAGATGTGCCGCTGTGGCCTGATGAACACGATCCTGGACTTGAGTGCAGGGAGAGTTGCCATAGAACACTTCTTACCTTTTTGGGGCCACTGAAGATCTTCCTATTGGTCTCCCTGCTCTCCTTGGACTTCTCCACCTGTTTTGCCTGAGGTCTCCTGGGCATCTCTAGGCCCACAGAGGCAGAGTTGTCCTCTGGGAAGTCCATCACATCTACAGGGGACATGCCAAAGTAAGACGTGTGTTAGATTAGGACAGGAACATCACTGTTCATTACCAAGTCCATAGAATTAAATATAGAATCCTATCGTGAATTATAAGATCTCTGTGACCAAGTCATTATTAGCCTAAATGATTTGAGTATAATAGATTTACATTTTAGTCATTTAGCAGACAGACACTCTTATACAGAGCGACTTACAGGGGTAATTAGGGTTAACCCTCAAGAGTTGATATTCGCGCCCCGCAGAAATCTAATTAGCATCATAACAAATCAATCCTTCAGTTTAAGCTAGAGACATGTTTTATTTTTTAGAGGGGCTGCGTCTCAATCCACTGCACTCGCCCTGAAGTCGGTACAGATGATTTGCGAACTGTCTGTAGCGTCCGAACAGTTTGGGCTACACACTAATATGACCCCTCTATGGAAAGGCGAGTCTCGCATGAACACATACATGTCGGTTGTTTTGCTCTAGGATGCCCACAAGCCTCTCAAGACTAGTATAAAGGTAGCTGGGTACCAGTTTAAAAAATGAATGGAAGTATATATGGAGATAGTTTAGTGCCTAAAATAAGGGGTTAAAAAATATATATATCCCTCAGATATAGGACAGACACTTCAGAACGAACTTCCTTATGGGTTTTTTTGTGACTGTTTATCCATGTATGAAGCTGTTATTCAATGTGTTTCTATGGGCTAATAGCAGTAAGGCTAAATTCAATGTTTCATCAAATAACTTTTCTATATATATATATATATATATATATATATATATATATATATATATATATATATACACACACATATATATATATATATATATACATACTTTTATAATTACAGGGGTCCTAAAATTTCAAATCAAATAGCTAAATGATCATTGGTATGACCTTCTTAAAACAATTTCATGTTGGCTTAGTAGAAACCCATATGTTAGCTTAAGCTGGGTGTACATGACATGATTTTGCCCACGATTTATACTGAACAAAAAACTATAAAACGCAACATGCACCAATTTCAAAGATTTTACTGGAAATCAGTCAATTGAAAAAAATGTATTAGGCCCTAATCAATGGATTTCACAACTGGTAATACAGATATGCATCTGTTGGTCATAAATACCTTCAAACAAGGTAGGGGCGTGGATCAGAAAACCAGTCAGTATCTGGAGTGACCACCATTTGCCACATGCAGCGCGAGATAACTCCATCGCATAGAGTTGATCAGACTGTTGATTGTGGCCTGTGCAATGTTGTCCCACTCCTCTTCAATGGCTGTGCCAAGTTGCTGGACATTGGAGGGAACTGGAACACGCTGCTGTACACGTCGATCCAGAGCATTCCAAACATGATCAATGGGTGACGTCTGGTGAGTATGCAGGCCATGGAAGAACTGGGACATTTTCAGCGTCCAGAAATTGTGTACAGATCCTTGCGACATGGGGCCGTGCATTTTCATGCTGAAACATGAGGTGATGGTGGCAGATGAATGGCATGACAATGGGCCTCAGGATCTCGTCACTGTATCTCTGTGCATTCAAATTGCCATTGATAAAATGCAATTGCGTTCGTTGTCTGTAGCTTATGCCTGCCCATACCATAACCCCACCATGGGACAGTCTGTTCACGTTGACATCAGCAAACCGCTCGCCCACACGACACCATACATGTGGGTCTGCGGTTGTGAAGCCGGTTGGACATACTGCTAAATTCTCTAAAACGACGTTGGAGGCGGCTTATGGTAAATACATTTACATTAAATTATCTGGCAGCAGCTCTGGTGGACATTCCTGCAGTCAGCATGCCAATTGCACGCTCCCTCAAAACATGAAACATCTGTGGCATTGTGTTGTGACAAAACTGCAAATTTTAGAGTGGCCTTTTGTCACCTTACACAAGGTGCACCTGTGTAATGATCATGCTGTTTAATCAGCTTCTTGATATGCCACACCTGTCAGGGGAATGGATTATCTTGGCAAAGGAGAAGGGATGTAAACAGATTTGTGCACAACATTTGAGAGAAATAAGCTTTTTGTGCTTATGGAACATTTCTGGGATCTTTTATTTCAGCTCATGAAACATGGGACCAACACTTATTGCGTTTATATTTTTGTTCAGTGTAGCTGTCCCAGACAAGTTTTTGAGATCGGAGACAAAATCCCCATGTCGTTGCCTACTCGGGGCACGCAGCCATCACCGACGCTCGTTTAATGTGAGCGGGTCAGAGACGAAATCTGAGGGCTACCGATCTAGTCTTTGAGCAGTCCCAGACGTCCCAATATTTTCAAACATGTTTGATTTTATCAGCACAAAATCTGCCATGCTCTTGTAGTGTGAGATGTGCAACGACAAGTTTTGAGAACGGTGATCCGCAATAGCCAATGAGAGCTCACCAGAGAAGAAGCCAGTGAGATGATAACGTTGTATCGCATCATCCAGAATGTGTAGACTCAAGCTGGAGCGATGACTACTACTAGTATGCGTTTGTACTAACCAAAGCCAAAGTGTCAAATCGTTACAGCTCTGGAATGCACGAGCAATGTTATTCAATTCGAAATGTTTGCTAGATATTTCAACTCTATATGGCAAGCGTGAATGTCAGACTGAACGCTTATGAGGATACTTTGCTGCACAGCTCGTAGATTGGTTAAATCTAATCACTTTGTTTTTCGCGAGACAGCGTGGTATCGAGATTCCTCACAAACAAGTGAAGAATCTTGTAGTGTGTGACCCCGGTCTGTGCCACGTCGTTTAGTGGGCACCTCTACGTTGGCAAGACAACTACAGGAAAGACGGTCGTTTAATGTGAGAGGCTCAGCGATGTTAGGATTTTGAAAGTCGTGTAGTGTACACCCGGCTTTAGTAGAAGTGTGTATATAGAGATCTCCATGTTCTTGAAATTCACCTTGCCTGAGTCTGCCCTGTACTGATGCTGGTCTGAGTGTGTGTGTGTGTGTGTGTGTGTGTTGTAGTACTGACCTCGACTGAGGCCCTGTGCCTGACCTGTGTGGCTGCTAGTCTGACTGTCCAGCTCCTCGCTGCCGGACAGGGGGCTGTCCACCCTCATCTCCATGGAAGCAGCGGAGGCTGCATAAGCTGTGGCTGCAGCCTTGGCAGCCCTCTTAGCCTTCCTCCTCTCTTTGGCCTGGGAGCCCTCGTCTTCGTCGCTGTCGCTCATATCGTCGAAGCCAAAATACTTGATCTTGTAGTTGGAGCTGCCGGATGCCACAGGGTCGGAACTGCCCTCCTCCTGGGTGGCACCACGGCCCGCCTCGTTTTCCTCGAAGCCAAAGAAATCCAACTTGGTGTCTTTCTTGGTCTTGCTCTGAGTGGGTCTGAACCTGGTAGAGAGAAACAGAGAGAGAGAGAGAGAGAGAGAAGTTAGAACAACCTACACTCCAATGGCTTTTGAGCAGGTGCGAGATATTCAAGGATGCGTGTTCATCAGCAAAATAGAAGAATCCAAAACACATTTGAGAGCATAGCCTATACTGCAGCGTGTAGATTATTATCCTTGTCTGATCAACAGAGGGAGAGAAACATACCTCATTGTTATGACTGTCAGTGAAGGGAGCAGAAATAGCCCAAACATCATCATAATCTAACAACAACAGTGATTATCCCAGTATAGCGGTAGGTAGGTAGCAGTAGGTCACCTGGTGGGTTTGGCTGGTGCTGGTTCAGTCTTCTTCTGCAGACGGCCAGCCTCTCCCAAGTCTGTCAGGGGGGTAGCCACAGCGGCAGCGGGGGTGTATTCCTCCATGACCCTGTCCTGAATGGTGACGTTACACACCGACAGGCAGGACGGGTGAAGCACCGTGAAGTCTCTCGTCCGCCCGCGGCCCGCCGGCTTGCTGCTGTTCTCTGTATTGTTGGTCTTGAGTGGGCCAGATCCGGGCCCACTACTGAAGGCTGTGCTGGTACTAGTGGTGCTGTCAGAGTCCCCGGCCTGCTTGCCTTTGTTGGGCCGGCGGTAGGTCCGGCAGTGGGTGCTGACCCTGAGGAGAGACTGGGAGTAGTCCTGGGACTCGGAGGGCTCGATGGGGACCTCGAAGTACCCCAGGCCCACATCGTAACTGGGAGTAGGCTCTGGGGATGTCTTGTCTTGCCTGGCCAGACCGAGACCATAGCCCCACTCGCCACTCCACATTGACGAGGGGGGGCTTCTGGGGGGCTCTGGGGTGGGAGAGGCGGGCCCCAGACCCATCACTGCGTCCCAGTTGTCGTAAGAGTCCTTGGCCTCGCTCTTTAGGGTGGTGGTCTGCGCGATAGGCTTCTTGTCACTTTCTGAGGCGTTGCAGTACCATGAATAGCTGTGTTTCTCCGCAGTCGCACCCTCACTGGACCAGCTCGGTTGTCTTGGCTTGGCTGGGGGAGGAAAGGCAGTGTATTAGCACCACATTTTAAAAGGTGCAATATGCCGAAATAGCGCCACCATTTCCTGGTTGCAAAAATTTGAATAGTTTGCCTAATTTCAGTTTGTGACAAAACAAGCACTCAGTGTAGAGAATCATTGTACCATCTAAACCACTGTGAAATATATTTTAAATAACAACAAATATTATATTTTCAGCTGTTTGAAGCTGGTGTACAAAAACGAAAGTAAAAGACGCAAAAACTAAACTTAACAGGAAGAATAGAAATAGCACACAGTGCATTCGGATAGTATTTAGATCCCTTGACTTTTTCCACATTTTGATGTTACAGCCTTATTCTAAAATTGATTAAATTGATTTTTTTTGTCTCAACCTACACACAATACTCCATAATGAGAAAGCAAAAACAGGTTTATAGAAATGTCTGCAAATGTATTAAAAATTAAAAACTGAAATACCTTATTTACGTAAGTATTCAGACCCTTTACTCAGTACTTTGTTGAAGCACCTTTGGCCGCGATTACAGCCTCGCGTCTTCTTGGGTATGACGCTACAAGCATGGCACACCGTTATTTTGGGAGTTTCTCCCATTCTTCTCTGCAGATCCTCTCAAGCGCTGTCAGGTTGGATGGGGAGCGCCGCTGCACAGCTATTTTCACGTCGCTCCAGAGAAGTTTGATCTGGTTCAAGTCCGGGCTCTGGCTGGGCCACTCAAGGACATTCAAAGACTTGTCCCAAAGCCACTCCTACGTTGTCTTGGCTGTGTGCTTAGGGTCATTTCCTGTTGGAAGCTGAACCTTCGCCCCAGTCTGAGGTCCTGAGCACTCTGAAGCAGGTTTTCATCAAGGATCTCTGTACTTTGCTCCGTTCATCTTTCCCTCGATCCTGACTAGTCTCTGTCCCTGCCGGTGAAAAACATCCCCACAGCATGATGCTGCCACCACGCCTCACCGTAGGGATGGTGCCAGGTTTCCTCTAGACGTGACGCTTGGCATTCATCAGACCAGAGAATCTTGTTTCTCAGGGTTTGAGAGTCCTTTAGGTGCCTTTTGGCAAGCTCCAAGCGGGCTGCCATGTGCCTTTTGCTGAGGAGTGGCTTCCGTCTGGCCACACTACCATAAAGGCATGATTGGTGGAGAGCTGCAGAGATGGTTGTCCTTCTGGAAGGGTCTCCCATCTCCACAGAGGAACTCTGGAGCTCTGTCAGAGTGACCATCGGGTTCTTGGTCACCTCCCTGACCAAGGCCCTTCTCCACTGATTGCTCAGTTTGGCCCGGCGGCCAGTTCTAGGAAGAGTCTTGGTGGTTCCAAACTCCTTCCATTTAAGAATGATGGAGGCCGCTGTGTTCTTGAGGACCTTCAATGCTGCAGACATTTTTTGGTACCCTTCCCCAGATCTGTGCCTCGACACAATCCTGTCTCGGTGCTCTACGGACAATTCCTACGACCTCATGGCTTGGTTTTTGCTCTGACATGCACTGTCAACTGTGGGACCTTATATAGACAGGTGTGTGCCTTTCCAAATCATGTCCAATCGATTGAATTTAACACAGGTGGACTCCAATCAAGTTGTAGAAACATCTCAAGGATGATCAATGGAAACAGGACGCACCGGAGCTCAATTTCGAGTCTCATAGCAAAGGGTCTGAATAGTATCTGTTTTTTATTTCTAAAAACCTGTTTTCACATTGTCATTATGGGGTAGTGTGTAGATTGATGAGGAATCTTTTTTTTTTTTAATCCATTTTAGAATAAGGCTGTAACGTAACAAAATGTGGAACAAAGGGGTCTAAATACTTTCCGAATGCACTGTAGAATAGATCTACCGCTTAGACTTGCTTTCAATGAGAATGACAGATATATAACTCACATTTCTACGCGAATTTGGTTGAGTCGCCCAAAAGTTACATATTGCAGCTTTAAGTGTTAGGCAGTTACTGTCTCTGACAGAGATGTAGCATACAGCAGATGAACTAAAGCCACCTTGTTGCCTGCCACACTACAGCATGGGCGCCATTTTCACAGCGGAAGGTGGCAACAACCATGTATGAGAGAGTGTTAACTAAGTGCTAGGGCTGCAAGAGGACCAGCACACCCTGGTAAAACTGGCACAATGCTGAAAAAATGCTGAGTCAGAAAATGTCTCCAACTCTGTTGGTCTAAGTCACCACAACATCAGGAGACTGGGTTAGCCTACATGTGATGACAGAGTGTGGACATTGACAACACTGGCTCCTGTAATTATTTACTTTAAAAGCTGCTGGGTGGGACAGTAATTACTTGCTAAACAACTATACTGGCAGTTGAGTTCCAATAGGCTGCTACAAACCACTTGCATTCAGGCAAGCAGATTCTGGTATATACCCCTCCCTAAGGAATGTTTACGCTCGCTAGGTTATATGACTAAGGTAATAGTGCACAGAATGTACCTTAGGCCAGGGTTCCCCAACTGGCGGCCAGCAGCTAAATCTGGTTGATGATCCATGCCTTAGGCAGTCTCCTCCCTAGGATAATTTTTGACAACTCCCAATCTCATCCTTCCAAGGCTCGAAATCCCAAAATCAGTCGCATAAGATAGACGCTTCATCACTGACAAGAGCTATGACACCTCAGTCCAAAACGTCCATGGAATTCAAAGCTATTCAACCAAGGGAATTAAAGAGATTCTCCTGTACTTTTGTATACTTTTTAGCCAGTAGTTCTGAAAGTAGCACTCACAAGCCAAAAGTGGTCCTCGAAAATTGCATACTACGTCACATATGTGCAGATATGTGCACCACATGCAAACAACATTAAAAAGCTGTCTCACAAAAAAAAATCCTGAAAGTTAGATGTAGTTTCACGAGCCAATGCTAACTAGTGTTAGCACAATTAATTCCAGTCATTGCACTAATGCTAGTTAGCAATTGCGCTAGCACTAGTTAGCAACTTCCTTCAAACCGAAAGCAGTGACATAAATAATGGTATCCACGAGTTCATCTGACTCTGGGGAAGTAGATAAATGGCATCAATGCCAAAATCCCAAGTACCCCTTTAACTGAGCTCTAAGTACCCCTTCAACTGAGCTCAGCATATCAATGAGAAAGATCATATCACAAGAGAGATAGTAGGCCTACATCCTATCTCTCTACATTTTACTTCAAAATAACTTGGGTTTTGTCATTAATTCATGGTGTTGTGGTTTTTGCTGAGAATGCCAAGACAGTTGAAGAACAGGTTTTGTATTACACTTCCCCCTGTTTAAAAATTTTTTTTTTATGGGAATGTTCCATTATTTTCAAATCCTTTGCACTTGAGAAATCATCTGACTGAGAAAATGCCTGATTAGATTTCAATCAGAGCCGTAACAGGCCTGGTTTATTATGCAGTCTGTACTTTGGAGGGATTTTGAGACAACCCTCTCCCTGTCTGGGCACACTCTGAACGCAAAGACGATCACACCATCATCGCTAACACTGAGCACCTTGGAGTTCAAACGATTTTTTAGGTCCAAATAAGCTTTTCAATAATTAGCCACATTAAAAAGGGCCGGTAGGAATGCTTTGCTTGACGAATCCTTAAACGAGGCTCAATAAGTATTACCATCAGTCTGGCTCTGAAAAGTTTCCTTTAATCCCTGATCTGCTCATATTGATTTCTCCTCCAGCCAAACAAGTACAGAGAGTTTCTACGGGTGGACAAGTGAACACTGGGCTTTGGAGGATATCCTGGGTTTGTGTAGGAATGTGGCAGTGCTGTTGCTTAATGTGCCAATGACTACTACTTTCAATTCAGTTTTCATAGACTGACAGTTAGGAAAATATTGACTCATGTGACTAACACCAACTAGAATGACAAAGGATTTGCATGTGGCTATTGTTCCATACCTGAGCCTGCAACTTCAATACCTACAGAAATGTGTCAAACAAACCCATTCTCTAAGTGTCTAAAAGACAACAACTTCCAGTGCCACTGATTTGAATGACAGAGTCACAGAGGGCATACAGCCATATAGAGGGGTGTAAAATGATGTGATACTGTTTTTGCGGTGGACAAGGGCACACACCAGCAGGCAGCATTGCATTGAAACGGGCCCATAACTAGAGCAATAAGTTGCTGCCTCCGGCAGTAAATAACATTCAGCGTGTCTGCTTAGCAATGCGGAATACAATCAGAACCACCTGCCATAGAGGAGATGGCCTCCTAAAACGAGGCTGCACCCGTCAAGTGGACCGGTTTCATATTAGAGAAGCGCATCAACATAATGCAGACTGTAAATTCTGATGGGTTTGCATCTCCCCAGCGAGTGCTTTGGGTGTAATCCACAAGAGCCACCTGCTAGGCTGACAGTTGGTGCCCATTATTCCATTCCAGAGGGTGAGCTAAACTCACTCCTGGCAGCCTGTTGAAACCCGCTCCAAAGACACACTGCCAGATTAGATGTTTTTCTGTTCCAAGATTTGGGCTACACAAAGTTTTCCAAAGTCAAAAGCTTACAACGATGTTTGCAAAGTGGTAAATTGCTGATCAATTGAAATGACTACTCATCTGAATCATAAGGTCAGCTAACAATCTGCTGTCTAAATCAGATTGGTGGATGACATCATATGGTCTGAAATTAACACGCCTAATTGCAAGTGCATCCTAATTTAATAATTTAGCATTTCCTTTTGTAAGCTCACTATCATACCTAATTTATTATTTCCTACTCAGCTTTTACTATATTGGATTACTATATTGGATCACTAAGGACCATCAAAATATGTGGTACCTTAAAAATCAATTTGCTTGAAATCAATTACAGGAAATAACTGTTTCAATAATTATAACTGAAGTTGGCTGACATGGCACACGACATTTGATCTTAACAAATGAGTCCACCACATTGCAAGACAGAGGGAAATCAATAGATCACTTCAACCTTACACCCCCTGGAAGCAAAGGTCTTCTGGCCCAAGATTAGATCCTACAATGGATTAGTAGTAGTCCTACTTTGCAACATGAGGCTCCTCCTACCTGTTGTAGTGGTGGTGTTGAAGAACCTGGCTGTGTCCTCTGTGACCCTCAATTGGCTTCTGTCACTCCCCATGCTAGAGGTAGTTCTACTGGGAACAAGGCTGCTCTGCTGGCTGCTCCTCGACTCCAGGCAGAAGCCTGGCCTCCCTGCCTGAGGCGGCTCTGCTGCTGCCGGCTTGGCTGGGGAGGCCTTGGCCTGTGGGAAGCGAGAGGTGACCGTCTTGGACTCCTCATCGCTGTCAAAGCCAAAGGGGTCCTCAGAGCTCTCGTCAGAGAGTTTGGGCCTCTTGGGCTGCTCTGCCACCTCACTCTTCAGGCCCGGGCGCTTGGAGCTCACCTTGGCCTTGTATGTCGTCTCGCCCCATTTGGTGCTGAGCGTGGCTCTCTTGTTGGACAGGACCTCATCAAACTTGGATGATGATGATCCATCGCCGCTCTTACGGCTGTAGGTTTTACCAAATCTGGATGTCATTGTGGCATCTGTTTCATATTCTCTGTGACGGATACAAAATATAAAATGCATTAGTTGCTGTCATCAAAGGCCATTTCTCATCAACGCAATCACAATATTGTGGTTGAAGTTTACTTTTACTGTAATGTTTTGATTTTTGATGTAATAAATCTGCATTATTGGCGATTCAGTTCATCAGCACCCAAATGTTATTAGGAAGTTGTCATTTCACCACTACGTTATTGTAATGTTAGTGCAGTGTGGTTCCCAAACTTGGGGTCAGGACCCCAAGCAGCATACTACCCTGCATCCCACTGATGTCTTGCCTCTGAAGCTAAGCAGGGTTGGTCCTGGTCGGTCCCTGGATGGGAGACCAGATGCTGCTGGAAGTGGTGTTGGAGGGCCAGTAGGAAGCACTCTTTCCTCTGGTCTAAAACAAATATCCCAATGCCCCAGGGCAGTGATTGGGGACATTGCCCTGTGTAGGGTGCCCTCTTTCGGATGGTACATTAAACGGGTGTCCTGACTCTCTGTGGTCACTATAGAGCCCATGGCACTTATGGTAAGAGTTGAGGTGTTAACCCCAGTGTCCTGGCTAAATTCCCAATCTAGCCACTTAATCGTCCCCAGCTTCCAATTGTCTCATTCATCTTCAAATGGGTATAGAATACAACCTATTAGTGTCAACTAAGGACCCCTTACACTATTAGAATGCGCTTTCATGTCATTATTGTGTTGAGACACCCTGCGGGACCTAAAATTGTGTGAATATAAACACACAGCTTTCAATAGGGAATCAAATGTTTCCAAGTGAGGTCCCCTGCATTTTCTAGTTTAAATGTGTAGTTGTGTGCAGTAAAAGTTTCGGAACCCTTGCGTTAGTCTTATCTTTATTATCAGGTTAGGGTTCACATACTATTCGGAACTAGGAAACTCGGAAATGTCCGACTAGCTGATTCGTTGAACACGGGACGTGTATAACTACAACTAGTTAGCCAGTCGGAATTTTCAGAGTTTCCTAGCTCCGATTAGCACTTTAACTTGCTCTGGATGTGGCTAACGCAATGTGTGTACAACTAGCTAGCGTTAGCAACAATACATCACAATTAGCTTAGCCACTATACCGTTAGCTAGTTAAATCAATCAGCTGACGTTATTGAATAAAATAAAAAATAGTTTATGTACTGCTGCTAGACACCCTAAGTTAACGTTAGCTAACTAGCCTCGATAATATCATGATATTGACCTAGGTAGCTACTAATTCAGTGTTGATAAACCAAAACAGACCCATATGGCTAGCTGGCTAGTTACGACGTTAGCTAGCTAACTAACTTAGCCACTAACGTCGTGTGACAGTGCGATGGCTAGGTACCGTTAGCTAAATAACGCCAACGCAAACAATTATCTGCAAGAAGTTGACCATGGTGTGCGTTGTTCATTAATATAATAATAGTTGGCTAACACGAACATAATAATTTAACCATCACATGAGCGTTGTAGCTAGAAAGTGAGTAAAAAACAATTTAGCTAGCTAGGTAAGTAACGAACTAGCTACTTAGCTAGTTAGCTATCTGGCTCAGGCTAGTATCAACAGATATTGACGAACATCCACTTTTCACATTGATTTGAAAGTTTAAAGTAGTTTGAAAATCACTGCATATTTCATCAAATGTAATAGAATACAAAACCATAAAACAGCCTCACTTACTTGGTGCGCGAAAAGACCGAACCACTCAACAACACTCCGAAGGCGTCCGCTTCCCGCAGCAGATTGGGCCTCCCTTACAATATAAACAGGGCTAAATTGCCTGTAGTAATGACAGATAGAGGACAGTCAACGACTGCACAAAGTCCCGTGTTTACTGTGTAACAAAGTTATTTTGATAATGTTGGTTTTACGTCTGATATATTCCTTTTTTGAAGCTATATCAAACTCAATTGTCTCCTCTTGTGTTGCACGGATGGCTTGCATTCGGGTTCCCCCTCCCTTTCGCTTCCAACCTCACTGTCACCAAGCCGCTAGTACAGTGTGATCCAATCCGGAAGCTATATCTTTGTATGTGACAGTGAATTAGCACTGCGAAGCAGTATTCTTCGTTGTGATTCGTTCAAAAGCCAACTAGACCCAAACACCTTCGCATTTCATTGGACTGTTGGTGAGCTGTGTCCTCTTTGGGGATGTCGAAGCCATTCATGTATTGCTCATTCAGTTGTCGAAGCTCCTGGAATGTAATAAATGTACAAACTGAAGGCAAATTGGGTGCTGAAATAAATAATAAATCAACCAATCAAATTGCATTTATATGACGCTTTTTACTAGGTGCTGGCCAATATCCCAAAGGAACAATTAGCCTACAGTGACAAGAAAAACAAAAGTTGAAGACCCTATCAATTGCCAAAATCGGCCCAAAATAAAGTGCATTCTATGCTGAATAAAAATATAAACGCAACATGCAACAATTTCATTGATTTTACTGAGTTGCAGTTCATATGAGGAAATCAGTCAATTGAAATAAATAAATTAGGCCCTAATCTATGGATTTCACATGACTGGATATACCTCTGTTGGTCACAGATACAGTGGGGAGAACAAGTATTTGATACACTGCCGATTTTGCAGGTTTTCCTACTTACAAAGCATGTAGAGGTCTGTAATTTTTTATCATAGGTACACTTCAACTGTGAGAGACGGAATCTAAAACAAAAATCCAGAAAATCACATTGTATGATTTTTAAGTAATTCATTTGCATTTTATTGCATGACATAAGTATTTGATACATCAGAAAAGCAGAACTTAATATTTGGTACAGAAACCTTTGTTTGCAATTACAGAGATCATACGTTTCCTGTAGGTCTTGACCAGGTTTGCACACACTGCAGCAGGGATTTTGGCCCACTCCTCCATACAGACCTTCTCCAGATCCTTCAGGTTTCGGGGCTGTCGCTGGGCAATACGGACTTTCAGCTCCCTCCAAAGATTTTCTATTGGGTTCAGGTCTGGAGACTGGCTAGGCCACTCCAGGACCTTGAGATGCTTCTTACGGAGCCACTCCTTAGTTGCCCTGGCTGTGTGTTTCGGGTCGTTGTCATGCTGGAAGACCCAGCCACGACCCATCTTCAATGCTCTTACTGACGAAAGGAGGTTGTTGGCCAAGATCTTGCGATACATGGCCCCATCCATCCTCCCCTCAATACGGTGCAGTCGTCCTGTCCCCTTTGCAGAAAAGCATCCCCAAAGAATGATGTTTCCACCTCCATGCTTCACGGTTGGGATGGTGTTCTTGGGGTTGTACTCATCCTTCTTCTTCCTCCAAACACGGCGAGTGGAGTTTAGACCAAAAAGCTCTATTTTTGTCTCATCAGACCACATGACCTTCTCCCATTCCTCCTCTGGATCATCCAGATGGTCATTAGCAAACTTCAGATGGGCCTGGACATGCGCTCGCTTGAGCATGGGGACCTTGCGTGCGCTGCAGGATTTTAATCCATGAAGGCGTAGTGTGTTACTAATGGTTTTCTTTGAGACTGTGGTCCCAGCTCTCTTCAGGTCATTGACCAGGTCCTGCCATGTAGTTCTGGGCTGATCCCTCACCTTCCTCATGATCATTGATGCCCCACGAGGTGAGATCTTGCATGGAGCCCCAGACCGAGGTAGATTGACCGTCATCTTGAACTTCTTCCATTTTCTAATAATTGCGCCAACAGTTGTTGCCTTCTCACCAAGCTGCTTGCCTATTGTCCTGTAGCCCATCCCAGCCTTGTGCAGGTCTACGATTTTATCCCTGATGTCCTTACACAGCTCTCTGGTCTTGGCCATTGTGGAGAGGTTGGAGTCTATTTGATTGAGTGTATGGACAGGTGTCTTTTATACAGGTAACAAGTTCAAACAGGTGCAGTTAATACAGGTAATGAGTGGAGAACAGGAGGGCTTCTTAAAGAAAAACGAACAGGTTTGTGAGAGCCGGAATTCTTACTGGTTGGTAGGTGATCAAATACTTGTCATGCAATAAAATGCAAATTAATTACTTAAAAATCATACAATGTGATTTTCTAGATTCCGTCTCTCACAGTTGAAGTGTACCTATGATAAAAATGACAGACCTCTACATGCTTTGTAAGTAGGAAAACCTGCAAAATCGGCAGTGTATCAAATACTTGTTCTCCCCACTGTACCTTTAAAAAAAAATTGGGCCTCACAATGGGCCTCAGGATCTCGTCACGGTATTTATGTGCATTCAAATTGCCATCGATAAAATGCAGTTGTGTTCGTTGTCCATAGCTAATGCCTGCCCATACCATAACCCCACCGCCACCATGGGGCACTCTGTTCACAATGTTGACATCAGCAAACCACTCGCCTACACGACGCCATACATGTGGTCTGCGGTTGTGTGGCCGGTTTGGACGTACTGCCAAATTCTCTAAAACGACGTGGGAGTCGGCTTATGGTAGAGAAATTAACATTCAATTCTCTGGCAACAGCTCTGGTGGACATTCCTGCAGTCAGCATGCCAATTGCGCGCTCCCTCAAAACTTGAGACATCTGTGGCATTGTGTGGTGAGACAAAACTGAACATTTTAGAGTGGCCTTTTATTGTCCCCAGCACAAGGTGCACCTGTGTAAGGATCATGCTGGTTATTCAGTTTCTTGATATGCCACACCTGTCAGGTGGGTGGATTATCTTGGCAAAGGAGAAAAGCTCACCAACAGGGATGTAAACACATTTGTGCACAACATTTGAGATAAATAAGCTTTTTGTGCATATGAAACATTTCTGGGATCTTTTATTTCAGCTCATGAAACATGGGACCAACACTTTAAATGTTGCGTTTATATTTTTGCTCAGTGTAAAATGAAAGCCACTGGGTTTGTTTGAGTGGTAAGGTGAAAGCAACCAACACTAGATAAAAGTCGGGGGAGGTGCATCTGCGACAGAGGAAAGTTGGACACTAATGTTGTTTTCCAACAGCAAGGCTTAGATCAACATGGCAGTGTTGCCATTGTTTATAAAGTTGTTCTTTATAATGTCGAAAATAAAAATGTCTCCAACCCCCATATCACACACTCATGAACTGAAATCATATGTGTGTTCATTGTACAATCAACTACTGGGAGAGAGACTCAAATATTACATTCATTTGTATATAGGCTTTTAACTGTATGAATTATGTTTGTTCCTGTTTCAGTCATGTCTTTGGTGACATTTGCTTGGGTCAAACAAAAACACCCTAACGATTGGTAGACAATAGAGCCTACGACAATGCAGGAAAGGCTGTAGGCGGAAGTTGGTGAAGAGAAACCTCAGTCGACTGCAGTCAAAACTTGATGACCTTTGATCACATGATTTCTGTAAAGTTCATGCAGTCGCAAGTAGGCGCAAGTCAGACAATTTTTTTCTTTGAAAGGCCATGACCAACGATGGTCACCGACTTGACAAAAGTGATATGCACGAATGCACCCAAAATAGGGGAGACCATAGCCCAAGACCCCTAGAGGGCGGAGTTCTTCCTCATGTGCTATACAGCCCCACAGTGGAGGTGTCATAATACCCATAAAACCTAGCAGTCAAACAGGGAAATAGTTCAAATTGTTTTTCCACCATTCATTTTTCCCAATGGGGATTTTAGAAACACTTAAAATAAGGGCTGCGTTTCGTGTAGGCTTACCCTGGCATGATGTTTTGATAACCATTTTTACTTTCACCTCCGAAACACATAAATTCCCCTTACCTACATTTACATTTTTGTCATTTAGCAGACGCTCTTATCCAGAGCGATTTACAGTTAGTGAGTGCATACATTTTCATACTGCCCCCCCCCCGTGGGAAACGAACCCACAACCCTGGCGTTGCAAGCGCCATGCTCTACCAACTGAGCTACAGGGGACATGAATGCAGACATGAATTGACTAGGTGGATGAGTTCTTTCAAATAGTTCACCAATGTTCAGCTTCAAAATACTACACAGCACCATTTAGATTGGGAATAATTAGAACTGTGACAACCAACCACGGTCTCCCCTAGCCTGGGCATCTGCTAATGTGCGCTATGGATCCTCACTATCATCTGGGATTCATCTGGGATTAATGTGCTCCAGGCGACCGGTTCATACATAAAGCATCCTCCATTCAGGCTGCAAAGGCGTCAGTTTCCTCCTTAACTCAATTTAATCGCTTGTCGGTGGAAAATAAATTGGGGAAATATGCGTAATGTCTTAATAGAACACAATTTTCCACTGCCATTTTTTGATTTTCTGACAATTTACAGATGTTGCACACCGCATGAGTCTGTTGTTTACCCCTGGCTGAATATGATGAGCACCATCAGGAAGTAGCATTAGCCCCCCTAGCATGGTGGTGGAAAATAGTGTTTTATTAAGACAGTACGCATATCTTCCATGTTTAAAAAAAAAATCAAGTTAAGAAACCGACGCCTTTGCAGCCTGAATGGAGGATGCTTTATGTAGGAATCGGTCGCCGGGGGACACAAGTGTATTACCGGCTAGGCTGACTGCGTTCACACTTAGAGGTAATACCAAAGACAGTACAGTATGAAGATAGGCAGAAACTGCTTCTCCCAATCGAAATCCCAGATCACGCTTGAAGGCGATGTCATGGCGATGTTGACTAGCTAAGCTCATGCGCAGAAACACGTCATCGGGTCTAACGGTCGTCTCGCACCAAACTGCACATGTGCAGGCCGTCATATCAAAGGCACACCTTCGATATACAGTACAGTTGTTTTTGACAAAAATGAAAATGTGTCAGTTTGTCACTTTCATGAGGTTGGAGTAATAACATGTTCAACTACTTAAGACATTGGCTCAAATCTAGGTTGTGCCTTTACATTTAGAGAAAATTAACAACTAAGGAATAATTTTTCACTTCTCTCATTGACTTCTCAAATCACAACCCCCAGCCTGGTCTGTTTCGCAAGCGGTCCCGGAAGTCTGACGATGTGGGTTTAGAAACTCTGTGGTGATACCACAGATAGAACAAGGAGAAATATGTTTCACCCAATGTATAAAGCTGAAGCATCCGGTTGGAATTTCCACTCCCCACCAAATATGGCCGGCAGTATGGAGTGAGACGGAACTGGGACGATATTCAGCTAATTTTCTCATCAATGAATCATTTGATCTCAATACAGTTTTCTGTTCCCAAAACAAGAATCTGTTATGAACATAGTGGATTAAGTTTTGTAGACTTGACCATTTGCCAAAGTTTCTAAAAATGGTTTTGTTTAGAAGGAGCGCAAGGGCGAATTGGATAATTGCACACGAGCACTTCATAGAGTAGGCGTTTCGTAACGGAAATATGCAAATGCATGCTAGAATGCGCCAATAGGATCTTGCTAGCTCGTGCTTGGCTCTGCCCATCTCCTTGCTTGTTCTGCCCACTAAGCTTAATTTGCTCCCATTGGAAAGGACAGGCTGTGGTGTATCTTGGGTTAGTTATACAATTATTTGGTAATATAGTACCACAGTATGAGTCATAAGTGAGCTGTTGCAACTTCTCAAGGGATAAGTTCTGTGTTGGACTGTGACATTGTCCACATTTTGTTACGTTACAGCCTTATTCTAAAATTGATTAACTACTTTTTTTTTTCTCTCATCAATCTACACACAATACCCCATAATGACAAAGCAAAAACAGGTTTATAGAAATGTTTGCAAATTTATTTTTTAAAAACGACTGAAATATCACATTTACATAAGTATTCAGATCCTTTACTCAGTACTTTCTTGAAGCACCTTTGGCAGCGATTACAGCCTTGAGTCTTCTTGGGTATGACGCTACAAGTTTGGCACACCTGTATTTGGGGAGTTTCTCCCATTCTTCTCTGCAGATCCTCTCAAGCTCTGTCAGGTTAGATGGGGAGTGTCGCTGCACAGCTATTTTCAGGTCTCTCCAGAGATGTTCGATCGGGTTCAAGTCCAGGCTCTGGCTGGGCCACTCAAGGACATTCAGAGACTGTCCCGAAGCCACTCCTGCGTTGTCTTGGCTGTGTGCTTAGGGTCGTTGTCCTGTTGGAAGGTGAACCTTTGCCCCAGTCTGAGGTCCTGAGCTCTCTGTAGCAGGTTTTCATCAAGGATCTCTCTGTACTTTGCTCCGTTAATCTTTTCCACGATCCTGACTACTCCCAGTCCCTGCCGCTGAAAAACATCCCCACAGCATGATGCTGCAACCACCATGCTTCACAGTAGAGATGGTGCCAGGTTTCCTCCAGACGTGAAGCTTGGCATTCAGGCCAAAGAGTTCAATCTTAGTTTAATCAGACCAGAGAATCTTGTTGTTGAGTCTTTTAGGTGCCTTTTGCCAAACTCCAAGCGGGCTGTCATGTGCCTTTTACTGAAGAGTGGCTTCCGTCTGGCCACTCTACCATAAAGGCATGATTGGTGGAGTGCTGCAGAGATGGTTGCCCTTCTGGAAGGTTCTCCCATCTCCACAGAGGAACTCTGGAGCTCTGTCAGAGTGACCATCTGGTTCTTGGTCACCTCACTGAGGCCCCTCTCCCCCGATTGCTCAGTTTGGCCGGGCCGCCAGCTCTAGGAAGAGTCTTGGTGGTTCCAAACTTCTTTCATTTAAGAATGATGGAGGCCACTGTGTTCTTGGGGACCTTCAATGCTGCAGAAATGTTTTGGGTACCCTTCCCCAGATCTGTGCCTCGACACAATCCTGTCTCTGAGCTCTACGGAAAATTCCTTCAACCTCATGGCTTGGTTTTTGCTCTGACATTCACTGTCAAATGTGGGACCTTATATAGACAGGTGTGTGCCTTTCCAAATCATGTCCAATCAATTGAATTTACCACAGGTGGACTCCAATCAAGTTGTAGAAACATCTCAAGGATGATCAATGGAAAAAGGATGCACCTGAGCTCCATTTTGAGTCTAATAGCAAAGGGTCTGAATACTTATGTAAATACGTATTTTATTGTTTTATTTTTATACATATATAAATTAGCAAACATTTCTAAAAACCTGTTTTCGCTTTGTCATTATGGGGTATTGTGTGTAGATTGATGAGGAATTGTTTTTATTTAATACATTTTAGAATAAGGCTGTAACGTAACAAAATGTGGAAAAAGTCAAGGGGTCTGAATACTTTCCGAATGCACTGTATGCCAATTATTTGATGGTCCGACTGCATTAGTCCCTTATCAACAATAGAGTCTTGTATTGCTTGTACTGTAGGTTTGATAAATTATTATATATATTTTCAAAGAAGCATGGATCATCATTATTTGGACTGTATAGATTAATGAGCCATATCTGTTTATGGTCCAATAACATACTTAAAATCAATCTACCTTGCGGATCTGTTTGGACAATTTGCAAATTCGGATCAAAATTATTGTTAATTAATATCATCACCCCTTTTGAGTTTCTTTGCCCATGGTAGCAGTATATTCCCCCCCCAGTCCTATTTCCACACAACTTCATCTAAAATTGTTGAATGACTGATAGTCTCTTATTATTATCTGCTAAGCCATTACAATTTTAGCTGGCTAAACTTATTTCACCATTTACCATAATGAGATACAAGTTTCAATTCTATTTATCATTATGTTTGTAAACTTACCATTAAAAAGTGCCATAGTAATTGAGTGTTCATATAGCTGTACCATGATATTAGCATCGCTACTAAGTAAACCTCCAATTGTCCTCCACTATTCCACCCGCTAACCCGTCCCCCCCGTCCCCCCCCGTCCCACGTTGGGTTGTCATCCCAGTGACCGGCAGACCACTTCTATCCCCCCGGATCCCAGGGTCCCCGAGAGACCCGGGACCCATCCTTCGAAAAGAGCACACAGTGCCACCCACAGAACAGAAGCAGATCAACCACCAAAAGTATTTCCAACGCCCTCACCTCGATTTGTATTATATATAGTTATCAAAACATAAACTGTATATATAAAAAATCTTGCGTATCCTCATTTCCACAATTCACAAATAATATGCGTAATAATGTAGGCAGTTCATGCAAAGGATTGTTACCTATAACCAGTATTGCCATTACAAAGATTACATTTTTAGCAAGCAATTATTCTTTTAGAAAACATTTATTGTGATTCATCCTATTTTGTCCCTAACATCATAACCCCATAGATACAATTGTTTCCTTATAGAGTTATCAAGGGTTGTCATTCCAATTTTATTTTTTATTCTGATTCCTTTATTTTTATTTCACCGGCAGTGTTGTTGTTTTTTGGACGCATGAATCACGGTGTGAGTCATGTGTCCAAAGGAGTAATGGTAAGTGCTCGTAATGGTAAGTGCTTGTAGAAAAGAATAGTACCCACCCAAATGTACCACCATCGCCGCACAACCCTGTACCCAATGTCTAATTTGTCAAGAACACAATGCAAGAAAGCAAGTACCAACCTCTTTGTCAAGCCTACCAGTCCCCTGGGGCCCTGCAAATGTATATTGTTCACATGCCTGCCTGTAGGGAAAAAATATATATATGCTGGTAATGTTTGACAGTTACTCCAAATGGATTGAAGCCTTCCCCACATCAAATGAGGAAGCAAGGACTGTGGCTAAGTGCCTGTTACAAGACATTGTTCCACGATTTGGTGTCCCCCAAAGTTTAGATAGCGATAGGGGGACACATTTCACCTCGAAAATAATGAAAGAAATGTATGACATGATGCAAGTTAGGAGGAATATGCAAGTACCATTTCACCTGCAAAGTTCTGGACTTGTAGAACGCTATAATTGCGTTCTGAAAAATAAACTGGCAAAAATATGTGCTCAAACAGGACTTACCTGGGTGGATACGCTACCCATAGCCTGGTTTTCAATGCGTTCCAGTCTGGAATTCTGGCCTCAGTCCACATGAGGTACTGATGGCCCGTCCCATGAGGACCCCTGAATCACCACCAGCTGCAGTCCCAGATCTGCATCTGTTGGATGACACTATGATGAAGTACTGTATAGCTCTGACTAACTGTATTCAAGCTGTTCACTCACAGGTCTCTGCTGCCCAAACTCCCTCAGACGACCGTCCCCATCACGATCTCCAGCATGGAGATTGGGTAATGGTCAGGAGGCACGACAGAAGTAAATAACCTTTGAAACCCAGGTGGAAAGGATCACATCAGATCGCCCTCATCACCCCAATGGCGGTAAAGTGCTAAGGGAAAGACACCTGGATCCACGCCTCCCACTGTAAGCAAGTAGCAGTGCCAGAAGAAGATGTTACTCCTGTTACTCCTACAACCAAGTAGGGAAACTCTGTTTACCCTGGGACTCGCAGCCATTGTGGCTGTGGGCATCCTCTGGGTAGTAGCAGTCTCTGAGCGAGAAGCGGGTGAACGTGCTAGTAACCTCTCCCTGTCCTCTCTGCTCCAACGAGGCCCGGCTTCCACAGGGGGAAGGCCAGAAGTAGACGACCCCGCTGACCTGAACCTTGACCCTGATGACCCCGCCAACCTGAAGAGAAGAAAAAGAGGACATGAACATTCTGGGGTTTTCCCCGGGTCAAACACTTTCTAACAATTAACTAGTAATGTCTCTGTACTACAGAATGTATCAGATTGTTGGGTTTGTGGATGGTTACCAGACAGTAATGAGACTATGACATCAGTTGGGTTTGTGGATGGTTACCAGACAGTAATGAGACTATGACATCAGATTGTTGGGTTTGTGGATGGTTACCAGACAGTGCTGAGACTATGCCATTACTAGCGATACCCCTAGGTGTTTATGAAATATTGATGTGGACCAAAGCAGGCAGAGAGCTTGATTGGGTGGAGGATAGTGTGTTTTATATGAGAAGATTTGATTTGAATAATCCCACCTCTCTGCCCAAGCAACCCATCACCCTGGCCTACTCTCCCCCAGGTTATTTGTGTTATATAGCAAATGAAACCGGTCTCCAGTTGGGGGAAAGTCATTGTAAGTATAACCTTTCTGTCTACAATAACATAACCCTGCCCTTACTGTTGAGAAATGGAACATTCCACCCTAATATGTCATTGGCAATATGTTATAAATTTAAGGATGTCAGTGTGTATGCTAAACCTACTTCCTCAATAAATGGAACTATGTATGTGTGCGTGGGGAAAGCATACTATTATCTGCCTACGAATTGGTCAGGATCCTGCTATGCTGCCTACGTTGTTCCTGTTGAGCGTGCTACCCCAGTACCCCCAAATCACCCTTTCTCCCATTTGTATAGGAGAACCATTGTAGCTGGCCCCGCAAAACGGTTTTTCTCTGCATTACTTCCCAATGATGGTATGACAACGGAGCTTGATTCCATTCGAGAACTAGCCAATGAGTTAGAAAGAATGGGGAATGCTACTGCCACTGCTTTGGAAGCTTGTAGCTACACGTACCATGGTCTTACAAAATGGATTGGCTTTGGATATTTCAGAACTAAGAACGGATATAGCCCCTGGTTCTCCTCAGACTTGACTGCCCTTGACCAGCACAAAAACAACCTGTGGCGTACTGCATTAGCATCGAACAGCCCCCGCGATATGCAACTTTTTAGGGAAGTCAGGAACCAATATACACAATCAGTTAGGAAAGCAAAGGCTAGCTTTTTCAAACAGAAATTTGCAACCTGTAGCACTAACTCCAAAAGGTTTTGGGACACTGTAAAGTCCATGGAAAATAAGAGCACCTACTCCCAACTGCCCACTGCACTGAGGCTAGAAAACACTGTCACCACCGATAAATCTACAATAATCGAGAATTTCAACAAGTATTTTTCTACGGCTGGCCATGCTTTCCACCTGGCTACCACTACCCCGGCCACCAGCTCTGCACCCCCCCCCCCCCCCCCCCCCGCTTCTCCTTCACACAAATTCAGACAGCTGATGTTCTGAAAGAGCTGATAAACCAACTACTTCTCAGATAGAGTTCAATGTGTCAAATCGGAGGGCCTGTTGTCTGGACCTCTGGCCGTCTCTATCGGGGTGCCACAGGGTTCAATTCTCGGGCCGACTCTATTCTCTGTGTATATCAATGATGTTGCTCTTGCTGCTGGTGAAGCTCGGATCCACCTCTATGCGGACGACACCATTTTGTATACATCTGGCCCTTCATTGGACACTGTGTTAACAAACCTCCAAACGAGCTTCAACGCCATACAACACTCCTTCTGTAGCCTCCATCTGCTCTTAAACGCTAGTAAAACTAAATGCATGCTCTTCAACCGAACGCTGCTTGCACCCGCCCACCCGACTAGAATCACTACTCTCGGCGGGTCTGACCTAGAGTATGTGGACATCTACAAATACCTAGGTGTCTGGTTAGACTGTAAACTCTCCTTCCAGACTCACATTAAGCATCTCCAATCAAAAGTTAGATCTAGAAACGGCTTCCTATTTTGCAACAAAGCCTCCTTCACTCATGCTGCCAAACATGCCCTCGTAAAACTGACTATCCTACCGATCCTTGACTTCGGCGATGTCATTTACAAAATAGCCTCCAACACTCTACTCAGCAAATTGGATGTAGTCTATCACAGTGCCATCCGTTTTGTCACCAAAGCCCCATATACTACCCACCATTGTGACCTGTACGCTGTCGTTGGCTGGCCCTCACTACATATTCGTCGCCAAACCCACTGGCTCCAGGTCATCTATAAATCACTGCTAGGCAAATCCCTGTCTTACCTTAGCTCACTGGTCACCATAGCAACACCCACCCGTAGTCTGCGCTCCAGCAGGTATATGTCACTGGTCATCCCCAAAGCCAACACCTCCTTTGGCCGCCATTCCTTCCAGTTCTCTGCTGCCAATGACTGGAACGTACTGCAAAAATCTCTGAAGCTGGAGACTCTTATCTCCCTCACTAACTTTAAGCGTCAGTTGTCAGAGCAGCTTACCGATCACTGCACCTGTACACAGCCATTCTGAAATTAGCCCACCCAACTACCTCATCCCCATATTGTTATTTATTTTGCTAATTTGTACCCCAGTATCTCTATTTGCACATCATCTTTTGCACATCTATCATTCCAGTGTTAATACAAAATTTTAACTATTTTGCACTATGGCCTATTTATTGCCTTACCTCCATAACTTACTACATTCGCACACACTGTATATATATTTTCTGTTTGTATTTTTTACTTTATGTTTTGTTTACCCCATATGTAACTCTGTGTTGATGTTTTTATCGCACTGCTTTGCTTTATCTTGGCCAGATCGCAGTTGTAAATGAGAACTTGTTCTCAACTGGCTTACCTTGTTAAATAAAGGTGAAGAAGGGGGGGGGGGGGGGGGGGGGGGGACAGAGTGTTGTATTTACATCCCAGATTCCTCCATTGGGGTTGCTAAGTCTGTGGCCACTATCAGACAGGTGGTAGCTACTGTAAACAAGCGAGATAACGAGTGGGGTTGGGATCTGTTTACATGGGTGAAAACTAGCCTGGGAAACATTAGAACTCTCGTGTTGCAAGGTCTCCTAGGCCTGGTTGGAGTCCTTGTGCTATCATTCTGCCTGTTCTCATGCCTGACGACCTTGGTGAGGAGATTGTGTGAAACAGCAGTCTCTCCTCCCCACCAGATGGTCATGACCACCGAAGTCAACTTGAATGACCTGATGGATCTCGCCACTGTTTCACCCTTTATTGGGGATCCTTATTGCCCTATTGGAGACGATAGTGCCTACTGCCATGGAAATGACCCCGATCCCTATGAACCCCCTTTTCCCTGGATTGTTATTATTAAATTACATTTTCGGAGTTTCATTCAGACCACCCCTTTCTGTGTAAAATGCAAATTTCCCAGCAACCAGAAGGTTTTCAATTCTGTCTGACAACAGCTCAGATACTCTATGTCATGTATGATGATGACTATCTTTTCCATGGCATCAAAGGGGGTATTGTGGAGGCAGAATTTGGGGTGAGCTGTTGTAACTTCTCAAGGGATATGTTCTGTGTTGGACTGTGATGTTATGCCTTTCATAGACTCCTGGTATGTCTGCTACCTAACACAAGGCCATTGTGTTCCGGAACTGTTGCTTCTATTAAAATAACTGTTGTGTAAGCAATATGATTGTATTATTAACTCCCACTATTTAAGGGACATGTAACCATTTATTCATGGAGTTCTTCCCTGTGAAATCAGAGGTGGATCTCGCCTGCAGCTGCTTGTATTAAATATGTTTCTATTATATAATAATAATAAATAATAATAATAATAATATGCCATTTAGCAGACGCTTTTATCCAAAGCGACTTACAGTCATCATTAAATAGTCTTTGCATTAATCTTTGAATCGAATTTACCACAACAATACCCATAAAATCTAGCGGTCAAACAGGGAAATGGTTCCAATAATTTTTCCACCATTCCTTTTTCCCATTGGGGATTGGTATTTTCTTTGTTAAAGTTGGAATCAGCAGTAGAGGGAAACCGCACCACTGGCCGCCCCACCATCATTGTTATTGTTATTGTTGCCGAGCGGAGGAGCATCCCGCAGCATGGTAAAACAAAAACCTGCACATATTGACAGAGTGGAAAAAAACTGGGTTCGTTGTTTGCAGTAACTTTTTGTTGTTGTTGTAATATTGCAAACGGATGTGGCTGTTTCACCATTAAGGATTCCAGCTTTAATGTTGGAATTATTGAAGTATCCATGAACAATTATGTTTGTTGAAAAGTGGAAAGGGAGAGCTATATTTCAAACCAATTTCTGAGTTCCTAGGTCAAGCCATGTGGTAACTTGCATCTTAATTAACATTGGGCGGGGGAGATTGTGGATTGTTTTCACATGGAATGTTGGGATGGTTGTCACTATCAAAACCATTATAATAAATCACAGTTTACCCACCTTTTTTACCTGACAGTTTACCCACCTTTAGCAGAAAAATGCATTGAAGGTATAAGAAGCATTACTTTTTTCACTGTGAGTTTACCCACCTATTTTTTACCACTTCATCCCAGATTAAATCCCAATATATTTTGTGCTAGTGCTACTCTTCCTTGCCTGTCTCTCACACACATATTTTTTATGTCACACACCCACACACGCACACATGTGCAAATACATGCATACACACACAAATTTACTCAAAATGTAATATTATATCCTCACTGCATAAAATGCTGAATTTTGTTAGGAATATCGTTCGATCAAAGAAAGTATATTTCTAAGACTGTGTGCTGTATTGCTTCATTTCCTGTTTCAAAGGGAATAGTTACTAGCAAACATTGTGACAACCAACCCCATACTGTGTGACATTCAACCCCGCAATCGGGCTTGTTGTCACAAGTGGACAGGGTATGTTTGATGGCTTATAACTCCATGTTGGGATAAAAGTGTAACAACCAACCGGGGTCTCCCCTACCATTCAGTAGGCTTGTTGAAAATGTCTCCACCTGTCCTAGAAAAGTCTAGGCCACCATCAAATAAGTGAAAGTTTGAAGGCATAGTTTGATGGACCAGTTGCATTAAATTATGCCTCCCATCAGAACACGCTCACCAGATACCTCATAGGAGCATCATTCCTCAGAATATTTTTTTGTGAAATAGTCAATGTTATTTTTTAAATGTCTGGTTGATGGTCATGTGGGCAGGTACGTTTTCAACGTAAATATTTACTGCTGTAGGTTCCCATGCACCTTGCTGACTAAACTCAACTCCATGATGTACTTACAGTACTTCATACATTACATAAATATTTACTGTATTTACAATATTTACTGTTGTAGATTCCCATGTACCTTGTTGACTAAACTCAACTCCACGATGTACTTCCGTTGATGTGAAGTACATCGTGGAATTTAGTTTAATCAGCACTCAGCAACCATGCACCCGGCCCGATTTATAGATTTTATTTAACCTTTATTTTATCAGGGAGTCATACAGTATAGATATTCCGTAGCCTCTTCGATGTGGGAGACCTGGAGCCTAGAGGCGACATGTAACCTACATATGAGATTATGTCTTACATTTGATGTGTGAAGTTTTATTGTATACACACCCACTGGGTGCATCATGCACGTAAATGTAATTTGATTTGAAATGTGAATTTGGGTATGTGTGCACTTCTATTCTGTTTGACCTGACGAAGATCCAGCTAGGTGGAAATGTTGTTATTTTCAAATTAATTGATACCGAGAGGTGATTAACTTGGACATAATATCTCTCACTCAATTAATTTCTGTACTGACTGGAGTTGTTGGGCCCATAGATTGTGACTTGCAATTGAAAGTAAAATTAATTCACTGCCATCTACTTTGACGTCTTTTTGATGTTGGGCCTAATGTATAGGAATAGACGTAATCTCTCTTGGACAGATTCACGTGTAAACGACGAAGTGACCATTTTCGCGACAATTTTACTTCTGGGTAACGGAGATTAGCCTAGACTTGATCCCTGAGATAATATGGCAACACAGATCAATTCAATTTCAATGGTTAAGGAATGGAACCGTGGGCCGGACCGTGCGTGCGTAATAATCACCTGTCACATTAAGAACATCTTGATTCTCTGTGGAAGGACAGATTTTGACAGTTTTTTGCCACCAGAGTCACACTTTCCAAACTGTCCTTTTTCTGTCTCTGGTGTGAGAGGGGATCCCGAAAGGCAACGATGACGCATATATTGCCTATGGATGGAGGTGGATGCAGCTCGGGCAACACCATTGGAAAAATCTTCGGAAACCCTCTATTTCCTAGGGGTGTGACGTCTGGGTTTCAGCCCGTGTAAGTCAGAAGACATATAAATACATAACTCTGTGATTAACCGTTATTTACGTAATGTTACTAAATACACATTCCCGGTCTTGCTGTTCATAGATCAGTGTTGAAGGCTCCCGTCAAGGCATTCCGAGGCCATGTGTTCCTGGAGAGAATGGTGAGAGACATGTTGTAGAATTATCCTCCCCAGTACTGATAGTTCGACATTTTTCTTTTACTTCTAGCAGGGTAGTTGAAGGACTAGGATAGAACAACGTTTATTGCTGTGTCAAATTGAGGTGGTTAGAGATACATCGTAAATGTCCTAATCCTGACAGCCAACCAATGATTTATAGTAATCAGTCTTTACCCACGTTCCATTGGAGAGCTGCATGAGCTGGTGCATGAAGGGACTATAGGGATAAGATTAGCATGAATGTGTACCTAACATTTCTATCTTAACCATATGGTCATGGGTATTTTTTCTATCTTATCTTATTATTTTGACTGGTTATTATTTGTGTCCAGCTGTCTGCCTCGTCACATGGCCGTCAACGGAGACAAGCAGGCCACACCAACCGCTGGCAGCTGCACCACCCCCTTGGCAGTGACCTGCTGGGGCAAGCACAAGTTGAGAGAACCATGAGAGTGGGCATCAACACATCACTCAGGACCATAAGGACAGGTGTGTGTGTGTGTGTGTGTGTGTGTGTGTGTGTGTGTGTGTGTGTGTGTGTGTGACACCTATGTGTTACAGTTTGACAGAAGTGTTTACATTTATTATCCTAAGATAAAGGTCTTGAAGGGTACAGTATGAAGATTAGTTGAGGTTGGCAGAGGGCCTTGGTTCTTCAAGGAGGTACTCCTCCTATGTTACCACAGAGCTCTAAGCCAGCCAAAATCTGTACGTGGCATGCTGTGTCCACAGTGCCAAAGTCAGCGTGACCCAGCCAAGAGCCCTGCCTACCAGGAGGGGTGCTAGACCCGATTGGTGCCAACCACGCCAACCTGGTGTTGAGAAACTGGCAAAGTTGTGGGGAGATTGGCACCTGGAGAGATCTGACAGCAGCCGGTTTCCAACTAGACTGGCAGTGCCATCCCAGAGACAATTAGGCCTTTGACATCTTCCAGATACGCTGTGTGCATCTGTGAGAGCAGAGGAGAGTCACTGGGGAAAACAATCGCAGAGAAACTAAACTATTAGGAATACTTTGTAAAGGTTAAGTTGAACATGAGAGGTTTTTATTCAGCACTGATCATTTGGGGGGCTTTTACAGTATCACAACAATTTCAATGCAAATCCATCATTGCACCTCCAAACTTAACATGAAAGTCTGCTATTGTTAGTGTCACAGAGTCGCACGTGTCTACTGTTGAGTCCAAAACCTCCTTGTGTATTACCCCTCTCCACACCCCACCCCTCCCTCTCTGTTTGTTTTCCAGCTGACTCTCCACAGCCCTGCACTCATGATGAGCCCCCCCTGCCACGGCTTACCCTCCTAGCGAGCACCAGCCTGCCCAGAAGCCCCAGACACTGGTACGCTGCCAGGCCCACAAGGGCACACACTGACAACCATAGAGAAGGAGAGACAGAGGGAGGACAGTTGATCAGACATTTGGGGCCTGCTGCCAGCCGCATGCAACCAGTATGGAGCAGGCTGCATGCCACATTGGAACATGATTATCTTTAATTTGGTCTGCTTTTGTGCGGAGCACAATGGCCACCATAAAGGGGGCAAACCCACCTGTAGAGTTGGTGAGATGGTCACGCTGGGAGCATTTGGGCTGGACGGGAGGGGTGACTTCTGATGGGGACAAAATGGTTGTGTTTTGAAGGGCTCACCTTGTGTTTGTTCGCTTTTTCAAGTGGCAGACAAGAGTGTGATGATTTTACATTTAATAAGTCTTTACCGTTTAGAGTTTTCAATTTGTGTGCTTATGATGATGTGTTTTTGTGTGTATTTGTTATGTAGTGTGCCAGGTTATCCCAGCAAGGCTACTCCAGAGGATCTGTTCTACCTCCTGTCCCGCAGTGTTGTCCATTACAACCAACCAGGTTTTTCTTCTTCGTCCGTCTGTCCGTCTGTTCCTCTCTTTCTGTCTCTCTTCCCCCCCCTCTCTCTCTCCCGCTTTCTCTCAGTCTCTCCCGCTTTCTCTCTCTCACTTTGTCTCTCTCTCCCTTTCCTTCTTCCTCTCTATCCTGCTCTCTCTCTGTCTCTTTCTCTTTCTCTCTCTCTCTCTCTCTCTCTCTCTCTCTCTCTCTCTCTCTCTCTCTCTCTCTCTCTCTCTCTCTCTCTCTCTCTCTCTCTCTCAATTTTCAATTCAATTTGCTTTATTGGCATGACGAAACAATGTACATATTGCCAAAGCTTACTTTGGAGATTTACAATATTAACATAATTAAAAGAATAGTCATCAATATTGTCAACGGGACAACAGTAACAACAATAATCAAGGGTCAAAATAACCATACATTGAACAATAACAATAACAATAAGCATAGAGGACATGCGCAGGTTGGTTGGTCTGTCAGACACTGCCCCTCATCTTATGGCAGGCAGCAATGTAGTGCGCTGCCAACCCACAGCTCTCTGCGTCCACCCCAACAGGACGGGTAGCCTAGAGAGGTCTTTGAAACCTTGAATAAGGGTTTCAAATTTGGGGAAATGACACTAATTGTTTTATATTTTTTACATTTTGTCAGGAAATGCAGCTCTGTCTCTCTCTCTTTCTCTCTCTCTCTCTATTACTCTCTCTCTCTCCCTCTTTCTCTCTCTCTCTCGCTCTCTCCCTCTTTCTCTCTCGCTCTCTCTCTCCCCTCTTTCTATTTCTCTCTCTCCCCTCTTTCTCTCTCTCTCGCTCTCTCTCCCTCTTTCCCTCTCTCTCTCCTTATTTCTCTCTCCATGAATGTTGTTTCCATTTATTTTCTCAACTCTTGCCCTTTTTAAAGAGGTGAAATATGTTATGTACCCTTTTAAAAGTAAAGCAACAAAATGCTTGGAGGGTGCTGTCTCACTGAAAGGTTGACGACCCCCAGTTGAAAAATGTGCCAAGAAAGGTCATGATACCGTAGCAGTGGGAGCAGTCAACAAACGTGACGTCAACAACAACACCAACAACAACTTGCCTGGCTCAGTGTCTTGTCTGTTTGTTGTCAATGTGTTGTCAGACGTGGTGTTGGAGTGCCTGGGAAGCCAGTGGGAGCTGCACTGCGCTAATCTCACCAAATCAGGCACCCTGAGCGACCTCTACATGTCAACCAGACAGCAGAGGGCAACGGGCCTTCAGGACAGAGCAGGTGCACCGCTTAAATGTGTCTCCCAGGGGCCAGAGTTGATCTGAGTACAGTATCTCTGCATCTCTTACTGACTTTGCCATACTTTTTAGCGTTATCTGTGCTGAGTGTTGGAGATAAGAGTATTACAGCCCTAATGTCTCTGCATCCTCTCTCTGGTCCTATCTGTTGTGGGAGACAGACTTCCCAGCTAGCACATTTGGCTCCTTGGAAGTTGTGGGAACGTACACGGATCCCCTACCAGATTAAACCCACCCCAACCCCCCCATTCTCCAACAGAGCCCCACCCCAATACCAGACTTAAAGCAGGCAGGATATAGAATTTTAGTAATTTGATCAAATAACAAAAAAAGTGAAGATATAATCAAACAAAAAGTAAAGAACAGTAAAAATAGTGATACAAATTCTAATTTGGGTATGTTTATGGAGTTGTGGGTCCATGTCTTCCATGTCTAACTGGGTCCATGTCTTCTACAAAGGATAGGAAAGGTTGCCAGATATTATAAAATGTAATTGCAGATCCCCTAACGGACTAGCACATTTTCTCTAGCTTGAGATGTTGCATAACTTCCTTTATCCAATGGTTAAAAGTAGGAGGAAACTGATCCTTCCACTTAAATAGTATAAGACGTCTAGCTAGAAGAGTAGTAAATGCCAGCATGTTGCCCATAGAGCTGTTTAGAGGGGCCTCCTGTGGTGCCACTCCCAATAATGCAATAAAGGTTTTATAGGTCTCACCAGTATATTAGAAAACTTCTCAAAAATGGATATCCAGATATCTGTCACTTTCGGGCATGTCCAAACCATGTGCACTAAAGTAGCAGGAGCCTGCTTACGTCGGTCATAAGTGGGATCTATTTCTGGTCTTATCTTGGATAATTTTGCCTTTGACCAATGCAGCCGATGAACTATTTTTGATCTCTCTTAGACAAAACAGATGAAGAATGTATTCTCTGAAGCATATTCTGCCAAAATTCATCTGAAAGTTGCTCACCTAAATCATCTTCCCATTGGTTCTTAAGAGAGCATCAAATAATTTGTTAAATATATATTTTTTATATTTACAGGGGTCCTAAAATTCCAAATCAAATAGCTAAATGATCGTTGGTATGACCTTCTTAAAACAATTCCATATGTTAGCTTGGAGCCCCGGATGGGCCCCGGGCCCTTAGATCTTATAGAAACATGAAGAAACTTGTAGGAAATGTTAGAAGCGTTGTTTTTTAATGTTCTCTGAACTATTTGAGAAAATTCCTAATGTCAAATCAGTTGGCGAACATTCCTAGAACATTACCAAAATTGAAATTAAATGTCACCATGTTTGAACATTTAGGAAGCGTTCTGTTAAGTAATGAAATACCAAGAAAAGAACTTGTTTTTTGTCAAGTTCCTTAAATGTGCTGAGAATGTTCCAAAGCCAAGCAACTGTCCTGCACCATTCCCATAGCATTGTGAGAAGGTTGTACGCAAAATAACCATAGGACAACCACGCTCTCACCAAGTTCTAAGAAACATATGGTTCTCAGAACTAAATGTGCTAGCTGTGTTAGTGCCAAATGCTTGTCCTATGAGGACATTTTTTGGAAACTTGTGAGGAATGAGCACCTCTATGTAATGTTTTATAGAGACAATCCGGAATTCAGACAACTTCATCAGTCCCTTCTGTAAAGACATACCGTATGTGATTAGATTATTGGGCTTGTTCTCCCCCAGCATATTGGTCTCATTTTTCTCATTCAGGAAATAAAACCAATAAATTGGACCTTTCAAGTGTTGTGTAGTTGATGTTTTCTTGATGTTTTTCTTTTTTTCACTTATTATTGCAATATTTGCATCTTAGGTGTATCTTTAAGTGTGTGTTTGTGTACAGTTGTGTAAATATCTGTCATCTGATTACTTCAGACATACAGTAGTTGTAACCTGTCTCTTCTTGCATGGACCAGGCAGTGGTAAGAGTGGGAGAGACAAGTCACGCAGCCGACCAGGTAGCAGCAACTCCAGCAGAGACAAACAGAATGGGAAGAAACCCACAGGCCCCCTGGTCCTCCAACTCTCTGTGAAAGACGCCACCATCACCAAAGAGGGTAGCTACAAGAATCATACACTCATAACATACATCCAAGACAAATTTCCCCTCGGGGACAATAAAGTAAATCCTAACTCCCATTCGGTTCAATCACAGTTCATGTACCCATATCGCTCATACAGTATACTGACGGCTGATGAATGAAATTTCCCCCAGCCCTCTCCTTTGCCCTCAGGACCCTCTATAACCCAGAGGCATGTCCTGAACACTGGGGAGAGGGGGTGCTCTCTACCGCTGCCCTGCTGGGCCTGCCACACCTTTTCCAGAGGTGAGCCAGACTACCACACCACACTACTAGTCCTGGGGAACCCATAGGAGTGCATATTTGTAGCACTAATACACCTGATTGAACTAATCAAGTGCTTGATGAGTAGTTGAATCTGACATGCTAGTGCTGGGTTAGAACAAATATGTGCACCCCTGTGGGTCACCAAGTTCCATGTTTGAACGTCACTACGCCTCACTGTCAAGCAACACCGCTGGGAGGAACACCGTGCTGTAAAACAATGCTGTGGCGTGCAAAAACAGGCCATCACTCAGCCAAAACCGATTAATCCTGTTTTCAACAAAAACAAGGTCAAGGAGGAACAGGAATGAACTTTTCCCTGCTTGTAGACATGTATGTCACGTTGGATAACTTATGATACTATGATGACTCCAGAATACACACCCATCTGTTGTGGGACCTAAGTTGGCCCAGTTGAAGTGGTTGATTCATGTCCATGAGAGGGTGGGGATGGGTTTGAATGAGATGAATCCATGTCAACATTGGCTGTATTTCCTCAGTGTACTGTAAGCATGAAATCATCAACGCGCTTACAAGTGTCCCACCCAGTCACTTAGTCACCCTGGCGGCCCACATAAAAAAATCACTACAGTTTACTATAGAATACTACAGTACTTACTATAGAATTCTGTAGCAAACTGTAGTATATTGTAGAATACTATACTACACACTGTAATATCCCTTGATCATGTGTAGTATTTACTATTGAATGTTGTAGTATACTGTAGAATACTATAGTAAATACTACAGTATTATCCACACAAAAAACACAGAAATGTCAGTAAAAACACTACAGTCCACAAAAACACTGTTTTTTTTGCTATAGTAAATACTACAGTATTTAACTTGCATATACCCATTCCCCTCCCCCATATCCCAATTTGTGCCACCCGTGAGTGAGAAACCTACATGCCAAGTATAGACCATATAGTGTTTCTTATAGCAAACTGTAAACACTACAGTAAAGTCCACAGTAAAGTCCACAAAAACACTACAGTATTCCTACCATAGTATACACTATAGTATTGTTTCGTGTGTGTATCGTAAATAAAGCAAAAGTTTATTATGAGGTGACAGACAATAAGTGTGTGATTGACAGGTGCCTAACAGAGATGATAAATAAGATCAGCTCCTCCACTGTTTGTATCTTTCATCGCATGTCCTGCAAGGTAAGCTGGGGTAGATCGTACTAGCTTGTGGTGTGGAGTGGTTCTAAAAGTTACTGCTCGGAAATATACACTAGGGGGAGTCAAATCTCCTCAAACACATAAATGCACTGCTGTCTGAATATGTCCATCCACGTTTGTCTATGTTGTTGTCTGTATGTGACGTTTTGCATGATGGTATATGTTTTTGTGTGTGTGTGTGTGTGTGTGTGTGTGTGTGTGTTTGCCTATTTTTCCGTGTGGTTCAGTTTAAGGAAACCAGTCTTCAGAGAGCGTGTGAGCGATGGCTGGAGCTTTACCTGGTGACTGAGTTGACATGTTTCATCTACCTAAGAGACTTGCCCTTTGAACTCCTCCACAAGACCCTAAGCTCACCCAGGTAGCTGCTAGAGTAAGGTCAAACTTAAACAACACCCTATTCTAGTCATAACTCACAATGTTGGTTTTCTATGGCCTCCAGGGTCTTTGCTGACTGTGAGTACCAGCTCCTGAAGACAGTGCTGTACTGGGTGTTCCTACAGTTCAACCCTGCAGCTCAGATCCTTCCCTCCCATAGGATCATTATGACCTTCTTCTCCAGGTACAGGTCACACAGGGCTCAAGGTGGTAGTCATCAGGCGTAAGTTTAATTGTATTTCTGTTTAAGTGGAGGGAATTCGTAGACTCCTGTCCGTGAGTAGCATGTTTGTTCTGTTTGTTTGAACATTGATTCTGGTAGACATGTAACTACAAGCCCCACAAGATTATCTCTAGTTATTTATTCTCTCTCTCTCTCTCTCTCTCTCTCTCTCTCTCTCTCTCTCTCTCTCTCTCTCTCTCTCTCTCTCTCTCTCTCTCTCTCTCTTTATATATATATATCTCTTCCTCCAGTTGGCCGAGGGCTGGCGTCTTCTTGGAACAGCCTGTGGGACAGAGGTTCACCGTTCTATTCCGGGCCCTTCGCTTACATGGCGTCACTCAACGTGAGTGGCAACGCCAAGGCCATCGACTTTTCACACCTCGATGACATAACACTAAAACAGTCTGTTTTTCTCTTGTTATGTTTATTTGTTACGTTTATTTGTTAAGTTTGAGTATTAATTCATGTTCACAAGGCCTTTCATAGTGCAATCTGTTCATCATTACTATGTCGCAATGGTGGAAGGAGAAGGACTCTAAACTAAAGCCAGACCTATTGGCCGCGGCCTCAGTATGTGACTACATCACTCTGGCGCCCGTGTCCGAACCATCATGCAGCTGGAGACACATAAAATGTGTTGCTGCGGGTGCCTGCGGAGCAGCGGTCCATAGTAGAGAAGCCCGTTTTAAAACCAGAATGATATTAAAGAACCACGCAACGTGACTCTAACCTCTCAGTATGATTCTGATAAGCAGATCTGTGAAAACCATACACAGTACACACACTGGGCCAAGCCTAAGTGGGCACACTCTGTGGTAGAGAAATCAGAATTAGCTAAGTAACATAGATAATTAAGATGTCTTATCGGCAGAATATGCTTATATGATTGAACTGTCGAACTCTTGATATTAGAATGTCTCCTTTCGGACTCTGGTGTTGGCAGCTGCACTTCCTCCCTGATATGGGCCTCAGTCACCTGGGGCCCAGAGAGGGGAGAAGTCAGGCTTGTCTATCACATGTCCCTGTTGCTATGCAGAATATCAGAAAGAGAATAAGGCAAAGGAGGTCAGAAGGAAACATTGTTTCCATATGTGAGAATACGTGTTTTTACCTATTGCGGACCATGTGAAGGGATGGCGTGAGTAATGGGAACCAATCAAATGTCTCCATAATGTCTGTGTGTCATTCACCCCCTCCTTTGGCCTTGGGGGAGATTGTTCTCTCTCCTGTTTAGTGGCTGGAACCATTGTACGTCATCTCTGATGTTGCACCTATCCTGAGATGGTATATAACCCAGAGGCTCACTCCACTCAGTGGGCTCTCACTCTATTCACTTTGGTGTGGGTATTGTGACCAGCTCCCTTATCGATACGTTTTTTAATGAAGTGAAAATTCTGATGGTGATTGACCTTGTCTCTCCTCATTATTGATTAAAATATCCACCACAGCTCCCAGGCAAATAACACGTTTTCATCCTTTGCTTAGATTCCTGGAATCTGATTCATTCTGAAACTCTGCAGATATCTTTTCGTTTTTATTGACTTGAGGAACTGAATGTATTAGTTAACATTAAATGCATTTCAGACCAGTTGCAATAGATTATCATAGGTGGGTTATGATTATGTTTAGGTATTACATGGTAACCGTTAACTGTTCTCATGTAGTTGCTTTTGAATTGTTAGGCATTCATGTGTGTGAGTGTGAAAGGGTAAATGTGAGTGATATTATGGCGTGTGAGTGTTTGCTTGATGGCAAACCCTAACCTTTGACACCCTCCAGGAGCCCATCTAGAGGAGATGCAGCAGATCCATGTCTTTCCTCAGTCCTGGCTGCTCCTCATCTTCTCCAAGCACTACTACACTGTGAGTTCATGTAGACAGGCACGCCTAAGAGTATAAGAGGATCATTGGGCAAACATATTGTCTTTCTCCATCGTTCGCCCCCATCCCAGCTCCACAGTGGAGGAGACATGCAAGTAACAGATTTCTCACAACAAGCAGTGCGCTTTGGCATGGTCATTGAGAGGGTAAGCTTAACTCACTTAACTCTGTAACTACCTTACTTGGCAAAATGGCGCAAGGTGAAAATGAATCGGTTGTGTAAGTCATTGGCGCTATTGTCTTGGTGTCGTCCTACAGGAGCCTCAGTACTGCACGCAAACCATTGGACTTTATGGCTTCTACTTCCTGCTTAAAGCAGCCAGCATGGGAGAGCCGGACTCACATGGCTTCTCTCTGCAGGTCAGGGTGCATCAACACTGTGTCTGCATCTCAAATCGGGATATTTGCTCTCGAGTGCCTATGGCAAGGTTCAGAGGAGGCTGGTGGGAGGAGCTATAGGAGGACAGGCTCATGGTAAAGACTGGAATGGAATAAATGGAACGGTATCAAACACACCAAACATGGAAACCACATGTTTGACTCCGTTCCATAAATTCCATTCCAGCCATTACAATGAGCCCGTCCTCCTATAGCTCCTCTCACCAGCCTCCTCTGTCAAGGTTATACGTAATAACCAGCAGATACATTACACCAAGTAAACATAGCATAGACTGCCGGATGAATGGCTGTGTACCTGTGTGTCCACTGCAGAGACTGAGACACTGGGACCCTGCCATGTCTGTGCGGGCGTGTGAAAGGCACCCTTTCAGTATGATGACAGAGCGGGCCGTGTCCTATCAGATCAACGTGCAGGCCCAAATGCACGGCCAGTGGCAGGAGTTCAACAGTGGTCCCATCAGCCAGGAGTTTGGCCTGAGCAAGCGCACCTGCAAGAGCCAGGTATGGAGGGAGGATGGCTTGATGCAGGAACAGGGAGGAGGGAGTTGGTGGCTGGGTGATTTCAGGACAGGAGATAGAGTCTAGTACTTTCATTCTATATGAGTACTGCAATGTCTTGATTTCTCACATTAGTTGGATACAAGTAAATTGCTATTTCTGTGGGGAAAATGTAGCTTAAACAAAGAAACTTCAAGAGGATTGACTCGAATACTAGCTAACAGGGCATTGTATTCCTATTTCTGTTGTAGTTAGAGGGTTCTACTAGCTTAGTGCTGAACTGCTGTAACTCTTCCCTCTGTGTGCAGGTGTTTAAAGTGAGGGGCCTCAGCTTGCCCATCTTTGTGACCTTCGCCCTGGCCTTCCCTGCAGTCTGATCCCCTGCCAGAGTGTCTCCATGGTACCACATGTAAACATCACACTTCTTATCTGATTAAAAGTATCCAGATGTATCCAGGAGGACTTGTCTTAGTGGGGTAGCCTTGATAGAAAAGAAGCTAGTCTCTGAAGTGGCTATCTGTTAGGCACGCAGCCTGTTTTAACCCAAGCCAAACTCAACGCTCTGCCCGTTGACCAAAGCAGGTAAAAGAGCGGTCTGGGACGTTTGCTTCTTCCAGTGAGACAGGTCATGGTCTATCGAGGTAAAAGGGACACAATTATAGTAATATGATTCATGCACTTTCACATCACTTGGCAGTATGAGACTGTGTCCCAAATGGCACCCTATTCCCTATATAGTGCACTACATTTGACCTGAGTCCTATGGGTCCTGGTCAAAAGTAGTGCACTATAAAGGGAATAGGGTGCCACTTGGGATGTAGTCTGTGCCAGCTGTAATGTATTGTAACCACAAGGGGCGTTGCAAACCCTCTCCTGGAAGAGAGCTCTTTGAAGGCAGTTGTTGGCCTATAGGTTGTCTGGAGGCTTTATAACTGTTGCTCCTTGTGGTTCAGGTCCCTACTCAACCAGGAAGCAGAGTATTACGTTTCTCTGTGTCCGAAAAAACGCTGACTGTCAGTGGGTAACATTCTGACCAGTGGAAGTACTGTAGGGTCATGTACAGCTGAGAAAACACACATGTAGAGTTGCCCAGGAAAGCAGAGGTTTATTGGCAAACTCTTGAGTGAATGATAAACATGGTTCGTATTTATATACACCTGGCAGGAGCACATGCTGTGATTGGCTGTTCGTAAGATGTAAAGTTTTACACTGTCAGCAGGTCATTAGCAGGGCCTGCCAAGACTCCAAATCTCTCATTTCTGGAAGAGGCCTATTTTTAGTATGAGTGATGCCAGTTCAACTAAAATGCAACATGTACGTCTCAATTCCAAATGCGTGTTTGATTCATTTAGGAAACGTAAGCAGGAATGGCAAATTGCACCATTCATAAATTACTTATTGTTAAGCTGCCCACTGACCTAAACTTCTATATTGCTCAAAATAGAGTACATAACCTCAGGCCCTTCAGCTCGCCCGCTCAGGAAATACAGTATGTTGCATGCATGGCTATTGTTTTCAAGAGCACTCCAATTGAATGGCGAAAAGGGAGCATGGTTTCTCTGTAGTGGATGTTTGTTAACATGGGCAGACTGCCATGAAGGAAGCAAGAGTTCAATCCAGTAGCTCCTATCGTGGACCATCCCATCCCCATGCCCAGAACTGAGTAGTTGTTTCAGACCGGACCACTGCAGATTCAGAAGTGGTTGCTCTGCTGCTAAGGCTGTTCAAAAGGCTCTGGTAACCAACACCCCACATGAACAAATACGATAGTTTACTATGGTGTAAATACTGTAGTATTACTATATTGATATACTGTTGTATTCACTGTAGTGTTTTTGCGGACATGACTGTAGTATACCGTAGTATTTACTATAGTGTTTTTGTTTTATTATCTTTGACATAGAAATGGGGTCTTTCTCCTTGAGGAAACCTACTGGACAAATACTAATATAACAAATGTTCCATAACCCGTAGGTATGTAGGCAGGTCTGGAGTCTGAACGGAGAGTTCAGCACTTCTGCTCTTTTCTATAACCTGTAGGAAACACAATATACAGTATGGTCTATATTTGGCATGTATGTTTCTCAATCATGGGTGGCACTAATTGGGGGTATGGGGGAGGGGAATGGGTGGGGTATATGCTAATTAAATACTGTAGTATTACTATAGTTAAAAAACGGTAGTGTTTTGGCAGAAACGGTAGTGGTTTGGCAGAAACTGTAGTGTTTTTGCAGACATTTCTGTAATATTTACTACAGTGGTTTTGTGGATAATACTGTAGTATTTACTATAGTATTCTACAGTATACTACAACATTCTATAGTAAGTACTACACATGATCAAGGGATGCTACAATGTGTAGTATACTATTCTACAGTATACTACAAAATTATATAGTAAGTACTACACATGATCAAGGGATACTACAGTGTGGAGTATATTATTCTACAACTTGCTATAGTAAGTACCACACATGATTGAGGAATACTATATTGTGGAGTATAGTGTTTTATAGTTTACTACAGAATTTGATAGAATTCTATAGTAAACACTAAACTCCTGTGAAACACCCATCATGTCAGGAATGGATGCTGTGCAAAATGTAACGACCACTTAGGTGAGCTAATTGCCGTAGAAAAACTGGTGTCTGCAGTTTTGTCCTCATATAACAAGGGACTGTCATGGACTGATTAAGCGATCACTCAAAATCCAGATCTCTTCTTTTGAACCTATGATCTCCTTGTCACGAACGTTGAGAGACGGGTCGGACCAAGGTGCAGCGTGAAAAGCGTACATGTTTATTGACTAAATAAACATTCAACAAAAACAAGGTAACGTGAAGTCCAACGGGCTATTCACATACCAGCCTAACAGGAACACGATCCCACAACTAAGGTAGGCAACCAGGCTACGTAAGTATGATCCCCAATCAGAGACAACGAGCGACAGCTGTCTCTGATTGGGAATCACACCCGGCCAAACATAGACACACAACCAAGAAATGCAACATAGAAATAGACTAACTAGAACGTAAACGTAGAATATATAACATAGAAACTCACGCCCTGACCCAACCAACTAAAGGCAACAGGCCTCTCACGGCCAGGGCGTGACACTCCTTTTTAGGATAGAGAGACTGGAAATGCACTGTAGTGGAAATGCAGTGCACAGCTCCCACAGTGAGTGTGAGTGGGTACGAAAGGGTTGTAGGTCACACTGTCTGCCCGTTTTAGCATGAATGTGCATTTTGCTCACATCATTAAACTCTCTTAAACTCAGGTCTTAACAAAGACCCTACTGTCTAAATGCGGAAAAGCTCTCCATCCAAGAGCAACTCGCTTCACATTAAGGATCAGTTGAGAGCTAGGAAGTCCCCCTATGAAATGTAAAATGGTAAACCAGATGTTGTTTCCTTGTTTTGCATTCATCCAGTCCCAGGTTGCACCCTAATTAATGACGATAGAGAGGTAGATATGGCACATATTTCCATCAACATATATGTCCTCAACTGTCAGGAAAGTGTTGATCAGGAAATAACTGGGGTGCTCTGGCCAAGGATCAAAGCATTGGATCTCTTGCAGGCATCCTCTTTTACTGGGAGGCTATGTGAAAGAGTTTATTTAGAGGGGATATAAGAGCCTTTAATAGGTTTGAATTCTGCTGGCAAAGGACCTTAGTGGCTTTCCAGGTAACATAATATAATATAAGGGATCAGAATGGAGTAGAGTAGAATCGAAGTCAACAGAATAGAATTGAAGGCATCAGAATGTAGTAGAATAGAAGACAATATAATAGAATATAATATACCAAATAGGCAAAAGTATGATAGGTTTGAATTAATCTGTGCCATTAGAAGTTTGAAATACAGTATATGCCATTCAACAGACACTTTTTATCCAAAGCGACTGTGGCCTCATAGAGGTTGGCCTGCTGCATACAAATATTAATACTACTCCTACCATAATTCTTAGCGGCACCCAAAAAAATAGTCATCGCTCTGCTCCACGCCCCCGCACTCCACCTAAGCAATGGGATATGTAGGAAATATCCGTGGAGAGATGGGCTGAAACTCCTTTCGGTTCATCCAAAAAGATCTCTCAAGCGGCCTATAGCATTCCAAAAGCACATAAATATGTAAGTATTCAGAAATGTTCTTTATTGTGCGATCATTCGATGTTGGGATACAATGTAGCTTCGTATGCCCATGTAGCGCGCGCGAGACACGATGAACGCAGGCTGAATGTAAATATTCATAGGCACTTTTCCAGTAGCAGACTTCAGTCGATCATACACAGTATCAAGAAGTGTATCAGTAGAATAGATCTTTAGAATTAAAGTTACTTAATAAATTATCATGTTACTGTCGCACTCTTGGTGTTTATTGAATGATATAAATCGATGTGTTACTCATCAAATCAGGAAAGTATTATGGTTGTGTGGAATGCTGAACTATCCTCAGTCTGTTATTGTTACAAACTGCTACATGACAGTAGACTGACTATAAATCGTACAAATTCACAAACAACACGTTAATGCGCTGTAGACTAGGCTATTAAGGCTACTTTACTTACAGTATGATCTGTGTCAGCTTATCTGATATCAATACCAGCCAGCCATATCTCAATCTGTATCAATATGCCAGATTCTCCCCCTTTAAATGTCAATTGGTAGATTCGTTTCTCATAACAAGAGTTTGATTAAATGTCATGAGCTCCAGATGTTTCACTTGTGTAATAACATGGTTAGGCCTATTATAGCTAATATTATTATATTAAACATACAGGTAACTGGCAAAATAAAGGAAACACCAACATAAAGTGTCTTAATAGGGCGTTGGGCCACCACTAGCCGCCAGAACAACTTCAATGGGCTTTGGCATAGATTCTACAAGTGACTGGAACTCTATTGGAGGCATGTGACACCATTCTTCCTCGAGAAATCCCATAGTTTGAGTGTTTTGTTGATGGTGGTGGAAAATGCTGTCTCAGGCGCCACCAGAATCTCCAATAAGTGTTCAATTGGGTCGAGATCTGGTTACTGACACACACACACCTTTAAACCCCCTATGCTCCTTTGAGACCCCTCTTTCAAAGTCACTGAGATCTCTTCTTCTAGCCATGGTAGCCAAAATAATGGGCAACTGGGCAATTTTATACATTATTATTATTATTATTATTATTTGTATTATTTGTATTACTTTTATTTATACAGGGTGGGTCACCATTGAGACCACGGTCTCATTAACAAGGGAGCCCTGTGAACATGACCCTTAACATGATGGGATGTTAATTGCTTGATTAACTCAGGAACCACACCTGTGTGGAAGCACCTGCTTTCAATATACATGGTATCCCTCATTTAC
Source organism: Coregonus lavaretus (assembly GCF_964263955.1). Lineage (NCBI taxonomy): Eukaryota > Metazoa > Chordata > Actinopteri > Salmoniformes > Salmonidae > Coregonus > Coregonus lavaretus. The sequence goes on along the minus strand of NC_139988.1, from coordinate 82,596,037 downwards.
TCAAGTGTTTCCTTTATTTTGGCAGTTACATGCACATGTGGTGTTTTTCTAGGTGATTGGCCTTTAATGGTTATGGTGACACCAACCACCCACTCATTCCACTGGTTCACATTCAAGGATGTGTTAGTTCCCCTTTCTGTCACTGAACACAATCATTGGCTTAGTTTACTGTGTAGGAAGACTTACTGCTACTGCTGGCTTTGGGAAGGTTTGAATTACTTCTAGGTGCTCTCGGGCCAATGTGCTTTGTAGGCCTATATAAAGGGATGCAAAGTACATGGTTTTCATTGCAGCCAGCTCCATACAATGGCAGAGAATGTTAATCCATTTCAGGTGATGGAGGTTGGCTACACACAAACCTTCTCATTGGTTGATTACACACATTGTATGAATGTTTGTTTGTTTTCTTACTCTTCTTCATGCCTAGCAACTCACAATTTAATGTCTCCTATTTGTCAGAATGATGGTCTTTCAAATGTATGACATCTATTTCCCTTTTGCTGTCTTGTTGTCATACAGGTCAGAGTCAGAGTTTGGTCAGAGTTTGTTTTGGGCTTGTGGGTGGTTTGTGGTTGGACATGACTGTAGTATACTGTAGTATTCTCCCCTTCCTTATTCCTTTCTGATCCACAGATGCCACTGTTTGTCCTGCTTGTCTTTGTACCAGTATTACACAACTAGCTAGGCCTAAACAGCAATGTAATCTCTTCACCATTAGAAGCCTCCTCCTCGGCCAGAGGTGTGAGGATTAGGTTAGCCTCAGCAGAATTCAGCAGCATAGCGTGCCGTTTGTATGTAATTAACTACCGGTGTAGAATTGAACAGTATTAGATCAGATTTCCCTTTTCCTCTTTCTACTCTGTAACGGTATTTGGGGCAAACTCTTTCACAAGGAACCAATGTGTTCAGCTCAAAAGACAAGACTTCAGCATTCTGTTGTTTGTCTCAATTCAGCAGTTTCTCATCCGAGATTCTGGGTGAATGAGCATTTATTAGATTCCGAATTGTTCAATTGTTTGTTCTATTTTGAAAGATGGTTCCAGTTGATCTGGTAATACAAATCTTGAGGCACTTTATTCAAGGCAGAGGTGTCTTTTTCTAGACCACATTGGCCCTGGTCAAAGGTAGTGCACTTTATAGGGAATAGGTGTGCTGTGCGGCTATGTCTGATGGAAATAGTGATGCATACATTAGCCGAGGTGATACTCCCACACCTCCGCTGTAACAAGGTTGAGGCTGTGCCCGTCAACCACAAGACAGCTCTTGGAATACAAGCCAGCACAAACATAGACAATACTATAACATAGTAGTCACACCACTGTTATGGTTTGGGGTTTTCAGTTATTCAAACAGTCGTTGTACAGGTATGAAGTAAGAGGAAATGGAGTTTGGCCAAAGTACGCTCTTCACTCCCTTCAGTGTTGCATTGATTGGACCTGAGGTTATAGTATATGTTGTAATTCATAAACCACACCTTCTATTGCGCTGTAATTCCTGTAAAAACAAGGGCATGAGGAAACAAGGATGGACAGGAGGAAAAGTTGTGTGTGTGGATGTGTGCTGTGGCCGACTATGGAAACGTGGAGCATCATCTCAGCCACATGTTCAGGTTCTCTCTTTAGTTTTTTTTATGAGAGAGAGAGAGAGAGAGAGAGAGAGAGAGAGAGAGAGAGAGAGAGAGAGAGAGAGAGAGAGAGAGAGAGAGAGAGAGAGAGAGAGAGAGAGAGAGAGAGAGAGAGAGAGAGAGAGAGAGAGAGAGAGAGAGAGAGAGAGAGAGAGAGAGAGAGAGAGAGAGAGAGAGAGAGAGAGAGAGAGAGAGAGAGAGACCAGTGATCTTAGCATTCATCCCCTTATCCAGAGAGCCAGTCAAGGAGCATCATGTCACGAGTGAATGGGCCCATGGAATGGTTTCACCTATCTGTCCAAAAGCATCAGATCACCTGTCTTCTTGACACCCTAACCCCACAGAAATGTCTGGAGAATGACTGAGCTATGGTCATTTCTATGTAAAAGGACCCATGAGCACCAACATGTGAAGTTCATAGGAGCATGTCAAATGAAAGCTACGAGTATATTTTGAGGAAATGAAGGCATAGATACATTTTCAACCATTATCCATCTTCAAAATGAGGCATAAGTAATGGCTTTGATTTCTGGTTGAACAGATGGAAAGGGGTGTTGTGGAAAAATAGAGAGAGTAAACAAATGTGAATAGTGATGAAGATGCATCTAGCGACTTGCAAGCGCCGAGGCCCACCATGAGGGCTCAATCACCATTTATGGCATTTTCTGGATGGCTGACCATATGATGGCTATCCTCTGTAGCTCAGCTGGTAGAGCACGGCGCTTGTAACGCCAAGGTAGTGGGTTCGATCCCAGGGACCACCCATACACAATAAAAAAAATGTATGCACACATGACTGTAAGTCGCTTTGGATAAAAGCGTCTGCTAAATGGCATATTATTTATTTATTATTACAAAATTCAAACACACCTTATCCGTGGCTTTCTCCGGGGCGGGACGTTCCCATAGAACCCTGGGAGCACGGACACCCTCGGGGGTGTGAAGACAGATGAAAACTTGAATCGACTAAATTAATGTTACTTTGTGAATTAAATTGTTGTTTTTGGATTGTTTCACAAGTTCATATTGAGTTCATAAAGTGCTATGAATTTTTATTTTTTTTATTTTTACAGAGTTACTGTGTTATTCTGACCGTCGGACAGCGACAGTGGTGGAAAAAGTACTCAATTGTCATATTTGATTAAAAGTTAAGATATCTTAATAGAAAATGCCTCAAGTAAAATTGAAAGTCATCCATTAAAATACTACTTGAGTAAAAGTCTAAAAGTATCTGGCTTTATATGTACATAAGTATAGTGGTGGAAAAAGTACTCAAGTGTCATACTTGAGTAAAAGTACAAAGTAAAAGTAAATGCTATACATCAAATTCCTTATATTAAGCAAACCAGATGGCACAATTTTATTTTATTTTCTGTTAACGGACAGACGGGGGCAAACTCCAACACGCAGACATAATTTACACAAGCAGTATTTGAGTTTAGTGAGTCCACCAGATCAGATTCAGTAGGGATGACAACGCGTTATATATTGATAGGTGTGTGAATTGGACCATAATTCTGTCCTGCCTGAGAAATCGAAATGTAACGAGCACTTTTGGATGTCAGGGAAAATGCATGGGAGTAAAAAGTATATATTTTCTTTAGGAATGTAGTGGAGTAAAAGTAAAAGTAGTACAAAATATAAATAGTAAAGTATAGTAGATACCACAAAAAAACTACTTAAGTAGTACTTTAAAGTATTTCTACTTAAGTACTTTACACCACTGGACTGCGGTCAGTTCAATGGGGGAGTGACACAGATGTGCGCTCCTATCATTCAGATAAGAGTTATGATGATAGATCTAAGAATACATGTGGTGTTTTTATGCCTTTTGTTTATTGTTTTGGCCAAACAAAGTGATGTTAATTAGACAACGGGAGATACTGAGATTTGGCGCTTTGGGGAAAATAAAAGATGGGTGGAAACTTGGTTCATGGAGTCATTGTCAACCAATCTCCTGGTGTAGCGTTCCGTTACACTACTGTAGGTTGCTCTGGATAAGAGCGTCTGCTAAATGACTAAAATATCAAATGTTTTAGTTGTTTAAACTTAGAATATTTAGAATTATTTTGACTTTGAAGACATCTGGTATGTACAATTTGATAAGTGTATTCTTATTGCATAACTGTAATACATCTGATTACTTTTAAATGGATACAAACAGCAGTCCTCTTATTTCTGAGTAATATTTATATCAATTTTTTTAATGTATGGTCTAATGGTAAAAGTTATTCACACTACACATAGCATATATGCTTGGCCTTTAACTGTGCAGCTCTGAGCTGAGGTTAACTCAATAATTTAATGCTTGGACAATGAGCTCAAGCTATTAGTTATTTGTCTATCAGCCTCTTAATAATTGCATAAGGGTTATCTTGGACACATGTAACTTATATTATTCCGAGTGGTGACGCAAGGCTCACTACCTTGACTAGACCCATCGGATATGCTTATGGGCCTACAGCGTTCACATGATAATGGAGTCAGATTTAATATTATATTATGGTCGTATTACTTCACTCTTTTACAGTGGTCTTAGAAAACATCTACCAGAAAAAGTCATTAAAGGTATTAGAAATACATAAAAACACAATAATGTTGAAGTAAAGAACCCTGACAACTAATATCAAAACGTATATTTAGTTTTGGAGAAATGTTTTGCCTTCTGTAAGTTTAAACATGTAAAGTATGATGTACCACAGGGCAGTTCTCTTGGCCCTCTACTCTTTTCTATTTTTACCAATGACCTGCCATTGGCATTATTGAACAAAGCCTGTATGTCTATGTATGCTGATGATTCAACCCTAGAGTGAAATCCCTGCAACCCTAAACAAAGAGTTGCCATCAGTTTTAGAATGGGTGGCCAGTAATAAACTGGTCCTGAACATCTCTAAAACTAAGAGCATTGTATTTGGTACAAATCATTCCCTAAGTTCTAGACCTCAGCTGACTCTGGTAATGAATGGTGTGGCTGTTGAGCAAGTTGAGGAGACTAAATAACTTGGTGTTACCTTAGATTGTAAACTGTCATGGTCAAAACATGTTGATTCAGTGGTTGTAAAGATGGGGAGAGATTTGTCCGTGATAAAGAGATGCTCTGATTTTTTGACACCACACTCCACAAAGCAAGTCCTGCAGGCTCTAGTTTTGTCTTATCTTGATATTGTCCAGTCATATGGTCAAGTGCTGCAAAGAAAGACCTACAGTAGTTAAGCTGCAGCTGGCCCAGAACAAAGCAGCACGTCTTACTCTTCAGTGTAATCAGAGGGCTAATATTAATACTATGCATGCCAGTCTCTCTTGGCTAAGAGTTGAGGAAAGACTGACTGCTGCATCACTTCTTGTTTTTATTAGAAACATTGTGTTGGAAATTCCAAATAGTTTGCATAGTCAACTTACACACAGCACTGACACACACACTTACCCCAGCAGACATGCCACCAGGGGCCTTTTCACAGTTTCCAGGTCCAGAATAAATTCAAGGAAACGTACAGTATTATACAGAGCCATGGAACTCCCTTCCATCTCATATTGCGCAAGTGAACAGCAAACCTGGTTTAAAAAAACAAATAAAGCAACACCTCAAGGCACAACGCCTCTCCCCCATGTGACCTACTTGTTGTGTGTATATACTGACATGAATGTGAAACTGATAGAAGCACACACACACACACACTACATGTTAATGTTTTTAAATCTATGTAAATTGTAAAGTATTTTGTCGTTATGTGTCAGACACCAGTAAGACTAGCTGTCACCATTGGAGTCGGCTAATGGGGATCCTAATAAAATAAAATAAATATACAAATTAAACATTGCCTTGTACCTTGTAATTCCGTTAAAAACTCCAACATATCTTTAAGATGAGGAGGGTGGATAATGAAAGTTCAGTAACAAGTAAATGTAGACCTACCAGTTAGTTACAGTGTTTTTACATTTTATTTTATGAATTATTAAAGATGCACTATGCAGAAATCGTAATTCTAATAGTTCGCTTAATTTCAGTTTGTGACAAAACAAGCAAGTATAGTGTAGAGAATCATTGTACCATCTAAACCGCTGTGAAAAATATTTCCATAACCAAAAATATTGTATTTTCAGCTGTTTGAAGATGGTGTACAAAACCGAAAGTAAAAGACGCAAAAACAAAACTTAAGCACAGGAAGCATAAAATAGCGTACATAGAACAGATCTACCGTTTCTTAGACTTGCTTTCAATGAGAATGACAGATCTATAACTCACGTTTCAATGTACAGTTGGTTGGGTCACCCAAAAAGTTACATATTGCAGCTTTAAGTGATTCAAACTCGTAATTCTGTTACCAAATCGGTAACAGAATTTCAGAAATATTTGTAACGGAATTACTGCAATTGAATTAATAATAATAATATGCCATTTAGCAGACGCTTTTATCCAAAGCGACTTACAGTCATGCGTGCATACATTTTTTTTTGTGTATGGGTGGTCCCGGAGATCGAACCCACTACCTTAGCGTTACAAGCGCCGTGCTCTACCAGCTGAGCTACAGAGGACCACGAATTGGTTACAATGTGAAATCGTAGTAGTCACAAACCACAGTTGGGTCACCTACTGTCCTCTCTTCCACTGGCATACTGTTATGTTCAGCTCATACCTGTTTTCTTTCTCTTTCTGTCAGCTGGTGGTCAAAGCAAGTATGAAAACAGTCTGGACAACCCCTTTCTCTCTCTCTCTCTCTCTCTCTCTCTCTCTCTCTCTCTCTCTATTTAATGTTATCTCTCTCGGCTCTTACTGACACCGACCCATGAGCCCCCTCTCTTTTCATTTACTGTAACCAGCATCCGCACCCACTTAGCCCACTGAGCACCGACCAACACCGGACATCCATGGACGTTGAAAAGTAGTTTAAATTTGGTCAGTTCGCCCTGGCCTTGATTTCAACGTCCACAGATGTTTTCTGGACCGAACCGGCCATGATTTGGCCCCAAACATAGATATCCATGATCTGTGACTGGAACCAAATCTGAACCAATCATAGACATCTATGTTTCACAAGTTTGGACAGCACAGTAGAGTACAGTACAGTACAGTAGAGCACACTAGAGTACAGTACAGTATAATGTACTGTATTGTACTCTACTGAACTATACTTTACTGTACTATACTGTTCTCAACTGTCCAAACTTGTGAAATAAATTCTGTCTTGTTTGGGGGCGGAGCTCATTAGAATAATAGCCAGTGTGTAGAATGTAGAATATATTTTCAAGCTCAAGGTGTCATGTCATAGCTGACACACCATTCTTTCTACAGACATCTTTTAACATTAATTCGGAGCAGATATTTCACAGTTTTTGGAAAACGTGGTTGCATAAAAACTGAGGGAGATTTTACCGTGATTCTGTTACCAAACTTAGCATCTGCACAGTTATTCCAGTAAATGTGTTTTTGTGAAATGTTCTGTGCACATTGTTCAAAATAGTCCTTGTGCATAGCGTTGTATGGTTTGTTAAACTTTAAAATCAATATCTTTTGTTTGGCAAATCTATTACTGTAAATCTATTACTGTGGAATTGTCCCTCTCCTCTTACATCTTACTACACGTCCCTCTGCTTCCTCATCACATCACATCACATCACATCACAACACACACACACACACACACACACACACAGACTCTTTCTTCCTCTTTTCTGTCATTAACTTCAGTGGTGGAAACAGCAGCACCCAATTGTCATACTTGCGTACAAGTAAAGATACCTTAGTAAAAGTGAAAGTCCCCCAGCAAAATACTAGTTGAGTAAAAGTCTAAGAGTATTTGATTTTTAAATATACTTAAGTATCAAAAGTAGATATAATTACTAAAATATACTTAAGTAACAAAAGTAAAAGTAAAAGTATGAATTATTTCAAATTCTTATATTAAGCAAACCAGACGGCACCATTTTATTAATTATTTTTTTATTTACGGAGAGCCAGGGTCACGCTCCAACACTCAGACATCCTTTACAAACGAAGCATTTGTGTTTAGTGAGTCCGCCAGATCAGAGGCAGTAGAGATGACCAGGGTTGTTCTCTTGATAAGTGTGTGAATTGGACCATTTTCCTGTCCATTTTCTTGTTTTTTATTTATTTACAGAGAGCCAGGGGCACGCTCCAACACTCAGACATCCTTTACAAACGAAGCATTTGTGTTTAGTGAGTCCATCAGATCAGAGACAGTAGAGATGACCAGGGTTGTTCTCTTGATAAGTGTGTGAATTGGACCATTTTCCTGTCCTGGTAAGCATTCAAAATGTAACGAGTACTTTTGGGTGTCAGGGAAAATGTATGGAGTAAAAAGTACATTATTTTCTTTAGGAATGTAGTAAAGTAAAATGTGTCAAAAATATAAATATTAAAGTAAAGTACAGATACCACAAAAGTATTTTTACTTAAGTACTTTACACCACTGACTCCTCCTGGTGTGCAGTACCCTGCTGCTATATAGCTGTGTGTGTGTGTGTGTGTGTGTGTGTGTGTGTGTGTGTGTGTGTGTGTGTGTGTGTGTGTGTGGTGTGTGTGTGTGTGTGTGTGTGTGTGTGTGTGTGTGTGTGTGTGTGTGTGTGTGTGTGTGTGTGTGTGTGTGTGTGTGTGTGGGTGTGGGTGTGTGTGTGTGTGTGTGTGTGTGTGTGTGTGTGTGTGTGTGTGTGTGTGTGTGTGTGTGTGTGTGTGTGTGTGTGGCATCTCCAGGGCACCTGGCCACGATTAGTTTGTTAATCCCAGTGTGTTTACTTACCCAGCATCTCTATACTGTACCTGTCCGTCAGCCTTAACCCTTGAACCTTAACGCTGAATGTTAGTTATTACCCCTGGGCCAGAGGTCACGTCATTACCTAGCAGCCCCTCTGGACACCAAACGCTCCCCCAACGCTCCCAATGCCCCTGATTGATGGGAAACTGGCCTTGGAGAGATCCCATGGAGCGGCCTGTTTGTCAATAGGCCCAGGCCTCAGCCACGCTCACACTTCCTCCCCCTGGACGGACCCAGGCGGCAGGAAATGTGTATCGTTGGTCTGTGTGTGTGTGTGTGTGTGTGTGTGTGTGTGTGTGTGTGTGTGTGTGTGTGTGTGGCCGGGCCTAGCTTTCAGCACCATTAACCTCTCAACACCATATACAGGAGCTGGGGCCTCAGGGGCCTGGGCCCTTTGATGTCTGAAGGCTTTGGATAGTTTGGCTGTACAGGGCCACATTGGCACATATGTTGTGAAATCTGTTATGAATGTTTTGAAAATGTATAACTGCCTTAATTTTGCTGGACCCCAGGAAGAGTAGCTGCTGCCTTGGCAAATACACAACACCACAGGGACACCATATAGCAAATTGTTTTAATAATTTTTGTTGTTGGACATAAAACACTGTAAAATCACCAGGAAATTAGCTCAAAGTGAAAGGAAATCTGTTCCCAAGTATTCCCACGCATAAATGTAGTCCCCTGTAGCTCAGTTGGTAGAGCATGGCGCTTGCAACGCCAGGGTTGTGGGTTTGTTTCCCATGAGGGGCCAGTATGAAAATGTATGCACTCACTAACTGTAAGTCGCTCTGGATAAGAGCGTCTGCTAAATGACTAAAATGTAAATGTAAATAGAGAGGCATATGCGATCGTATCCCAATGTAATCACTAATCAAGGTTTGAAATGATTCTGTTTTGGGATTCTTGCGGTAAGTTTGCAGTGTACAAATTATTTATAACTGTGTTCCGGCCCCTCGACCATCCGCTCAAGGCAAAATCAGCCCACGGCTGAATGTAATTGGGGACCCTTGCCATATAGGCTACCCCACCTGAATGGGCTCAGTACAGCACGCTCACCATGGTCGTGTACTTGGGCACACAACATGTTAAAACATTTTGCAGCTAAAATGAGCGTGTCTTATTGGACAGTTCCAGGTAGTCCCTCCCGGTTTGGTCTGTTTTCTTCAATTTGGTGCCTAATGTACACGACCCTGGTCTGGACAGCCTCTGGTATTTATAGTGTCATTTTAAAACCAATGCATTGATGGGGAATCCAATCACCAACAGATCGTCGGGATCATCAGCAGACGTACTTCTTACATTTTTACACAGTGAGACAAGGACTGTGCAGGGAGAAGTTGTGCCGTAGTTAGTTCGACTAACCTAAGGGGGAAAGTGGAGAAGGTCACTGAATGTTACCACATTAACATTTAGATGACCTGTTTTTCCTGCATTTCCTGTATAATTTATGGAGAGAAACTACTTTTTCCGGAGAGGAGATTATGAAGATAGTTGGGCTTAGCCTGTGTTGAACTCATCAGTGTTTGGCTGACATGACATTTAACGAGGCAACCTGGGAATCAAGGGGCCCCAGGTAGGTGGGAGTGTAAGCAGCATAAGCCTTCCACCTCTCTCTGTGGCCAGCGCTTAAATGTTGACTTATGGCATTATAAACCCCCTCGAAGCCCCTTGTGAAATCTGCCCGCTTGTATTAATATCAGAGTTAAGCCCTGCCTCTCTGTTAATGCGTAGGGAGGGAGGGAGGGAGGGAGGGAGGGAAAGGGGGGGGGGGAGGTGGAGGGAGGGAGTGAGGGACGTAGTGGGGGTGGAGGTAGAGGGGGGATGAGGTAGAGGGGGATGGGAGGGAGGGAGGGGAGTGTTGACTGTGCTTGTCCCATAAAGAGTAGGAATGGTGTTGTAGAATGGTGTTGTAGGATGGTGTAGTAGGATGGTAACGTAGGATGGTAACGTAGAATGCTGTTGTAGAATGGTGTTGTAGAGTGGTGTAGTAGGATGGTGTAGTAGGATGGTGTTGTAGGATGGTGTTGTAGGATGGTGTAGTAGGATGGTGTAGTAGGATGGTGTAGTAGGATGGTAACGTAGGATGGTAACGTAGGATGGTAACGTAGGATGCTGTTGTAGAATGGTGTTGTAGGATGGTGTTGTAGGATGGTGTTGTAGGATGGTGTTGTAGGATGGTGTAGTAGGATGGTGTAGTAGGATGGTGTAGTAGGATGGTGTAGTAGAATGGTGTTGTAGGATGGTGTAGTAGGATAGTGTAGTAGGATGGTGTAGTAGGATGGTGTTGTAGGATGGTGTAGTAGGATGGTGTAGTAGGATGGTAACGTAGAATGCTGTTGTAGAATGGTGTTGAAGGATGGTGTTGTAGGATGGTGTAGTAGAGTGGTGTAGTAGGATGGTGTAGTAGGATGGTGTTGTAGGATGGTGTAGTAGGATGGTATAGTAGGATGGTGTTGTAGGATGGTGTAGTAGGATGGTGTTGTAGGATGGTGTAGTAGGATGGTATAGTAGGATGGTGTTGTAGGATGGTGTTGTAGGATGGTGTAGTAGAATGGTGTTGTAGGATGGTGTAGTAGGATGGTGTAGTAGGATGGTGTTGTAGGATGGTGTTGTAGGATGGTGTAGTAGGATGGTGTAGTAGTTGTGTACCGTTGACTAGAACTGTAGACGAGACTCACTCATCTCTTCTTTGGCTGCTTAGCTGAGAGACAGACTCTCACTCCTGCTAGCTCTCTCTCCCTCTCTTGTCCCTCTCTGGCTCACGTCTATATTTCTCCACTCCCCCCCCTCTCTCTCTCTCTCTCTCTCTCTCTCTCTCTCTCTATCACCCCCTCTCCTCTTGCACTCTTCTTCTCATCTCTCTCTCTCTCCTCTTCCACTTCTCTTCCTCTCATCTATCTATCTATCTCTCTCTCTCTCCTCATCTCCCCAGCATACAGTGGAATGAGCAGGCTGAGGTGGGGAGATGCCTTACGTGGATCGGCAGAACCGGATCTGTGGCTTCCTGGACATTGAGGAGAATGAGAACAGTGGCAAGTTCCTCCGACGCTACTTCATCCTGGACACCAGGGAGGGTAGCCTGGTGTGGTACATGGACAACCCACAGGTAGGGCAGCAGGGGAGTACACACACACACACACACACACACACACACACACACACACACACACACAGAAGCTGACAGAAGCACACGCACACATATGCAGAACAGACACACGCACGCACACACACACACAAACACACACACACACACACACACACACTGGGAAGTGTAGTTATTGACTACATACATTTCACAGAGGAGATCATGAGTTAAGCTATGATGCTCTCACTACCCTCAAGTCATCAGTCTATAATGTCTGTGTGTTTAATCAACGCATGCATTTAGGCTGATGTCATTACTTGAATGGGCAGCAGCTGAAACGGTCCGACGTACTAACTGTATGCACTGTAGTAGGACATTAGCGGTAGGATGGATTGAATAGCTGCTTCTGTTTGGACTGACCTAATCTCATAAAGTATTGGACTGGATTGATCCGTCTGGTCTGGCCAGACCACTTTGAGCCATCAAGAGGAAATGTGTGTGTCGTCGGCTGGGGAGATGATGCTACGTCTGGGGAAACCGAGTCAAGTTACACATCTGCCCAGACGTCCGTCCGTCCGTCTGTCTGTCCCTCCCCCAGATCTATACTCTTGTAATGTGTGACTTGAGTAAATTAATCTCTGAACTTCTTCTGGCATGTTGTTTTACGCTCCTTCTACATAAAGTATAGCTGCTTGACAGTATGTACAGTATACTAATAGAGTTGTGCTTTATAGTATAAATATATAATATAATATAATATGCCATTTAGCAGACGCTTTTATCCAAAGCGACTTACAGTCATAAAGTTAATCTTACTGATTTGGGCATTCCTTTCCTTGGCATGAAATGACCAGATAAAGGAATCATCTTGTAAACCTGATGTAGATGCTAACCAATCAATCAAACATAGGCGTGAACAATCAGACTCAACTCCCCTGCTGCTTTGCAGGCCATTTAAATGCATGTCATCTTGTTTGGTGGGGAGTGGGAGCTCAGTGAGGAATACCTGTACATTTGATGCTGGCCTACGCTCTGAATTATTCAATTCAATTCAATTCTCCAAGACATGTAAAAAGTTGCATTCCTTCATCACTGTTGAATTAGCTGATTCTCAGACGCTCTTCAGAGACTGATTCACTCAAGTTCTATTCTCCTCCAAAACTAAATGTTATATTGAAAAAAAAACTCTGTTATATTATAAATGTTATATTGAAAAAAAATAAAAAAATGTTTTCAGGTTTGCAATCTCACAATTTCTTTCTCTTCTCTCTCTCTCGGTCTCATGTTTAGAACCTGCCCAAAGGAGCTGAAAATGTTGGCTCCCTCAAACTCACCTACATCTCCAAGGTCAGTCAAGTTGTCCAATAACGTTGTTGAATTATATCCTGTCTGACAGAGACAGATATGGCCAACCACAGTCTTAGGTGTGAACATCTCTCTCTCCCTCTCCTAGGTGAGTGATGCCACAAAGCTGCGACCAAAGGCGGAGTTCTGCTTCGGTAAGTCCTACAACCTTTGGATTTGATTCAGTGATTCAAGAACCAAATGTTAGTGAAACACTGTACATGACTATTAGTATTGTCTCTCTAGCAGTGTGCTGTCTGGGGGGGGGCTGAGAAGGAGGAAGCATTCGGAGGAAAGTGGGGGGGAGGGCACTGGGCAGGGAGGGTGGGGGGGTGGGAGTAGGGGGAGGCTTGTAGCAAAATACTGCTGATCTTTAGCTATTGAACTAGAATGAGTCTATTTAGTACACTAAGGTTGATGATGTGAGGCCCCTCTGTCAGTAAATGTTTCACTGTTCACCTGTCCCCTCTTCCCATAGATTCCCTTTCCCTCCCCCCTCCCTCCATCCCTCGCGGGGGTTTGGATGGGACCATTTCCTGTATGACGTGCTGTTGTTCAACAGGCCCTTTGTCCCTCAGCGGCCCCAGTCAGGAGTATAGCTCCCCCACACTCAATAGAAGGAAGCAGTAAGATGACCTGCCAGTGACCGCCAAGTGCTAGCTCGACCCAACCATGTCGTTCGATGAGCGGGGGTGTCGGGTTTGGGGCGTGGGGGGTCTCCCGCTTTCCTGCATGACAGGATGCTGGCGTCCCAATCGGAACCCGCCTCTCTAAAACTCGGGGATATTTTTAACCTAAGTATTTGCATAATACAGATCCACTTCTGGATTCGTCCCCCCAAAGTCACATCAATCTATTCCACTACTGTAGTTTTAGGATTAGCTACCTGACTGTCCAAGTATGAGGTCAACCTACCTCAGCCCTGACTGAGTCTAGCATATGGCCCTGTGTGTGTGTGTGAGTGTGTGTGCGTGCGTGTGCGCGTGCATTCGAGTGTGTGGGTTGGAGCGCTCTGGTGAATCACTGTGAGGATCACAAAACTGAGACGTTGAATGGGACGGTGGAAGACAGTCCACTGGTCTTATGTCTCCGTTAGTGATGGGAACCATAATACTGCCGGACAAAGGTTGTGTCTCCGTTAGTGATGGGAACCATAATACTGCCGGACAAAAGTTGTGTTCCAAATAGCACCCTATTCCTGATATTATCACGACTCAGGATAAGACCCAGATGCAGACAAGTCGAAACAGGACACAAAGGGCTGTGAGACATATGTTTAATACTAGACACATGAAAAGTGGGATGAATACGGAGGGTACGGGGCAACAGAAGATGAACAGCAGAGGGGCTAAGAATCTTAGAGATGGGGAAAGGGCCAATAAGACGGGGGAAAAGTTTGCGGGACTCCACCCGGAGGGGCATATCCCAAGTGGACAGCCATACCCTCTGCCCTATACGATAATGGGGGGCCGGGGTCCGGTGGCGATCCGCCTGTCGTCGATACCTGGAGGTGGTCTTGAGAAGAGCCGACCAGGCTCTCTTCCAGGTACGGCAGCGGACGAACATCTGGGCCGAGGGTATGCTGACCTCTTCCTCTTGCTCCGGGAAGAGCAGGGGGTGATATCCTAGGGAGCACTCAAAAGGCTGAGCAAGGGAGAGTGTTCCGGGCGTACTCTACCCACACAAGCTGCTGGCTCCAGGTGGTGGGATTGGCAGAGACAAGGCAGCGAAGAGTCGTCTCCAGGTCCTGATTCGCTCGTTCCGACTGGCCGTTAGACTGGGGGTGGAACCTGGAGGACAGGCTTGCCTACGACCCAATGAGCGTGCAGAACGCCTTCCTGAACTGGGACGAGAACTGAGGACCCCGGTCGGAGACCATGTCCACCGGAAGTCCATGGATCCGGAAGACGTGCTGCACCATGAGTTGGGCCGTCTCCTTGGCTGAGGGTAGCTTGGGGAGAGGAATCAAATGGGTGGCTTTGGAAAACCGGTCCATCACGGTAAGGATAACCGTGTTGCCATCAGACGGGGTAAGACCAGTGACGGTCCAGGGATATATGTGACCAGGGACGGTGAGGGACAGGAAGTGGTTGAAGGAGGGCAGCCAAAGCTTGCCGAGGAGTCTTATTCTGGGCACACACAGTGCAGGCGGCGACAAACGCGGAGACGTCAGGAACCAAGGTGGGCCACCAAAAACCTTGTCGTACAAAGGCCAGGGTCGGATGGGAGCCAGGATGGCAGGCCAGTCGAGAGGAATGAGCCCATTCCAGAACCGAGGAATGGGCAGAGTCCGGGACAAACATCCGGGACCCCCGGGTGTGTCCGGGACCCCCACGCTGTGCCTCACAGACCCGGTTCTCTATACCCCAGATGTGTGCAGCCGCGAGACAAGAGGTAGGGAGGATGGTCTCGGGGTCCGATGGTGTAGCAGTGGGGCTATATAGGCGTGACAGCGCATCTGGCTTCACATTTTTGGACCCCGGGCGGTAGGAGATAGTGAAGTTGAATCGGGTGAATAGCAGGGCCCATCGAACTTGCCTGGAGTTGAGGCGCTTGGCGGTGCGGAGATATTCCAGGTTCTTGTGATCTGTCCATACTAGGAATGCCTCCACTCCTCCAACGCCATCTTCACCGCAAGTAGTTCCCGGTTACCCACATCGTAATCCTTTCCGTGGGGTTGAGACGATAGGAGAGGAAAGCGCAGGGATGCAGCTTTTAGTCTTGGGCTGAACGCTGGGACAGGACAGCCCCCACTCCGACGTCTGAAGCGTCGACCTCCACCATGAACTGCCGGGACGGATCCGGATGGATTAGGATGGGGGCGGTATTGAATTGGTGCTTGACGTCTGGTCTGCAGCTGGAGACCACATAAACAGGACCTTGGGAGAGGTGAGCGCTGACAGGGGGGAAGCCCTGGTGCTGTAGCCCCGGATGAACCGGCGGTAGAAATTGGCGAACCCCAGGAAGTGTTGCAGCTAGACTCTGGAGGTGGGTTGCGGCTAATCCACCACCGCTCTCACCTTTTCAGGATCCATCTGTATGTTGCCTGCAGCTATGATGTATCCAAGGAAGGAGATGGTGGAGCGATGGAATTAACATTTTTCCGCTTTGAGGAACAGCTGGTTCTCCAGAGGATGCTGGAGGACTTGTCTGACATGGAGGACATGTTCTTGAGCCGAGTGGAAAAGCACGAGGATGTCATCAAGGTAGACGTATATGAACCGGTTCAATATGTCCCGGAGAACGTTGTTTACCAGGGCCTGAAACACAGCAGGAGCGTTGGTCAGTCGGAACGGCATCACCAGGTATTCGTAGTGCCCGCTAGCCGTGTTAAAGGCGGTCTTCCACTCATCCCCTTCCCGTATCCATACCAGATGGTAGGCGTTCCGGAGGTCCAACTTGGAGAAGATGGTAGCCCCCTGGAGAGGCTCGAAAGCCGAGGCGATGAGTGGAAGCGGGTAACAGTTTTTAACCGTGATGTCATTCAGGCCCCTGTAGTCGATACACGGACACAGGATTTTGTCCTTCTTCTCCACAAAGAAGAACCTGCACCAGCAGGGGAGGCAGAAGGACGGATACCCCCTGCAGCTAGGGAGTCCTCAATATACGTCTCCATCGCCTTGGTCTCCGGACATGACAGGGAATAAAGCTGCCCCCGAGGCAGTGTAGTGCCCGGGAGAAGGTTGATGGCGCAGTCATAGGGCCGATGCGGAGAAAGCGAGGTGGCACAGGCTTTTCCCAAGTCCGTAGGAAGACGTCCCGGGGCAGGCAATGCCGACTTCAGGCAATGCACATGGCAAAATAGGCTCAGTCGATCAGAGGATTGTGCCTCTGGAGCCAGTAAAACCCCAAAACCACGGGTGCATGAGGGGATTCAGTGGGCAGGAACTGCATAGACTCACTGTGATTACCCGACACGCTCAGGTTAATGGGAAACGTAGTGTGGGTGACTCTGCCAATAGGCGTCCATCCAACACTCTGACGTCCATGGGAATGGACGTCAGAGTTCACAGCTCCGAAACCAGGGTAGCGTCCATAAATCTCTCGTCGGCCCCAGAGTCAATGAGCACCCGGAGAGATTTGGACCGGTCAGCCCTCAACAGGGTAGCTTGGAGAGGGGTATGAGAAATGGAAGATGGGGAAACTCCCCGTACGTCTCACCAGCGTACTAGTACCTACTTGATGAGCCTGGTTCTTTAATGGCAGGTAGATAAAAAATGTCCCATAGCGCCACAATACAGACAGCTCTGGGAGACAATCTAGCCCTGCCCAGTTGCATGGGCTCCGGAGGAGATGACTCGACAGCCCTCAGTGTCCTCCGGGAGAACTCGGGCGACATCGGATCCACTCGGAAATGTGGACTTCGGGGATTTCTGGGATTCCTCTGAGGCGAGGTGGAAATCAAGGATGAGCGTCGGTGACAGGGAACAGACTCCCTCTCCCTCCTACGTTCCCGTAGCCGCCCATCGATCCAGATGGTCAAGGCTATGAGGGAGTCGAGGTCCAGGGGCAGCTCTCGGGGCTGTGAGCTCGTCTTTAATCACCTCTGATAATCCATGAAGGAACGTGTCGAACAGGACGTCCGGGTTCCAGGCACTCTCAGCCGCCAACATGCGAAAATCCACTGCGTAGTCTGCCACACTACGGGAATCCTGACATAGTTGGAGCAGCTTAGGAGCCGCCTCACTCCCGGACAACGGAGAATCAAACACTTTACGTACATCCGCCATGAACTCCTCCAGTCTGAAGCAAACTGTGGATTGTTGCTCCCACACCGCCGTAGCCCAGGCAAGAGCCCTCCCGGACATCAGCGTTATCACGTACGCTATCCTTGAACGATCCGAGGGAAAGGAAGAGGGCTGCAGCTCAAAGATGAGAGAACACTGGGAGAGAAACACCCGGCAGGATCCGGGATCTCCAGCGTAGCGCTCCGGAGGAGGTAAGCCGGGTTCTTGGGAAGCCGGGGTAGATTGGGGAGAAACGCCGCTGGTAGCGGGGTAATTGACAGTCTGGGGGGTTACTGTAGTGGCGGGCTGCCTCACAGACAATCCACAGAATTGCTCCAGCAATGTGTTGAAGGCACAGTCCTGGCGTTCCGCCAAGGTCTGGAATCGTTCCATAAGACCTTGAAGTAACTCCTTGTGTCTTCCAATGGTGGCTCCCTGGGAGGCGACTGCGTTGCGGAGCTGGTCTGAGTCTGCTGGGTCAGTCATGGCCAGTTCGTACTATCACGACTCAGGATAAGACCCAGATGCAGACAGTTCGAAATAGCAAAAGTTTATTTACAAAAACATGGGGCAGGAAAACGACAGGTCAAGGGCAGGCAGAGGTCAGTAATCCACAACAGAGTCCGAAAGGTACAGAAACGGCAGTCAGGATCGGGGCAGGCAGAATGGTCAAAACCGGGAAAAAAATGGAAAACAGGAGTACGGGAAAAATGCTGGTAGGCTTGACGAGACAACAGAGAACACAGGTATAAATACACAGGGGATAATGGGGAAGATGGTCGACACCTGGAGGGGGGTGGAGACCAGCACAAAGACAGGTGAAACAGATCAGGGTGTGACAGATATAGGGAAAAGGGTGGTATTTGGGACGCATGGAAATTTCTCTCTCTGGATTCTGAACATAGGACTCAGCCAAGCACTCTAAACAGCATGTGTCAGACTACTTAGCAGAAATATGTTACAGAAATACAGAGATGCATAATTCAACTCTGCTAATGGACCTAACTGACAGAACTGCTGCTGCGCTTAAAGGCGCTGCATGGTCAATCCGACATCTGCATTGGCCGTGCAGCATTTACGGTGATACAGCCTCTGCAGAAGGCAGGGCATTCATTGCTCTTCGCGGAGCAGCACAGAGCTGTTGTGAAGGAAGTTGTCAAGGAAGTGAGTTTGTGTTTATACAGGACCTCCCGCCCCACCCACCGTCAACCAATCATGTCAATGCGGAGCTATACGGAACCATTGTTACAAAATTTGGGCGGCGCACGCCGATGCGGTACGGAGCTTAATTTGGCATCTGCGTGCCTCTGGAGGCTCCGCAATTGCGTCACACCCTCCATACGGAGCACATTTCTCGGATTGAGCATAAATTGGCTTTTATTGAAAACTGACTGCAAATCTCTCTCTCCCTCTCTGTCTCTCTCGCTCGCACTCTGTCATCCTCTCTCTATCTCTCTCGCTCCCTCTCTCTATCACCCTCTATTTCTCTCTCACTCCCGCCCCTCTCTCTCTCCTTCTCTCTCTCTCCCCAGTCATCAATGCTGGTATGAGGAAGTTCTACCTCCAGGCCAATGATCAGCAGGATCTGGTAGAGTGGGTCAACGTGCTCAACAACGCCACCAAGATCACAGTGAGTCCCCTGCCCTGTCACATCCTCCCACATTGCTACCTCCTGTAGTACAAGACTACTGCCATCTCAACCCCCGTTAGAAAAATTATCTGTGATTCAGAATTAGGATATGGTATCCCAGTTCAGCTAGTGTGAGTGAGTGGGATGGAGGAGGATGACAAGACCAGCATACCTCACGTGTGTCTACTGTCAAGTCAACAGTGGAGAGAGAGAAAGACATTATGAAGCACTCATCTGCTGGGTCCAGGAGCCCCTGTCTGTTTCCTACAAGGCATCCAAACCCCTCTGGACGGGGGATCATTTCCCTTACTGTGTCACTGAGGGCTACAGCAGCAACCGTGGCTTTCTCTGCTCCACTCCCTCCCCCCTGACTAGCCCTCACATACACACAGGCCCGCACACACACACAGCAGAGCAGGCAGGACAAAGGGGAAGGCGAGTGCTCTGAGTCACGGACTGTCTCTAAGGAAAAGGCAGTGCCGGGATCGAACAGGACAGGACAGGACAGAACAGTGTGCCTATGGATCAGCTTTCACTGGGATTCACTGGAGAGGATGTTCCACTCTAATTCCTCTTAAACCACATTCATGTACGGGGAATGGACTGGGAATGGACTGGGAATGGACTGGGCGTTGAGTATAAAGTAACATAATAATAAGTTATGTAATAACTTCGCACTGTATTGAAGTCTCATCAAACTCTGTTGACTCTCATGTTCTCTTTATTGGGTTTAGTCCTGCTGCTGACACTGCAACACAGTCTCACAGTCCACTCAACAAGGTCACACACAAACACACACACACTCACACACACACACACTCACACACACAAACACACACACACACACACACTCACACACACACTCACACACACACTCTCTCACACACTCACACACACACTCACACACACACACTCTCTCACACACACACACACACACACACACTCTCTCTCACACACACACACACACACACACACACACACACACACACACACACTCCATATATTGTACCACACACTTCTATTAATACAGACGGCTGTCAATGTTTGACTGTGTGTGTGTGTGTGCACTGGAGTGTGATACCTGACCTGAGCATACACACACACACACACACACACACACAAACACACACACACACTAATCGATTACCCCAGTCACCACTCAGTGTAGCAGTGGCTCTCTGAAGCCCCCAGGCTAGAGTTGATGGAAAATAGACTAACGAGCAGGCAGAGTACATCATCGTGTCACTACAGAGACTGCAGAGGGACACATCTAACAAGGGTTTGGAGCATGTTGGCCCCTGATGCACTCTGGGAGTTTATGTTTATTTGACATGTTCCAGGTGCCAAAGTCGGGGGATGGCCAGCCCAGTGCAGAGATGCCCCAGGAGGGGCTGGGTGCCATGAAGCAGATCTCCTATAAGACAGAGATCATAGGTGGAGTACCCATCATCACTGCCACACAGGTAAGGAAGATGCAGCAGTCTGGCCCAGCACTAACCAGGCCCTAACCAAACATGAGTAAGGTTGCAAAAATTCAGGAAACTTTACCAACATTCTCAGGTTTTCCAGAAGTCCCGGTTGGGATATTCCTGGAATCAAGAAGGAATAAGCAGGATATCCAGGATTCCTTCACCTGGGATTTCTGGAAAACCTGGGGAGTTTCTGGAATTTTGGGAGAGTTACTGAAAATGTGCAATCCTAAACACGAGTAAATGGACATATCTGACATATGTTTGAAGGCCATCTGCTCTACTGTGGCTTGGAACAGTTTAGTCAAATCTGTCAAATGGGGTTTGGGACAGTAACAAGCGACATTCCATAACTGAGTTTTTGTTCCCTTACTAACTTGATTTCAGCCATATTAATCAGCTATATAAATAGATGGTCTGTCTGAATAGAAATGTCCATGGATCAGGCCATCTTTTAGATAGTGACAGACATTGAACTTAATGTTCCTCTGAGGAGGAGCTCACTCTGTGCTGTGTTTTCTGGTACGTATGAGCAGTACAAGTCATATCCTGTCTTGTGCTGGTATCTGGTATGTAGCCTGGCATCTTAAGAAATAGTGGCTGAAAGTGGCATCCAGATGCACAAGCTATGGTCTATGATGTCACTTCCTGTGTGGGTGGTGGCGGTGCAGTGGGCCGGCCTCAACTTCAGCTTGACGGTTACGGAACAGGCGGTGAATTCTCTATCATTATTGGTTGCTGTTAACACACATTTCTAGCCACTGGAGATGATGATATGGTGGGGGCTTGGCACACACACTATCTGATTGTGTCTGTCAGTCTGTCTGTGTGTGTGTCTGTATGTGTGTCTGTCAGTGTGTCTTTCTGTGTGTCTGTCAGTGTCTGTCTGTGTGTCTGTCAGTGTCTGTCTGTCTGTGTGTCTGTCTGTGTTTGTGTGTGTGTGTGGTGCGTTGATTGCTTGTGCGTGTGCATATACTCCCATGCGTGTGTGTTTGTACACTTCTATGTGTGTGTCCTGTGGTGCAGGAGCAGGGTGACGGGGGGCAGAACGGAGCAGAGCGGGGGGGCCAGCGGAAGGCCCACAGCCAGCTGCCCTACTTCCTGGGGCGAGGGGCACAGGACCAGGCGCTCATCAAGGCTGGATACTGTGTCAAGCAGGGAGCCGTGGTGAGTAGACAGTGGGATAACTCTTTCTGGTGCTGTAGCAGCAGCCTACACTCAGACTAGGGTCGCATTCATACGGGAATGCAATGGAAAATGTTTCGGTCCGTTTTCTTCCTTGTGGTGGCTAGTGAGTACACCACAAGCTCAGAGAGATTCTCCCTCAGCTACAAGCTTTTTATACTAGCAGTATTCCTGGTTGTGTGTGGTTGTCGTCCTATAGGACTATGATGTGTTGGAGTTGGATAGCCGCAGGCTTCTGACCAGATGTTTCAGAGGGTGAATTGTATCACTCATTGTTGTCCTGCCTTTGACCTAACTTCTCTTAGCGCTCTGTTAATGGAATGTATTAACCACAGTAAGCCAGCCATTCTAAAGCAAACAGTGGTCCTATACAATGTCGGAATAGCTATCAATTAGCAGCATTCTTAGCAAGTCAAAAGGATTTGGAGGGCTGGAAATGTTGACCGCCATCTGTAATGTTTTCCTTTCCCTTCTGCAGATGAAGAACTGGAAGAGGAGATACTTCTTACTGGAGGAGAACGCGGTCAGCTACTTTAAGTCAGACCTGGTTAGTGAGAACATCTCTCTCCTCTCCCCCTTCTGCGGGTGGCTGTGAGCAAGGTGACACACACAATTCAAAGGAGCTGCGTGACCCCGTTGGCTAGCAGTTTGTCTTTGTTTTGCACCTGTGTTTCACAGAACCCTAGAGCCCCGGACAGACACACTAAGATCAGATAAGAGCTGACTCCAGGCCAGTGCATTGTTCCAGGCTCCCAAAGCTCTTGGCACAGCTACTAATAAAATGGACAAGCCTGGTTTTGATTCATCATCCATGCTTGCCAGATTCTCAGCATTTATATTCTGTACTGTAGCTAGATGAATGCTAGATTGTTGATAGATCTGTTTGACCCTCACACATTCTGCACCTCCTCTCTCATGATCTGAGAGGTAGAGAACAGGTTCAGACAAGAGGGACAAGCTGTCTCCCTCCGTTACTCCCTTAGTTTGTTGGATAAGGAGTGGCTGGTGTAGTGAATGAGCTTGTCTCCCATTGGCCCTAACACATTTTTGGATTTTCTGACAACTATACGTGGTGTGCAACATCCTAAGTTGTCCGAAATCCGAAAATGGTGGTGGAAAATTGTGTTTTATTAAGACACAGTGGTGGGAAAAGTATCCAGTTGTCATACTTGAGTAAAAGTAAAGATACCTTCATAGAAAATGACTCAATTAAAAGTGAAAGTCATCCAGTAAAATACTACTTCAGTAAAGTATTTGGTAATAAATATACTTAAGTATCAAAAGTAAATGTAATTGTTAAAATATACTGAAGTATTAAAAGTAAAAGTATAAATCATTTCAAATTCCTTATATTAAGCAAACCAGACGGCACCAATATATATATATATATAATTTTTGGGGGGGATAACCAGGGGTACACTCCAACACTCAGACATCATTTACAAACGAAGCATTTGTGTTTAGTGAGTCCGCCAGATCAGAGGCAGTAGAGATAACCAGGGATGTTCTCTTAATAAGTGCGTGAATTGGACCATTTTCCTATCCTGCCAAGCATTCAAAATGTAACAAATACTTTTGGGTGTCAGGGAAAGTGTATGGAGTAAAAAGTACATTATTTTCTTTAGGAATGTAGTGCTGTAAAAGTAAAAGTTGTCAAAAATATAAATAGTAAAGTAAAGTACAGATCTACTTAAGTAGTACTTTACTTTACACCACTGTTAAGACAGTACACATATTTGTTATTTATTTTTCTTGCCTTCTTGCCATTAAAGCTAGTTAAGGAGGAAAATTATGCCTTTGCAGCCTGAATGGAGGATGCTTTATGTACGAGACGGTCCACAGGGGACACAATTGTATTACCGGGAATGCACATTAATCCTAGACGATAGTGCAGCTCTAGCGAGCACTATTGGCTGTCTAGGCAAGGCCTGAGTGTGTGTTCTCTCTCCAGACCACTTCATCTCTCCGTCCTCTCCTACTAAAGTGCCATTAGGGCCTGTATCCCAGGGCCAAAGACACGTGTGTGTGTGTGTGTGTGTGTGTGTGTGTGTGTGTGTGTGTGTGTGTGTGTGTGTGTGTGTGTGTGTGTGTGTGTGTGTGTGTGTGTGTGTGTGTGTGTGTGTGTGTGTGTGTGTGTTTGCTGCCGTGGCGCCAGAGCCTCTGGAGGCTTGCCCTGTGTAACACTACCCTGCTTTGTGGTTTAGCAGGATGAGAAAAATAATTGCATACAATTAAAGACTCGCCCTTTGTCTGCGTCACAAGGCAATTATCTGCTATGAACACTGGTTATAGTATAGATATATATATATGATATAAATACCCCAGGATCAGACCCAGGCCCCCTCTCTGCAGCCCCTCTTCTCTTGAGCAGGCTTCAATCAGCAGCTGAGCAGTGTGCGAGTGTGTCAAATCAAATCAAATGGTATTTGTCACATACACGTGTTTAGCAGATGTTATTGCGGGTGTAGCGAAAGGCTTGTGCTTCTAGATCCGACAGTGCAGTAATATCTAACAAGTAATATCTAACAATTTCACAACATATACCCAATACACACAAATCTAATAAGGAATGAATTAAGAATATATACATATATGGACGAGCGATCTCAGAGCATCATGGACTAAGATACAGTAGAATAGTATAGATACAGTAGAATAGTATAGAAACAGTAGAATAGTATAGAAACAGTAGAACAGTATAGAAACAGTAGAATAGTATAGATACAGTAGAATAGTATAGATACAGTAGAATAGTATAGAAACAGTAGAACAGTATAGAAACAGTAGAACAGTATAGAAACAGTAGAACAGTATAGAAACAGTAGAATAGTATAGAAATAGCAGAATAGTATAGAAACAGTAGAATAGTATAGAAACAGTAGAACAGTATAGAAACAGTAGAATAGTATAGAAACAGCAGAATAGTATAGAAACTGTAGAATAGTATAGAAACAGTAGAATAGTATAGAAACAGTAGAACAGTATAGAAACTGTAGAATAGTATAGAAACAGCAGAATAGTATAGATACAGTAGAATAGTATAGATACAGTGGAATAGTATAGAAACAGTAGAATAGTATAGAAACAGCAGAATAGTATAGAAACAGTAGAATAGTATAGAAACAGTAGAACAGTATAGAAACAGTAGAATAGTATAGAAACAGTTGAACAGTATAGAAACTGTAGAATAGTATAGAAACAGCAGAATAGTATAGATACAGTAGAATAGTATAGAAATAGTAGAATAGTATAGAAACAGTAGAATAGTATAGATACAGTAGAATAGTATAGATACAGTAGAATAGTATAGAAACAGCAGAATAGTATAGATACAGTAGAATAGTATAGAAACAGTAGAATAGTATAGAAACAGTAGAATAGTATAGATACAGTAGAATAGTATAGATACAGTAGAATATTATAGATACAGTAGAATAGTATAGATACAGTAGAATAGTATAGAAACAGTAGAATAGTATAGATACAGTAGAATAGTATAGAAACAGTAGAATAGTATAGATACAGTAGAATAGTATAGATACAGTAGAATAGTATAGAAACAGTAGAATAGTATAGTGCGAGTGTGTGTGCGTGTGTGGCAGAGGGTGGACAGGGATCCTATTATGTTCCTAATAGTATAGCATAATGTCAAGGATCATGAATACTCCCCTTCCTCCCTTCTCTGTCCTCTCTATTCAAGTATATCAGGAAGTAGCTCTTGGGGTATCATGCTACATTAGCTTTTAATTTTAGTTGCCATGTTGTCATGTGTTGTCAGGTGAATTATGTTTTGAATAAATGTTCTGTCTATCTCCTCTTTCTTCCTCTCTGTCTGTCTGTCTTTGTCTGTCTGTCTGTCTGTCTGTCTCTCTCTCTCTCTCTCTCTCTCTCTCTCTCTCTCTCTCTCTCTCTCTCTCTCTCTCTGTCTCTCTCTCTCTCTCTCTCTCTCTCTCTCTCTCTCTCTCTCTCTCTCTCTCTGTCTCTCTGTCTCTCTCTCTCTCTCAGGAGAGGGAGCCTCTGCGTGTGATCCCGCTGAAAGAGGTTCACAAAGTTCAAGAGTGCAAACAGAGGTCAGTGTCTTTTACACTTTAGTCACTGAGCTGGAAAGGTTGGCTATTGACGCTGACAGGCCTAGTGCCAAAGTGAACGGGCTGGGAAGGAGACATGGCATGTCTCCCAAATGGCACCCTATTCCCTATTTAGTGCACTGCTTTTGACCAGGGCCAATTGGGCGCTGGTCTAAAGCAGTGCACTGTATAGGGAATAGCATGCCATTTGGGATACAAACATGGATGCCAACTGTAACGTGCTCACAGATTAGAATAATAAATGTTGGACATGGACAAACAGAGTGAGTTTACCGTCGCCCTTCGACGGCGATGCACTCTCTTACATTCACACCCAGTGGTTTCCATCACTGGGATGTTTGAATATTATTGAAAGTGGTGTCATCTCTTTCCATCCAGTGACTTAATGCAGAGGGACAATCTATTTGAAGTCGTCACTAGCTCAAGGACCTTCTACATGCAGGTGAGACATTTTCTTTCTCCGGATAATGTCTGAATATATTGATTTCATTCCAGTCCAACTGACGAAGAGAGACAGTTAGTGTTCCTTGCCGTTGTCACACAGTGACCTCTTCCTTCTCTCTCTCTGTTTCCTACGTGTCCCCTCTTCGTCCCCCCCCCCCCTTTCTAGTCGGACAGTCCAGAAGAGATGCACAGCTGGATCAAGGCCATCTCAGGAGCCATTGTGGCCCAGCGGGGGCCTGGACGCTCAGCTGCCTCTGTACGTATTCAGTTTGGGGCTGGGCCTGAGCCACTGGTCCTGCATCAACACTTTCAACACTTTAGTTCTAGCCAAGAATTACAGAACACAACTGGTTCCCCTAACCAAGGGCTTGATCAGGTGTGTTTGTGCTGGGCTAGAATAAAACCTGCATGTCCTGTGGACCAGTATTGGAGACCTCTGCTCGGAGGGGAGATACTTTACTGTCTCTGGAGGAAATCCATGTTTACATCCGCTGTTACGGTTTGGCTAGCGTCTCTAGTTTCTAGATGTTTCTGTCTGTTGAAGAGTAAACATTAAGACCCAGTTTGGATGTAACCCATTCACCCACCCTCCACCCCAGCTTAAAAATTGGACATCACAGTTAGATTTCTGTACCTGTGTGCCACCTTGATTTTCCTAATTGTTTTGTTGGTTTCCATGTCCTATTTTTGCATTGACATAAGTGTACACTAATTATAGTACACAAGGCAGTATTCGATCTCTACTCACAACCAGGTGATGCAGCTAGATCCACACTTCAAACCCCAACCAACGGCTACCCTAACACACACACACACACACACACACACACACACACACACACACCTCCAGACCCTCTCCTGTTCTCTCTCCTCCCTTCCTCTCTCCCCCTCTTGGCCGGAGCGTCCTCCCCTCCCCCTCCCCCCCACGTTCTCTCTCTTCTAACAAAGATGTGCACTGCTGTGTTCTTGCAGATGCGTCAGGCCCGTCGGCTGTCGAACCCTTGTATACAGAGGTATACATTCCGCAATGGTGAATGCAGCACGTATGTGAGCCCCCGTGTCAGTCAAGCAGCTTCCTCTGTTTGTTTTGCAGACGTAGTCCTAGATTGCATCTGAAATGGCACCCTATTCCTTACATAGTGCACTACTTTTGACTAGGGCTCATGGGGGGGGCTCTGGTCAAAACCCCTTTTCCCTATTTAGTGTACTGCTTTCGACCAGGACACATAGAGAGGGCTCTGGTCAAATGAAGTGCACTATATATGGAATAGGGTGACATTTTGGACGCAGCCCTAGTCTAATGTAGTGGAATGGAGCTTTGATTTACGGCTTAATCCCCTCTGAAACACCCAAGCAAGCCCAGTTAATAGATAACAGATATACCTCCATCTCATGCTTGAGGGCTGATCATTAGCCCCTCCCCCTTCTCCATCCTAACTGGTCTGGACAGACATAATCTAATCTGCCATTGATTGGTCAGACTAACTCGCCTGGTTCACATGACTTCACTCCTCCTCCTTCCAGAGCTCAGTATCGACTGGTCTGGTCCTTACCAGGCTTCTTTGAAAAACCCCTCTGTGTCATCATTGGTTTTCAGTTCCTTCTACCTCCTCTTCCTCCATCCTCATCCCACTTTAATGCATTACAACATATTTTGTGTCCGTTCCTTTACACAGACCATGGAAAAATAAAAAACGGACATCTGGCCTCCATGTGCAAGCAATTATTCCATATAGATTGGTCTTGCGTCACTGGGTTCCAATGTAGCTTGGGAAGCTGTAGTGCAGTAGTCTGTAGTGCAGTTACCGCTAGCTGCTAGCTAGGTCTGGTGATGCATGTTCCCCCACCTCTTCTAGAAACACACACACACACAGCAATCCTCAAGGTTGACCGTTATATCTTCATTCATTCATTCATTGGCTTCAACATCTTCCACTTGCCAACTTTTAGACTTTTTAACATTGCCGCATTGCTTTTAGAGTCTCTGGTTACTAGCACCGGCTGCTGAGGGGAGGACGGCTCATAATATTGGCTGAAGTGAATGGAATAGCATCAAACACATGGAAACCACATGGAGCCATTACTATGAGCCCGTCCTCCCCATTTATGGTGCCACCAACCTCCTGTGATGTCTAGTAGTTTGAAGCCTTTCATGTTCTCTAATGACCTAGTAATACTGTGATTTCATGTCAACATGTCCTCATGCACCCCACCCCTTCAACACACACTTACGTTCTCTGAGCTCTACCATCTACCCATCTACCCATCATCCCTCTGTCCATTCTTCCTGGATTCTCGCGCTGTGTGTCACTTTTTCCCATCTATCACTTCCTCGTGATCTAATATTTTCACACCCTTGCTAAAACGAGATACGCCTAAACAGTGTTTTCGCTCGCTGTAACTGGTCATCTTTTCGCTAACTTTTGGGCGTCTGTTTTCATTGTTGTCTTTTCTCCCTGTCGTGTTTTTCAGAGAGTAAAATGTGACAGTGAGATTCTAACATTCCCCAAGTGAGCTCTACTGTACCACCACTGGCTACTGTACCGTCCCTTCCACTGGCTACTGTACCATCCCTTCCACTGGCTACTGTACCATCCCTTCCACTGGCTACTGTACCATACATTCCACTGCTACTGTACCATCCCTTCCACTGCTGCTGCTGCCATTCTGCTTCCTCTTCCTCCAACTACATCTGCTGCCTTTGTTTCACTCCTGCTTCCTCTACTATAACCCTTTGCACCAGCACCACTATAGATACTGCTACTACTACTACTGCTACTGCTACTACTGCTGCTGCCCTGCCACCCTGTGCCACTGCCCCCTCTACAGCACTGTGACTGACTCCCTGCGTTTTGCGCTTCTGAATCTGAATGACTTTGTCCGTTCCCTCCACCCCTCCCTCCCTCCCCTACACTATGCAGGAGCACAGCGACCACTCCACCACCAGCACCCCTTCCACCTTCTACTGCAGCAGCAACCACGGGGGACCCCCCGCCCCTCGCTCGCCCGTCCAGGCAGAGCCACCCTACCCCCAGCCCCAGGGGGGCCCGGGCCCTTACCTGGGACAGCCAGGACTTCATGGGCCTGCTGCCCTGGCGAGGCCACCCGGGGGCACCACCACCACCCCGCTCCCGTCTCTCCCTCCAGGAGACCCCCCGCCTGTCCAAGTGAGCGCCTCGTCCCTGTACCACATCAACGCTGACCGGGAGGACCTGTCACCATGGAAACGGCGCAGCGAAGTAGAGGGCGACCAACTTGAAATCTCCACCCTCAGCTTCGATGACTCAGACCTGCATGTCAGCCAGGTGTGAGCCTCTAGTCTAACCTCTGACCCCTAACCCCTGCCTCACAGGACACCGCAACCTCTCACCCTTAACCCCACTCCCCCATTCCCTCCACCACCTGTCCTTCACTCCCCATGCACAGTACATGCTCATTGGAGGTGGATGCAGGTGTATTCACACTGACACAAAGGGGACTGGACAGTTATCACCAACGACAAGCGGAAAGCCAATCAAACGTGACCAAAATGGAGCTGAACCAATCAGAGCTGACCCGGCCCTCAGGAAGACAGGAAGTGGTCCCTGGTTGTGATCGGTGATCGTCTACTCTACCCCTGTATCCAGAGCCTCTTAACACAGCCAATGGCGTGATGTGTCAGGGCAAGGAGACCTCGTCAGATGTTCGGTTTTATTTCAGTCTCTTTTGTTGTTGATATTTCTGTTGGGTGTTGCTCATTCTATCTTGGTGTTGGTATTGTGTGGTATGATTCATTAACATCATCCCCTGTCCATTGGCTAAAGAGGTTACTGAATTGGCTTACTCTGCTGAGAAACTCACTGCTCACGTTTCTCCACCTTGTCCTCCTTCTCCCGGACATCACATGATTTACTGTTATCAGTGTTGTTGGGACTAATTTAAAGAGGAGCTAGGTGTTATTTGTATTGATAGTTATGTAAATGAAGAAGGTGTAACTGTTGACAGTGAGACAACCCCACTCATACACACAATGGTTTAGATTTGTATGTACTTTTAAGATGTTAAATATATTTGCTTTTAAGCTGACCATTTAGTTTCTATCCAAAGCATGCCGTTGTGGAAGCACCTAATGAAATATGAAACCAAATCTTTAAAATAACCAGATGAAATTCCCTGCACCATTCTTACTTTCAGTTGTGTTTTGGAGTGAGTGGGTCTCTTGTATATTTCTGTTTTTAGTTATCCTTTAGAAATGCTTTGGGTCCTTATGTTCATATGAAAGTTACACTTGTTTTGTTCGTTCAGACTCTCTCTTTCTCTCTCTCGATCAGTCACACGCACACTGTCACACCTCTGTGTTTTGCCAAATTATGTCCTGCACTGTAATGGTATGTGCCTGCCAACGTTAGCATGCATTTGTATAGAGACAGATATGCACAGTACAGTACAATACATCTATAGGCCTATGGGTAGGGCCTTTCAACTGGCACTTTGTGGACTCTGTGGGCAGATAGTCTGGTAGCTTGACCTGTTTTATGGGTGTTCCTTTAAAGTCCACTTCTCTTTTCTACTGTATGAGTACTGTACTACCTTTCTCAATGCTGTGACTGTTTGTCTGTCTGTGGGGGAGATGTACTGTGCCTGCGTTGCCAATATGGCAAGGAGGGTTTGACCTTTGACCTCAGCTGTGTACTCTTCCTGTAACCTGTTTTTACTGTGTTGCACAACTCTTATTGTAATAGCTGCTGAAGTGCCTGCGTTCTTTCTATAGAGGAAAAAAAACAAGAAGCTATTTTGACCCTTTTAATTGTGTACCTGATGTTCTGAAATCGTGTGCATTATTTATTAAGTGGAGTTTGAAAATAAATCAATGGATTCAAGTTGGTGTGACTTTTTACTTCTTATTTGTGTTGACTCAAATCATGTAAATAATATAATTTTTGTGTTGGATGTACAGTTGAAGTCGGAAGTTTACATACACTTAGGTTGGAGTCATTAAAACTCGTTTTTCAACCACTCCACAAATTTCTTGTTAACAAACTATAGTTTTGGCAAGTCAGTTAGGACATCTACTTTGTGCATGACAATTGTTTACAGACAGATAATTTCACTTATAATTCACTGTATCACAATTCCAGTGGGTCAGAAGTTTACATACACTAAGTTGACTGTGCCTTTAAACAGCTTGGAAAATTCCAGAAAATGATGTCATGGCTTTAGAAGCATCTGATAGGCTAATTTACATCATTTTAGTCAATTGGAGGTGTACCTGTGGATGTATTTCAAGGCCTACCTTCAAACTCAGTGCCTCTTTGCTTGACATCATGGGAAAATGAAAAGAAATCAGCCAAGACCTCAGAAAAATGTTTGTAGACCTCCACAAGTCTGGTTCCTCCTTGAGAGCAATTTCCAAACACCTGAAGGTACCACGTTCATCTGTACAAACAATAGTACGTAAGTATAAACACCATGGGACCACCCAGCCGTCATACCACTCAGGAAGGAGACGCGTTCTGTCTCCTAGAGATTAACGTACTTTGGTGCGAAAAGTGCAAATCAATCCCAGAACAACAGCAAAGGACCTTGTGAAGATGCTGGAGGAAACAGGTACAAAATAATCTATATCCACAGTAAAACGAGTCCTATATCGACATAACCTGAAAGGCCGCTCAGCAAGGAAGAAGCCACTGCTCCAAAACCGCCATAAAAAAGCCAGACTACGGTTTGCAACTGCACATGGGGACAAAGATCGTACTTTTTGGAGAAATGTCCTCTGGTCTGATGAAACAAAAATAGAACCGTTTGGCCATAATGACCATCGTTATGTTTGGAGGAAAAAGGGGACGGCTTGCAAGCCGAAGAACACCATCCCAACCGTGAAGCACGGGGGTGGCAGCATCATGCTGTGGGGGTGCTTTGCTGCAGGAGGGACTGGTGCACTTCACAAAATAGATGGCATCATGAGGAAGGAAAATTATGTGGATATATTGAAGCAACATCTCAAGACATCAGTCAGGAAGTTAAAGCTTGGTCGCAAATGGTCTTCCAAATGGACAATGACCCCAAGCATACTTCCAAAGTTGTGCCAAAATGGCTTAAGGACAACAAAGTCAAGGTATTGGAGTGGCCATCACAAAGCCCCAACATCAATCCTATAGAAAATATGTGGGCAGAACTGAAAAAGTGTGTGCGAGCAAGGAGGCCTACAAACCTGACTCAGTTATACCAGCTCTGTCAGGAGGAATGAGCCAAAATTCACCCAACTTATTGTGGGAAGCTTGTGGAAGGCTACCCGAAACGTTTGACACAATTTAAAGGCAATGCTACCAAATGCTAATTGAGTGTATGTAAACGTCTGACCCACTGGGAATGTGATGAAAGAAATAAAAGCTGAAAGAAATCATTCTCTCTACTATTATTCTGACATTTCACATACTTAAAATAAAGTGGTGATCCTAACTGACCTAAAACAGGGAATTTTTACTGGGATTAAATGTCAGGAATTGTGAAAAACTGAGTTTAAATGTATTTGGCTGAGGTGTATGTAAACTTCCGACTTCAACTGTAGATTGACACCATGTAGTGCTGAAGGAAAGAACTACAAGTCCTTATTTGCTCAAATATTTTGATTCCATTCAATACAATGTCTGCTATGTTCTTTTGTAACCCCACCTTTTCCAGCATGTTATTGTAGATTGCATTTAGAGGTGTCACCAATTTTACAGTGTTAACAGTTGCCACTTCAAGGCCTGTTAAGATCAGAGGAAAGAACCCAGCAAAGCAGGGTTCTAGCACCATCTATTGGCATTGTTTATTTGCATCTATGGTCAACTGAGATGGTTGATAGAGGTTTACTGTCAATTGGAAATATTTGTATTATTAATACATCTTAACCTAACGTTGCAGGCGTAAAAAAAAATAAAAAAACGATGTAAGGGGAAACGGAAGTTAGGTTGAAAATACTGTATCCCTGAAAACCGGAAACATCTGCTTTCTACCGTCCCCATGGAGAGTGAATACATCTAAATATTTAGTAAATATCTATCTCATTCACCTCTATTTGGTCTTCTGAACCACTCACTGTGATCTCAATGTGAATCCCATCAGTCTGAATGATCAAGGTGACATCATACCCCTAAGGATGCATCCAAAATGGCATCTTATTCCCTATATAGTGCACTATGTTTGACCAGGGCCCATAGGGATCTGATGGAAAGTAGTCCACAAAACTCTGCCTAAACCTGGAGATGGCCTGTCCCTCACACTGAGCAGTTGGCGGGAGCTGTCCGTTGTGACGAGAGGCCCCTGCTATCTCGTAGAGAAACCAGCTGGAATACATCGTGCCCTCGGAGAAGGCCAGGCCTGACTCATGGTCACAATGTTATGATGCATAGAGCCAGGTATAAGGAGAGAAATCCTGCTCTAAAGCTCTTGTTTGGATTGGGAACAAAATGGCGCTAGGCCCTCTTCTGCTCCCATTCGAGTCTCATTAAACGAACATACCTCCAATAAAAACACAGAAATAACAAACTGCTTAAACATATTGGATCGGGTCTCAGAGAGTTTGGACGTTACTGGGAGGGATTGAGTGCAGCCAATGCTTGTTGTTGCAGCAAATTCAGGACCCAACAATTGGAATCCCTCACCATTCTTGAGTTCAAGTTTGAGTAACTCTGACTTTGATTCAAAGGGACATTCGTAGTGCTTCATTAGAACTATAAGTTCACACTTAATGGGCTTGTATTGAAAAGGATGTGCTTGCCAGATAGTGTCACTCTAAAGAACACAAATAGGAAAGAAACCTCTGAGAAATCTATATTGATGACTGCAGTGAGTACAGCTGACCTTGGTCAGGACATGTGGAACTAGGGACCTAGACATGCAGGCTGGACACCACAGTGTAATGATGCTGTGAAGACCGCAGGTCTCTGACCACTGATCCCAGGCCTGTCCTCCTGGCCCTTGGCTGTCAGGGTCCATTCTGATCCCAGGGCCTGTGGTGGGGAGTTATGATGTCAGCAATGATGACATGGCCCCTAACGGAGGCCTCTAAGTGAGTCGAGGATAACATAAACAGCTGGAAGAACTCTGTAACTACAACAGAGTCTCCAGGGTCCGCCCCAGTGCCAATAAATGGCAGTGTCCATCTCGAGACCATCATTATTTTTCTGGGGTGCTGAGGTTTTCTCCACATTGGTTCTGGGTGCCTAATGGAGATCTCACTGAGGGAGTGGTTGGAGCCTAACGTCTGCACAGCCAGAGAACACAGCAAGCTTCCCTCCTTCCTTCCTTCCCTCCCTCCCTCCTCGATTTATTGCGGTGCCAGAATATGTTAAGTAACCACTTAGTTATTTATTTGTGTGTGTGTGTGTGTGTGTGTTATGTAAGAGGTGCTCGAGTCCAGCTGTTACAATGTAATGGCGCATAAGTGCATCTGATTATTATAGATATACTTCTACATCTTTTGCAGAAATATATGCATTTGACTGGTTCTGAGAAACTCCAAGCATTACAGTACATGTGACATAAGCAACTGTGGGTCCTTGATAAGCATTATTATTATTATTATTATTATTATTATTATTATACGTTTCCTGCTCAACCAATCACTACTTTACATGCCTGGTTTCCAGTTTCTTTTTTCATATCTCCCATGATTCAAATTAGGATTGTCACGTCTCCTCCCGTTGCTCCCCTCCGGCGCTCTGATTCGCCGGTCTACTGAGCCACCGTTCTGAGCGCACCACCTCGGCAACACCGGAATGGAAACCCAACGCACCCTAATCACCTCCAGCGCACCTGCACCTCATCATTTCTTCACCACCCCTGTTTAGCCCTGGACTGTTCAGTATTGTGTTGTGTGTAATTGTTAAGTGTCGTTTACTCTCTCTTTGTTATTCTCTTTCTCATTATTAAGTAAACCTTGACCTTGTTAATTCCTGCGTCTGCGTCCTGCTTCTTCGTATATCAGTACTCGTCACAAGGATAAAGACACAAACAACCCAAGACCCACCAAAACAATGTAAAAAAACTAAACAGAGTAGTTCAATTATCCTGGAATGGTAAGTTCTCCACTCTGTCATTGCATTGCTGCAATAAAATTAATTCCCCCCATGTGTATTATTTATTTCCCGTTGTAAAAAAGAATAAGCACTCCCAGATTAAATTGAAAGTGAACAATAAATGTTACAAGAGATTATGTAACTTTGGCAACATTGGCAGGTAGCCTAGCGGGTGGCAGGTAGCCTAGCGGTTAAGAGCTTTGGGCCAGTAACCGAAAGGTCACTGGTTCGAATTCCAGAGCCAACTAAGTGAAAAATCTGTTTGTGCCCTTGCTCAAGGCACTTAACCCTATTCGCTCTGGATAAGAGTGTCTGCTAAATGACAAAAAAAAGCTCTGGCTCACACTTTTGAACCAACCGTCTACTCTACGCACCAACACAGACCTATAAACTTCCAACTGCACTGCTGAAGCACCACTGCTGTCTCCCCGTGCAACTTTAGACTCCCTTCCATAAGAAATAACTACACTTGCTTCGTCAGCACTTGGTAGAAGCTTCTTAATCAATTTAATGGACCAGCAACACTTCAGCACCTAATAAGATAAATGGTAGAGCAGAGCTTAGCTGAATCAGTTCAGGATAAATGACAATGTGTACCCACAGAAAGATGTCTCTCTACAGCCAGCTGTGGTTAACCAACACCCCCAAGCAATGCCAATATATTTTGGGGACAGGACAATGAGTATTAGGTATTGTGTTCTGATTTTTACCAAGTAAAGAACATTGTCTCTTGTGAATAATGTGGCTTTCTTTGACAACCAGCCCCTATGTGCTGCAGTCCACTGTTACTGTACTGTAGATCTTTCTCCCTCAAACTGCTGGTCTTGTTTCTCTGCTGTAATGGGGATGTACTGTAGCACCCGCAGCAGTATGATATGCACCAGGAACATGGAGGGTAAACAGGATATGTCCTGGACAAGGGTAGGGAACGAGATGACTTCAAGTTAAAACCCTGTTTGTTCTGCTTGTGGTGTCTTGGCTGGCAGAAATATCATTATAGAGCATTGCAATTTAACCATCCTGAAATGACCCTGGCTGACCCTGGCTGATAAAAAACATTCATAGTGTCCTGTCAACCCAATGAGTGCGAACATTCTTACTTGTCAACATCCACAGTATTACATATGCTACAGTAAAGTACTGTTTCTGGTGGTGGCAGTCAAAGCCACGAATGGAGCAGAGCTGTGCTGATGGGAATGGGTTGAGACTCATTTGTTTTGTGGGCCATTTGGAGTGTGTCTATGTGTTGATGAGGGGGCTGTGAAAGGCAAGCGGGTGTGACTCATATGTGCTGGAACAGCCAGGTTCAGAAGACGTGGAGGAGGGGATGGAGAGGAGTGGAGGGGAGGATGTTTCCCGGAGCTCTGTTTGACTCCCCTCCAGCATCACTCACATCATAAACTGTGATGAGATGTTGAGGGTCCCATAAACGATCCCTGAACATGCCAGAGGGTCAGAATCACTGTTCTCAGACCAGCAGCACTGTGTGATTTCTCTAAAGCTAGGCCCTATAGGACGCACCGATTCAGTCAACTCTGACAGGCGTTGATGTTAGTAGTTTTCTGTAGTGGCATCCTCGAGAAACTAATTGTGACCATACTTAACAATTTTCTGTCACAATCTGTCAGATTAGATTTATAACAATATTATAATTAATATTTTCAGATCCTACAAGTGATCAACACAACTCCCAAACACTCCCAATGCTCTCACTCCCAGTGGCTATGAGAAAAGTAGAGAGTGGACGGTTTCTCCAGCATTACCGCCTGTGAGTTAGTGTTACATTCACTGTAGCTGTCGACACTTAGACAAACATAGAGAGCTCTTGGTATTCCTGTTGCCTTGTAGTCAATCATACTGATTCTACCTGGATTTTGTTGGAGAGGCTTCCATTAAAGAACAACCTCTCCAGCAACAGACTATGATCGATAATGTCAAAAGCCGCACTGAACTCTAGCAAAACAGCCCCCACAATATTTTTATCATCAATTTCTCTCAGCCAAACATCAGTAATTTGTGTAAGTGCTGTGCTTGTTGAATGTTTATCTGCCTTGGCAGCAGCTAATGGGGATCCATAATAAATACAAATACTAAAGGCCTTCCTCAGGTCTACTCGGTCATGGCTAGAAGGGATACAGCTTTTGTCAAATTAACATAAAAAGTTTCAACATTTTAGCTAACCCTAACCCTTTTCCTAACCTTAACCCAATTCTCCTGACCTGCTACGATAATTATCCTAACCTGCTGCTCAAGTTCTTCTAACCTGCTACGATCATTTTAATCTGACAAAAGTTGTGTGGTTCTATGTGTTTCTATGGCAATGAAACCAGAGTTAGTCTCACAGCACCCTTGGAAATGATGCATTGTGGGAGAGAAACTCTTCAAAGACCATTGCAAGCATCTGTCGTTTAAAGTGCAATAAGATTTTAGGGTATTTGATCAATCCATTCCAAACAGCACAAGGAAGTGATTATATTTGCTTTTGGGTTCCAGTAGGATGCCATGGAATGGATGAGCATTCCAGAATACTGACATAGACATTAGGGTTCTCAGAATCATGCAATAACATGGACGGACATAACATGGGCGGATTCCTGGCCCTTACCCAGACCCAGACCATCAACAAATCATGGGCTGCAACCCCGAACCTTTAAACTGAACTATGATAACCTTTGCTTTCACTTCATCACTTTTCAGCTGTAAATTCAACTTCTGAGGATTCTATCAATTTTGTTTACACTGCACCAAGTATCTATAGTGGCTTTTGTTTTACGTAAACAGTTTGTTGAACATTGAAAGTCTGGCAAAGGAAAAATCTATGATCAAACAGCATGCAATTGCTTTGGGCATCTTTGAATTGCCACAACAATAATTTGGCCTACTCCAGTGCAGTAATTGAATCTATACAACTCAGTTATATGCAGTGGAAATTAAAGGTTAGACCTATGCTACTATAAGAGCAAAAGTGTACTTAATTGTTTTCTTTGCTCAACTGAATGAAGCAATGTATCCTATATGAACATAGAACATTATGATCAGTTTGAAATGAACTCAGGGTACATTCTGATGCTCTGACATAGCCTCAGTAAGGGGGTGGGTGGAGGAGGCATATGTATGTACTGAACCCTCTGCACGTCAGAAGAGCCCACCAATCGCCTGTCTTGTTTATATTGCTACAGCGTGTCGTTGCCTTTATAAACTCTGGAACATCACAGAGGGAGTTACAGCATATTTGTTGTCTGACAGCAGTACACCAACGAAGCTCACTTTAGTGAAAAGCGGCTGACATTTATTTTCACATTTATGTAACGTTTATTATTTATGCAGATAAAACATATTTTGGTAGAAACTTTTGAAAATACGTTTTTTGACAACTTTGTTAATTTTTTGATAATTTAATTTTTAACAATGTTTTGGTCCGTCATCTGCGCAACTTTTCTCCTTTCTCCTTTAGTTTGCGAGGCAAGAACCAAGCGATATGTCATCGGCTGTCCAGATAAATGTGACAAATCTCTATGTCCCCCGATCCCTGCGGACTGCCTGGCCGGCGACATACTTGACCAATGCGACTGTTGTCCGGTCTGTGCGTCCGAAGAGGGTGAGGCATGCGGCGGCACGGGGAGATTAGGGGACCCGGAGTGCGGAGAGGGCATGGAATGCTCGATCACGGACGGAATTGGGGTGTCCGCCACAGTGAGGCGTCGGGGCAAAAGCGGTGTGTGCGTCTGTAAAGGTTCGGACCCGGTGTGCGGCAGTGACGGGGTGTCCTACCAAAACATCTGCGAACTGAAGAGAGTGAGTAATCGGGCTCTGAAGCTGCAGCAGCCACCGGTCATCTTCATACAGAGAGGAACCTGTGGCAAAGGTAGGCCCTATGTGGCAATATTGGAATTCAACATAATGTATCAAAAACACTGTTTGTCTAGTTAAAAGCCTCAGGAAGTGCAATATTGGGCGTAAAACCATAATGCATAAAAGGTGTATTTCCAAATGGAAATAATATTATCTATTGAATTGGTCTGCGGTGAATTGTCATATTTTTTTGCTCATTAAAACTTCCCATTCTTATGCTCCCGAAATAACATGTTGCCGAGTTGAAAGGGATCTGTTTTTCTGTAGCCTAGCGCTGTGTTAGAAAAGGATCCCTTCAATTTCAAGTGACCCTCGGTGAACCCATTGGTAGAGCCAGTTTGTGTCAAAATGTATCACAATCACACCCAAGACATTTACCAGTAGCCTACCAGTTAAACCAGACAGAGCTTTTGTGACTTTACATGTTTTTCACAAGGAGATGTGTGTTGTTAATGATACCATATCTAAAAAAAAACGTAATTTGTTGGTTAATAACACATTTTACATTTTACATTTACATTATAGTCATTTAGCAGAAGCTCTTATCCAGAGCGACTTACAGTTAGTGAGTGCATACAGTTTGATTGACATTTTAATGGTGTGCCTTCATGGCGGTTTAGGTTTCCTTCCCTTTCCCTCAGTTGAGGCTCCTCAGATGATGAGGAGATGCTCCCACCTATGATGTCATAGCATCTGGACCTCATGAAGTCAGTCGGTTGTATAACTTCTAAACGGATCAAGATCTAGGTCAAATTCTACAGTCATTGAGCCATGTTTTGTAGTCCCGTTTTGTCATGAGGTGACTTGTTCCGTATATATTGTATATGTGTGATTGACAGGCATGCATATAAGATCAAAACACTGTCAGTATAAAGTGAATGGAATGGTGACTTAATACCTTTTGAATGGAAAGAAGTGTGAATGAAATCTCTTACAATAAGATGTTTTGTACACAACAGATTGAGTTGCTGGAGAGGTTGAAATCTAATTTGAGACATGTTTAGTTAATTGGTAGCTCAGCACTCTGTATTAGTGACATGATGGAGAGTGTAACAGACTGCTCCACAGCGATCAGTGACAGACAGTGACAGAGCACCAGCTGTTCCGGACAACTGTGTGATCTCGCTCTCCGTAGCCGATGTGAGTAAGACCTTTAAACAGGTTAACATAAGACCATTTAAACAGGTTAACATTCACAAGGCCGCAGGGCCAGACGGATTACCAGGACGCGTACTCAGAGCATGCGTTGACCAGCTGGCAAGTGTCTTCAGTGACATTTTCAACCGCTCCCTGACCCAGTCTGTAATACCTACATGTTTCAAGCAGACCACCATAGTCCCTGTGCCCAAGAACGTAACCTGTCTAAATCACTATCGCCCCGTAGCACTCACATCTGTAGCCATGAAATGCTTTGAAAGCCTGGTCATGGCTCATGTCAACACCATCATCCCAGACAACCTGGACCCACTCAAATTCTCATACCGCCCCAACAGATCCACAGATGATGCAATCTCTATTACACTACACACTGCCTTCTCCCACCTGGATAAGAGGAACACTTATGTGAGAATGCTGTTCATTGACTACAGCTCAGAGTTCAACACCATAGTGCCCTGCAAGCTCATCACTAAGCTCAGGACCCTGGGACTGAACACCTCCCTCTGCAACTGGATCCTGGACCTCCTGACAGGCCGCCCAGGTGGTAAGGGTAGGCAACAAAACATCCGCCACACTGACCCTCAACACAGGGGCCCCTCCGGGGTGCGTGCTTAGTCCCCTCCTGTACTCCCTGTTCACCCACATCTACATGGCCGCGCACGACTCCAACATCATTTGTTGACGACACGACGGTGGTAGGCCTGATCACCGACTACAATGAGACAGCGTACAGGGAGAAGGCCAGAGACCGGGCAGTGTGGTGTCGGGACAACAACCGCTCCCACAACATCAGCAAGACAAAGCAATTGATCGTGGACTACAGGAAATGGAGGGCCGAGCACGCCCCCATCCACATCAACGGGGCTGTAGTGGAGCGGGTTGAGAGCTTCAAGTTCCTCGGTGTCCACATCGCTAAGGAATTAACATGGTCCACACACACCAAAGCCTCTTTCCCCTAAGGAGGCTGAAAAGATTTGGCATGGGCCCTCAGAACCTCAAAAAGTTATACTGCTGCACAATTGACTGGCTGCATCACCCCCTGGTATGGCAACTGCTTGGCATCCGACCGCGAGGCGCTACAGCAGCTAGTGCGTACGGCCCAGTACATCACTGGGGCCGAGCTCCCTGCCATCCAGGACTTCTATACCAGGCGGTGTCAGAGGATGGCCCTAAAAATGGTCAAAGACTCCAGTCACCCAAGTCATAGACTGTTCTCTCTGCTACCGCTCGGCAAGTGGTACAAAGCGCCAAGTCTAAGACCAAAAGGCTCCTTAACAGCTTCTACCCCCAAGCCATAAGACTGCTGAACAATTAATCAAATGGCTGCCCGGACTATCTGCATTGACCCCCCCTTTGCACTAACTATCCTGACTCATCACATACGCTGCTGCTACTGCTTATTATCTATCTTGTTGCCTAGTCACTTTATTCGTATATATATGTAGATATCTACCTCAATTACCTCGTGACCCTGCACATCGACTCGGTACTGGTACCCCCGTGTATATAGCCAAGTTATCGTTACTTATTATCTTTCTATTATTTTAAAGATTTTCTCTCTGTATTGTTGAAATGTCTGTAAGTAAACATTTCACTGTTAGTCTACACCTGTTGTTTATTTGATGTGACAAATCCAATTAGATTGGATTTGACCATCGTTCAGACGTGCAAACATTGCTTCGAAGCTTGTTTTTCCACACCCTTTCAAATTGAAGGAGTTGGCATCTCTAATCCAGGTTGAAGGAGCTCACAGCAGGGTAAACATTAGTTTAGTGGTGAGCACGGCAACCAAGGTGCATAAACACACGCATCCCTCACT
This sequence comes from Coregonus lavaretus, assembly GCF_964263955.1. Classification (NCBI taxonomy): domain Eukaryota; kingdom Metazoa; phylum Chordata; class Actinopteri; order Salmoniformes; family Salmonidae; genus Coregonus; species Coregonus lavaretus. Next base: position 82,553,801 of record NC_139988.1, on the reverse strand, counting down.
TGAAGTCTGGGGTTGAGCCTTGGCAACGTTGGGAGGTCCAACATAATATTGGACGAGACAGATCAATGCGTGTATAGACCAGGGCACTAGCCCACCAGAGGTTTTGATCTATTCTGAAACGTGGTAGCCTTGTCTATTTCCTCAAGTATTTAATTAGACTCGCATATTCTGCAAGAAACCCCTCAATCAAAACTGTTGCTGTAGTCAAATGGAAAATAACTTGTCCAGGAAGATCTAGTCCACACAGTTGTCTTTGACCATATTACAGTATTAGGACACAACACTTCCTGCCAGCTTCTGTGTCTCTCTCTATGTACTCACTTCAGATTGTGAGTGGGGCCCAAGTATCCTCACAGCCAGCCAAGCCAAGTGCCCGTGTCATATAACTGATGGACACATCAGGAAACCATCAGTGGGTAAGAATAGACAGGCCATGGCATGCTCCATAATCAGGAGTTCCACTTGGCAGAGAAACCAACATCTGTAAGGGTAGAGGGCTATTATTTTATTGCTCCACGTGATACAATTTCAATTGGGGTGTGTGTGTGTGTGTGGGGGGGGGGGGGGGGGGGGGGGGTGCGTGAGTGCCTGTGTGTCTCTGTTCAGTCATGCTGTAGGCTTTCGGTGCACAAAAGAGATGGTGTGACTAATAGTGATTAAGAAAGAGAGAGAGTCCTCAATTTACAACAGATCTTTTGACCTTTTATCAAAGCTGAAGTATTTTTATGTGATTTGATTGAAGGCCATTTTACATGGCGTGCCTGAGTCCATGTCTCTGTCTGCAGGTCAGGTCGAGTGAACTCTCTCCTCTCTCTTACTCTTTTCAGCGACACATTGGAAGAATTACTACATAGAAGTTGATGGTGGAGGCTGGATCTGGAGATATTTCTAGATATGCTGTGCTCAAGCACATTCCACAATCCACTGCTCTGGGTGGTTTGAGGTCTGTGAAACTCCTTATAGCCTTAGATAATATTAATGAAACAAACACAGATGAAGCTGTCATAACCTGTTGGATGGATATTTCCAGTCTAATACGCCAATTTATACTGATTTAAAAAAAATATTTGTTACATGTAAAGTGTTGGTCCCATGTTTCATGAGCTGAAATAAAGGATCCCAGACATTTTCAATACTCACAAAAAGCTTATGTTGCTAAAATTATTTACACAAATTTGTTTACATCCCTGTTAGTGAGCATTTCTCCTTCGCAAAGACAATCCATCTACCTGACAGGTGTGGCATATCAAGAAGCTGATTAAACAGCATGATCATTACACAGGTGCACCTTGTGCTGGGGACAATAAAAGGCCACTCTAAAATGTGCAGTTTTGTCACACAACACAAAGCCACAGATGTCTCAAGTTTTGAGGGAGCGCTCAATTGGCATGCTGACTGCAGGAATGTCCACCAGATCTGTTGCCAGATAATTGAATGTTAATTTCTCTACCACAAGCCGCCTTCAACGTTGTTTTAGAGAACTTGGCAGTAGGTCCAACCGGCCTCACAACCGCAGACCACGTGTAACCACACCATCCCAGGACCTCCACATCTGGCTTCTTCACCTGCAGGATCGTCTGAGACCAGCCACCCGGACAGCTGATGACACTGTGGGTCTGCACAACGGAAGAATTTCTGCACAAACTGTCAGAAACCGTCTCAGGGAAGCTCATCTGCGTGCTTGTCGTCCTCACCAGGGTCTTGACCTGACTACAGTTTGACATCGTAAACAACTTCAGTCGGCAAATGCTCACCTTCGCCACTGGCAATCTGGAGAAGTGTGCTCTTCACGGATGTATCCCGGTTTCAACTGTACCGGGCAGATGGCAGACAGCGTGTATGGTGTCGTGTGGGTGAGCGGTTTGCTGATGTCAACGTTGTGAACATGGTGGCGGTTGGGTTATGGTATGGGCAGACAACGAACACAATTGCATTTTAGCGATGGCAATTTGAATGCGCAGAGATACTGTGACGAGACCCTGAGGCCAATGTCATGCCATTCATCCGCCGCCATCACCTCATGTTCCAGCATGATAATGCACGGCCCATGTCACAAGGATCTGTACACAATTTCTGGAAGCTCAAAATGTCCCAGTTAAGCATGTTTGGGATACTCTGGATCGACGTGTACGACAGCGTGTTCCATTTCCCACCATTATCCAGCAACTTCGCACAGCCATTGAAGAGAATGGGACAATATTCCAAAGGCCACAATCAACAGCCTGAACAACTCTATGCGAAGGAGATGTGTCGCACTGCATGAGGCAAATGGTGGTCACACCAGATACTGACTAGTTTTCTGATCCACGCCCATACTTTTTTTTAAAGGCATCTGTGACCAACAGATGCATATCTGTATTCCCAGTCATGTGAAATCCATAGATTAGGGCTTAATGGTTTTATTTCATTATATATTCATTATATGAACTGTAAAATATTGCATGTTGCGTTTATAGTTTTGTTCAGTGTATGATGCAGAGCAAGAGGAATGCCTTGGCATCCTTCAGCACTGTGACTGGCACTTTTAGTATAGGAACTGAAGACCTTATCAGAACGTAATGTGTCTCTGTAAGACGAGCTGTTAGCGGCTTAGCGCCTTGATAGTATAACATGATTCTCTTGCCGTGAATGTTTCCATTTCTCTTTGCGTTCTCCTTGAGGCTTTTATCCTTTGAAGATACAGTAGATCATAGACTGTGATAGTTTTTCATCAAACCAAGCAGAGCTTTTAGTTAAAATAGAGAAGAGCTCAATGGAATCGTATAACTAGATGTTTATAGGTCTCATTCAGTGGCGGTCAGTGCCGTTTAAGATGAGGGAGGACAATTTGTTTTTCATGAGCATGGCCTTATTTCTATTGCAGCATATTGGATATCCATTCACCCAGTTCAATGTAACAGCGATAGGTTTAGGATACTACATGATACTTGAATTTTCCCTATACCCATCATGAGGTTGCTACAACCTAGCCTATGAATTAAAGTTTGCAACGTAGGTGCACACAGGTCAAGAGACAAATTTGTGTCACGACTTTCACCGAGGCTGCCTACCCTCCTTGTTCGGGCAGGTTTCGGTGTTCGTCGTCACCGGCTTACTAGCTACTGCCGATCCCATTCTCATCACTCCACTTGTCATGTCTTGTCTTGTCAATCACACACACCTGGTGCTCATTCCCCTAATGAGTATGTGTATAAGTGTTCCCTCTGTTCCCCTTGTCTTTGTGAGTGATTGTTTAGTGTGAGAGCGAGTAGCTCGGTTGTATTTGCAAAGGTGGAATATTTTCCCTTGTTATAGTTTCGTTTTCACGCTAGATGCGTTTTATATATGTAAACGGAATAAACTCTGGACTTCGGTGTTTTACCTCCTGCGCCTGACTCCTTCATTCACACCTCGTCACAGAATCACTCACCCGCTGAATGGAGTCAGCAGGAGAAGACCGCATGCCTGGAGTTGTGGCAAGGGTCCAGGAGTATTCCTCGATGCTGGCCAGCTTGGGGGAAGCGATGGATCGGGTTCTTCAGGTAGTAGAACGCCTGGAGAGGAGAAGACCCGATCTATCGAGACCAGCTGGTCAACCGGATCCAGCCACCTACACCCCAGCCCCTGGAGGGATCCAGATATCCCGGCCACCAGCGTTTGATGGGACGGCAGCGCGATGTAAGGGATTTCGGCTCCAACTCGAGCTGTATTTCTCCAGCATCAGGACGGCGCCACTGGAGCGGGAGAAGGTATCCGTCCTTGTTTCCTGCCTTTGTGGGAGATCCCTGGAGTGGGCCAACGCGGTGTGGAACGAGGGAGGTGCCGCGTTGGAGGACTACGGGGAGTTTGCTCGCCTCTTTCTGTCCGTTTTCGATCAGGCGGGCGAACGACTGGTCCATCTGAGGCAGGGGACGAGGACCGCACAGGACTACGCGCTGGAGTTCCAGACGCTGGCAGCGGGGTCTGGGTGGAACGAGCGGGCCCTGATCAGCCATTTCCGGTGCCACCTAAGGGAGGACGTCCGACGGGAGCTAGCTTGCCGTGATGCCATGCTATTGTTCTCCCAACTGGTGGACATGGCCATCCGGCTGGACAATCTGCTAGCAGCCAGAGGACGTCCTTGTAGGGGTCTGCCCATTCCCACTCCGGATGACTCTGACCCCGAGCAGATGGAGCTGGGGGGAGCCGCCAGTCGAGAGAGTGCAGGAGGACAGCGACAGTGGTGGCACGAAGGGACAATCCACCTCACTTTGCAGTCAACGTTCCTTTCGGTAGGCAGGGTACTCACGCATCACCCCAGGTAACGAACAGCCAAACTTGTTCAGAGCCCTTTGCGGCACACTGTACCTTATCTATCTCCTTTCCCGATCACCTGGTAGTTTCCCAGTGTAAGGCGCTAGTCGATTCAGGCGCAGCTGGGAACTTTATGGACAGGGCATTTGCACGCCGTCAAGGCATTTCATTGGTTCCCCTATCCATTTCACTCCCCATCAGAGCACTTGATAGTCGACCATTAGGGTCCGGGTTGGTTAAGGAGTTTACTGTACCAGTCACCATGATTACACAGGAGACGCATGTTGAGCAGATCACTTTTTTGATTATTGAGTCTCCTGCTTACCCTGTAGTCTTAGGTATTCCGTGGTTAGCCCTTCACAACCCCCATTTTTCATGGCCGCAGAGGGTTCTTACGAGGTGGTCGCGTGTGTGTCCGGGTAGGTGTCTAGGTGTTTCCGTTGGTGCAACCACGGTGGAAAGTCCAGACGGTAACCCCACCTTGCGCATTCCCCCCGAATACCATGATCTGGCGCTCGCGTTTTCCAAGACGCAAGCGACTAAATTACCACCTCATCGGGAGAGGGATTGCGCGATAAACCTTCGGGTAGACGCTGTACCTCCCAGGAGTCATTTGTATCTTCTGTCGCAGGCTGAGACAGAGGCTATGGAAACATATGTCACCGAGTCCCTGTGCCAGGGATATATACGTCCCTCCACTTCACCTGCTTCCTCAAGTTTTTCCTTTGTGAAGAAGAAAGATGCCGGTTTACGCCCGTGCATTGATTATCGACCACTGAATAAGGTGACGGTACGATTTAGTTATTCTCTTCCCCTCATTCCTTCAGTGATTGAGTCAATGCATGGGGCCCGTTTTTTTTCACCAAATTAGACCTCAGGAGTGCCTACAACCTGGTGCGTATTTGGGAAGGGGATGAGTGGAAAACAGCATTCAGCACAACATCGGGGAATTATGAATACCTGGTGATGCCCTACGGTTTGATGAATGCTCCATCCGTTTTCCAGTCCTTCGTGAACAAGGCGTTTTGGGACATGCTTGGTCGCGGTGTGGTGGTCTACATCGATGACATCCTGGTGTATTCCTCTACACGCGCCGAGCATGTGTCCCTGGTTCACAAGGTACTGGTCAATCTCCTTCCTCGGATACCGCATTACTACCACAGGTGTGGAGATGGAGGGAGATCGCATTTCAGCCGTGCGTAATTGGCCGACTCCAACCATGGTGAAGGAGGTGCAGCGCTTCCTTGGCTTTGCCAACTACTATCGGAGGTTTATTCTGGGCTTTGGCAAGGTCGCAGCTCCCATTACCTCCTTGTTGAAGGGTGGACCGTCCCGGCTCCGCTGGTCTGCTGAGGCTGATTTGGCCTTCAGTAGATTGCGGGGTCTGTTCACCTCCGCCCCAGTACTGGCTCACCCCGATCCATCACTACCGTTCGTAGTGGAGGTGGATGCGTCCGAGGTAGGGATAGGCGCTGTCTTATCCCAACGCTCGGGCACGCCACCCAAGCTCCGCCCCTGCGCCTTCTTTTCGAAAAAGCTCACCTCGGCGGAGCAGAACTACGGCATTGGTGATTGGGAGCTGCTGGCTGTTGTCCGAGCTTTGACGGTGTGGAGGCATTGGCACGAAGGGGCGAAACACCCTTTCCTCGTCTGGACAGACCACCGTAACCTGGAGTACATTCGGGCAGCGAGGAGGCTGAATCCTCGCCAGGCCAGGTGGGCCCTCTTCTTCACCCAGTTTGATTTCACACTCTCATACATTCAGGGTACAAAGAACGTGAAGGCAGATGCACTGTCTCGGCTGTATGACACAGAGGAGAGGCCCAGAGACAACACCCCCATACTCCCGGCCTCATGCATTGTGGCGTCGGTAGTATGGGTGATGGACGAGGATATAGCGCAGGCATTACGCACAGATCCATCTCCACCGCAGTGTCCAGCTGGGCTGCAGTACGTGCCTGCGCTTATCCGTGATCGTCTGATCTACTGGGAACACACGTCACCCTCCTCTGGTCATCCAGGAATCGGTCGTACAATGCACTGCCTGACTGAGAAGTACTGGTGGCCTACCTTGGCTAAGGATGTGAGGGTGTATGTTTCCTCCTGCTCAGTGTGCGCCCAGAGTAAGGCACCTAGGCACCTCCCAGCGGGTAAGCTACAACCTTTACCAGTTCCACAACGACCATGGTCTCACCTTAGTATTGATTTTCTTACTGATCTTCCCCTCTCCCAAGGTAACACCACTATCCTAGTCGTTGTGGATCGCTTTTCGAAGTCCTGCCGCCTCCTTCCTCTGCCCGGTCTCCCCACGGCCCTACAAACTGCGGAGGCTCTGTTTACTCACGTCTTCCGGCACTACGGGGTACCAGAGGATATAGTGTCCGACCGAGGTCCCCAGTTCACGTCTAGAGTCTGGAAGGCGTTCATGGAACGTCTGGGGGTCTCGGTCAACCTGACCTCTGTATTTCACCCCGAGAGTAATGGGCAGGTGGAAAGGGTGAATCAAGATGTGGGTAGGTTCCTGCGGACCTACTGTCAGGACCGGTCGGGGGAGTGGTCGGTGTTCCTGCCATGGACAGAATATGCTCAGAACTCTCTCCACCACTCCTCCACTAACCTAACACCCTTTCCAATGTGTTTTGGGTTACCAACCGGTCCTGGCACCGTGGCACCAGAGCCAGACCGAGGCTCCTGTGGTGGAGGATTGGTTTCGGCGCGCGGAGGAGACTTGGGACGCTGCCCACATTCGCCTCCAGTGCGCCGTGCGTCGTCAGAAGGCGAAAGCTGACCGCCACCACAGGGAGGCCCCGGTTTTCGTACCGGGGGATCGGGTCTGGCTCTCGACCCGGAATCTACCCCTCCGCCTGCCCTGCCGGAAGCTGAGCCCGCGGTTTGTGGGGCCGTTTAAAGTCCTGAGGAGGATAAACGAGGTTACATACAGGTTGTTACTCCCCCCGATTACCGTATTAACCCCTCATTTCATGTGTCTCTCCTCAGGCCGGTGGTAGCTGGTCCGCACCTGGTTCCTCCACCTCCTCTGGACATCAAGGGGGCCCCGGCGTACTCGGTCCGTTCCATACTGGATTCGAGGGGTCGGGTGGGGGGCCTTCAGTATCTCGTGGAGTGGGAGGGGTACGGAACGGTGCTGGGTCCCAAGGAGGGACATCCTCGATCCCTCCCTGTTGAGGGATTTCCACCGTCGTCATCCGACTCACCCTGCTCTGCGTCCTCCTGGCCATCCCCGATTCCGGGGTCGGTGCACTGCTGGAGCCGCGCGTCAAGAGGGGGGGGGGGGGGGTGGTACTGACTTCCGCCGAGGCTGCCTCCCCTCCTTGTTCAGGCAGGTTTCGGCATTCGTCGTCACCTGCTTACTAGCTACTGCCGATCCCATTATCATCACTCCACTTGTCATGTCTTGTCTTGTCAATCACACACACCTGGTGCTCATTCCCCTAATTAGTATGTGTATAAGTGTTCCCCGTGTCTTTGTGAGTGATTGTTTAGTGTGAGAGCGAGTAGCTCGGTTGAGCTACTCTTCCATTTGTATTTGCCAAGGTGGAATATTTTCCCTTGTTATAGTTTCGTTTTCACGCTGGGTGCGTTTTATATATGTAAACGGAAATAGCTCTGGAAAAGTGTTTTCCCTCCTGCGCCTGACTCCTTCATTCACACCTCGTCACAATTTGAGGTGACAGACAATGACACATGGACAGACAGTGACATTCAATACAGCCTTGCACACTCTTGCCTGCATCTAGCTGATATAGGGTGTAATCATTAGTGCAACAGTTGCAAACGAGAGTTTCTATTGGACAAATTCAGGCATGTTTATCCCCGTTTTGTTCCGTTTGCTTCCGTTTTAAGAAACGTTTTTCAAAAGAATCGGCGGAATGAATACACCCCTGATCACGCGTAAACACAGTTCACTTTCATAGCAGCCACGTTGTATTCCTTCTCGCATCTATGCGCTCTCCTCTTCTCACCTCTTCCCTTCGCTTGTGGACTTCAATGCACAACACATCAGCTGTATGTGACCAGGCTAAAAAAATTCCAAGCCAAACCACTACACACAGCCTACATCGTTGTCACCATAATAGCTAAAGTAACGTCATAAGTCAGCATAGCTAATAGAACTAACACGTTAGTAAAACCGCTACAATCATGCAGTAACGTTAGTGTACAGTCAGTAAGCAGTTACACCGGCAGGCCCCGGTGGCAATAAATTAGTCAAACCAAAAGCTTAGCTTGACTTGGAAGAGTTCCAGTGTTGTGTTGGAAAGTCATAGCCAGCTAACATAACATCCCTCTGTTTGAGCAGGGTGTTTCAGTAGGCTAAACTAGCTAGCTGCATTTGCTAGCTAAGTGAAACTGAAAGTGAAAAGAAATGACAATCTCTCTCTCTATTTCTCTCTTGCTTCTCTTTCATTTTGGAAGAAATTTAATTTCTTAACTGTTCAACTTCTGTCTTTCTCTCTCTTTGAATCAACTACTCACCACATTTTATGCACTGCTAGCTAGCTGTAGCTTATGCTTTCAGTACTAGATTAATTCTCTGATCCTTTGTTTGGATAGACAACATGTCAGTTCATGCTGCAAGAGCTCTGATAGGTTGGAGGACGTCCTCCGGAAGTTGTCATAATTACTGTGTAAGTCTATGGAAGGGGTTGAGAACCATAAGCCTCCTAGGTTTTGTATTGAAGTCAATGTACCCAGAGGAGGACAGAAGCTAACTGTCCTCTGGCCACACCATGGTGCTACCCTACAGAGTGCTGTTGAGGCTACTGTAGACATTCTTTGCAAAATAGTGTGTTTTAATCAATTATTTGGTGACATGTGAATATATTTAGTATAGTTTTATCTAAAAAGTATAGCTTTTGTAATGTTTAAAAAATATATATTTTGATAATTCACTGAGGAGGATGGTCCTCCCCTTCCTCCTCTGAGGAGCCTCCACTGGTCTCATTGTGAATGTCCCTGTTGTTGTGGTTGGGGTGATTGGGAGGGCTCAACCCAGCCCAGTTCAGCAGCCCATCTGCAGTGCATTATTGTTGGAATGTAAGATAAAAGGGGGAAACACCAGTGATTTTTTTTGTTGCCTATCATAGGTTGTGTGAGACCAAACCACACCAAATAGGGGTTTTATAAGAACTATTTTTTCAGGAGATGGAGGATAGGCCTAGGGATATTCTTTGATTGGACCGACACAGACCCAAAGGGAGGAGGTGAAGGCGTAATTGCACATGTTTTGCACGCACTGCAGCTGTTCCGGAACCAAAGGTTGCGCAAGGTAAAATAAAGTGTTATAAAACTTCAGATTTGAGTCACTTCCTGAGTTTTATAAGCTCAGTGAGGAGATCAGAAGATCTTCAGCTGGACTGACCATGCAGTGCAATACGGAGTCTCAAAGCAGATGTTTCAATTTCCCTTTTTTAGATTCAGCTGAATTCTGTCCCTCGCACTACCCATGTGGATGTTATCAATAGAGAATATTTTGATGTTTATACAGTATAGTGATGATAGGAGGCCCTATGCGCTCTTTAACGGTTATTTATAAGAGTATATATATATATGCACAGCATAGTGCTCAGACTTTGAGCAAACATTTTATACAGATAGATATGCCTACTGGTCCAGTCCAAGCCAAAATAATAATCTCCCCCCCCCCAGAAATATTTGGAAGTATGAGCTATGCTCTCATTTCGCGGCTTGTGGCAAAATATATAACCCTGTATGTGTTTGATGTTTTCCAGGCCAGGAGAATCCAGACAGTCTGCGCCACAGATACAACTTTATCGCTGATGTGGTTGAGAAGATTGCTCCTGCTGTGGTTCATATTGAACTGTACCGAAAGTAAGAACCTCTCTTCTCTGCATCACATTCACACGCACGCACGCACGCACGCACGCACGCACGCACGCACGCACGCACGCACGCACGCACGCACGCACGCACGCACGCACGCACGCACGCACGCACACACACACACACACACACACACACACACACACACACACACACACACACACACACACACACACACACACACACACACACACACACACACACACACACACACACACACACACACACACACACACAGATGCCATGAGAATGGTGCCAGGAAAATAACCTCTCACTCAATGTCAACAAAACAAAGGATGGAAAGCTTCAAGTTCGTCGGCGTACACATCACTGATGATCTGAAATGGTCCACCCACACAGGAGGCTGAAGAAATTTGGCTTGGCCCCTAAAACCCTCACAGACTTTTACAGATGCACAATTGAGAACATCCTGTCGGGCTGTATCACCGCCTGGTATGGCAACTGCACCACCCGCAACCTTAGGGCTCTCCAGAGGGTGATGCAGTCTGCCCAATGCATCACTGGGGGCAAACTACCTGCCCTCCAGGGCACCTATAGCACCCGATGTCACAGGAAGGCCAAAAAGATAATCAAGGACATCAACCACCCGAGCCACGGCCTGTTCACTCCGCTATCATCCAGAAGGCGAGGTCAGTACAGGTGCATCAAAGCTGGGACCGAGAGACTAAAAAACAGCTTCTATCTCAAGGCCATCAGACTGTTAAACAGCCATCACTAGCCGGCTTCCACCCGGTTACGCAACCCTGCACCTTAGAGGCTGCTGCCCTATATACATAGACTTGGAATCACTAGTCACTTTAATAATGTTTACATACTGCTTTACTCATTTCATATGTATATACGGTATTCTATTCTACTTTATTTTAATCTATGCCACTCCGACATTGCTTGTCCTAATATTTATATATTTCTTAATTCCATTTTTTTACTTTTAGATTTGTGTGTATTGTTGTGAATTGTTAGATACTACTGCACTGTTGGAGCTAGAAACACAAGCATTTCGCTACACCCACGTTAACATCTGCTAAATATGTGTATGTGACTAATAAAATGTGATTTGATTTGAGAAACATCCCACATGAAAATATACTATAGTGTATACTGTAATATTTACTGTAGTATACTGTAGTATTTACAGTTTACTATAGTATACATACTGTAGTAAAAAAAAAGAGCAGTATATGCTGTATTATAAAGTGCTCTGAAAAAGTATTTGCCCCCTTTCTAATTTTCTCTACTTTTGCATATTTGTGATACTGAATGTTATCAGATCTTCAACCAAAACCTAATATTAGATAAAGGGAACATAAGTGAACAAATAACACAACAATTACATATTTATTTCATTTATTTCATAAACAAAGTTACGCAACACCCAATTCCCCTGTGTGAAAAAGTAATTGCCCCCTTACACACAATAACTGGTTGTGCCACCTTTAGCTGCAATGACTCCAACCAAATGCTTCCTGTAGTTGTTGATCAGTCTCTCACGTCGCTGTGGAGGAATTTTGGCCCACTCTTCCATTCTTTCAACATCTCAATTTGGATTTTCATGTAGACTTGATTGTGTGTTTTGGATCATTGTCTTGCTGCATGTAGAATTCTCTGATACAGAGCAGAATTCATGGTTCCTTCTATTAAGGCAAGTCATCCAGGTCCTGAGGCAGCAAAGCATCCCCAAACCATCACACCACCACCACCATGCTTGACCTTTGGTATGATGTTCTTACTGTGGAATGCAGTGTTTGGTTTTCGCCAGGCATTACTGGAACCATGTCATCCAAAAAGTTATACTTTTGAATCATCTGTCCATAGAATGTTCTTCCAAGAGTCTTGATGATCATCCAGGTGCTTTTTGGCAAACTTGAGTCAACATTTTGGACGAGATGGGTTCCAGTAATGCCTGGCGAAAACCAAACACTGCATTCCACAGTAAGAACATCATACCAAAGGTCAAGCATGGTGGTGGTGGTGTGATGGTTTGGGGATGCTTTGCTGCCTCAGGACCTGGATGACTTGCCTTAATAGAAGGAACCATGAATTCTGCTCTGTATCAGAGAATTCTACAGGAGAATGTCAGACCATCCGTCTGTGAGCTGAAGCTGAAGCGCAGGTGGGTCATGCAGCAAGACAATGATCCAAAACACACAATCAAGTCTACATGAAAATAGCTAAAAAGCAACAAAAAGTCCAGACCTAATCCCAATTGAGATGTTGTGGCAGGACTTGAAATGAGCAGTTCATGCTTGAAAACCCACACGTCACTGAGTTAAAGCAGTTCTGCATGGAAGAGTGGGCCAAAATTCCTCCACAGCGACGTGAGAGACTGATCAACAACTACAGGAAGCATTTGGTTGGAGTCATTGCAGCTAAAAGTGGCACAACCAGTTATTGAGTTTAAGGGGGCAATTACTTTTTCACACAGGGGAATTGGGTGTTGCATAACTTTGTTTATGAAATAAATATGTAATTGTTGTGTTATTTGCCCACTTATGTTCCCTTTTATCTAATATTAGGTTTTGGTTGAAGATCTGATAACATCCAGGATCACAAATATGCAAAAGTAGAGAAAATTAGAAAGGGGGCAAATACTTTTTTATAGCACTGTATACTGTAGTGTTTTTGCGGACAGTAGTATACTGTAGTATTTACTGTAGTATTTTTGGGGACATTACTGTAGTATTTACTCAAGTGTTTTTGTTTTATTATCTTTGACATAGAAGTGTGACCTTTCTCCTACTGGAGAAATACTAAAAGAGCTAATGTTCCATAACCTGTAGGTAGGTAGGACTGGGTTCTGAATGGAGAGTTCAGAGCTTCTGCACTTTTTCTAGAACCTGTAGGGAACACAAAATATGGTCTATACTTGGTGTGTAGGTTTCTCACTTATCCCACAAATTAGGGTTGTGTTTTTGCGGACTGAAGTGTTTTTGCTGACATTTCTGTGGTATTTACTACAGTGATTTTTTTGTGGATAATACTGTAGTATTTACTATAGTATTCTACAGAATACTACAAAATGCTATATTACGTACTACACATGATCGAGGGATACTACAGTGTGTAGCATATTATTCTACAGTATACTACAGTTTACTACAGAATTCTATAGTAAGTACTGTAGTATTCTAAAGTAAACTGTATCTTTGTACAGTTGAAGTCGGAAGTTTACATACACCTTAGCCAAATACATTTAAACTCAGTTTTTCACAATTCCTGACATTTAATCCTAGTAAAGATTCCCTGTTTTAAGTCAGTTAGGATCACCACTTTATTTTAAGAATGTGAAATTTCAGAATAATAGTAGAGAGAATGATTTATTTCAGCTTTTATTTCTTTCATCACATTCCCAGTGGGTCAGAAGTTTACATACACTCAATTAGCATTTGGTAGCATTGCCTTTAAATTGTGTCAAACGTTTCGGGTAGCCTTCCACAAGCTTCCCACAATAAGTTGGGTGAATTTTGGCTCATTCCTCCTGACAGAGCTGGTATAACTGAGTCAGGTTTGTAGGCCTCCTTGCTCGCACACACTTTTTCAGTTCTGCCCACATATTTTCTATAGGATGGATGTTGGGGCTTTGTGATGGCCACTCCAATACCTTGACTTTGTTGTCCTTAAGCCATTTTGGCACAACTTTGGAAGTATGCTTGGGGTCATTGTCCATTTGGAAGACCCATTTGCGACCAAGCTTTAACTTCCTGACTGATGTCTTGAGATGTTGCTTCAATATATCCACATAATTTTCCTTCCTCGTGATGCCATCTATTTTGTGAAGTGCACCGGTCCTTCCTGCAGCAAAGCACCCCCACAGCATGATGCTGCCACCCCCGTGCTTCACGGTTGGGATGGTGTTCTTTGGCTTGCAAGCCGTCCCCTTTTTCCTCCAAACATAACGATGGTCATTATGGCCAAACAGTTCTATTTTTGTTTCATCAAACCAGAGGACCAAAAAGTACGATCTTTGTCCCCATGTGCAGTTGCAAACCGTAGTCTGGCTTTTTTATGGCGGTTTTGGAGCAGTGGCTTCTTCCTTGCTGAGTGGCCTTTCAGGTTATGTCGATATAGGACTCGTTTTACTGTGGATATAGATACTTTTGTACCTGTTTCCTCCAGCATCTTCACAAGGTCCTTTGCTGTTGTTCTGGGATTTATTTGCACTTTTCGCACCAGAGTACAATAGTACTCTAAGAGACAGAACGCGTCTCCTTCCTGAGCGGTATGACGGCTGTGTGGTCCCATGGTGTTTATTCTTGGGTACTATTGTTTGTACAGATGAACGTGGTACCTTCAGGCGTTTGGAAATTGCTCCCAAGGATGAACCAGACCTGTGGAGGTCTACAGTATTTTTTCTGAGGTCTTGGCTGATTTCTTTTGATTTTCCCATGATGTCAAGCAAAGAGGCACTGAGTTTGAAGGTAGGCCTTGAAATACATCCACAGGTACACCTCCAATTGACACAAATGATGTCAATTAGCCTATCAGAAGCTTCTAAAGCCATGACATCATTTTCTGGAATTTTCCAAGCTGTTTAAAGGCACAGTCAACTTAGTGTATGTAAACTTCTGACCCACTGGAATTTTGATACACTGAATTATAAGTGAAATAATCTGTCTGTAAACAATTGCTGGAAAAATTACTTGTGTCATGCACAAAGTAGATGTCCTAACAGACTTGCCAAAACTATAGTTTGTTAACAAGAAATTTGTGGAGTGGTTGAAAAATTAGTTTTAATGACTCCAACCTAAGTGTATGTAAACTTCCGACTTCAACTGTATGTGGGATGGCCAGGTCTGACAGACCAAGCACACACACACAGGCACACGCACAAACACACACACACTGACCACTGTTGAACAGGTACTGTATCTCATGCTGTTTTTCCCAGTAAAAGTTATGATAAGAAAGTTACCCATTTTTATATAGCGGTTGAGGGAGTGTTAGACAAGTATAGACCTATATTAAACACTGTAGATCTCCCACCAGATCTCCTTTCTTTCACAGCTGTACATAGTTTTCTGCCTGACTCAGGACCTTGTATAAATTGTTTACAAAGTGGATCTTGCTGTTGCTATAAGGACACAAACTCCTCCCCGCCCTCCTGTTGATAAACACATCATCAGGTTATTCGTTCAAGTGATCTTTAAGAGGGGCTTTGGGCTAGATGGTATACAGTATGTAGTCTTCTGCTCATGGACATGTGGATTTACAGATATTGCAGAACATGTACTTTGACAGATTTTCTGAAATTCTTCTAGTACTACGGAACATCACAGAGCTTGGTTGCAGGCACTTCAAACAGTCTTACGTGGAACAGTTTTAGGTGAAAACCAATGAAGGATATTTCCCTGTTTCCGTCTCACCCTCTGTTTCCTGTCTCTGTGCTCTTCCCAGGATGGTGTTCTCTAAGCGGGAGGTGGCAGTGGCCAGCGGCTCTGGCTTCGTGGTGTCGGAGGACGGCCTGATCGTGACCAATGCCCACGTGGTGGCCAATAAGCACCGGGTGAAGGTGGAGCTGAAGAGTGGCGCCACCTTCGACGCCAAGATTAAAGATGTGGACGAGAAGGCCGACATCGCCCTCATCAAGATCGACGTCCCGGTAAGGCCAGTTACCTCTCTCCAAGCCTCTCTTCTTCAGCAATCTCTGAATGCACCGGTGCTTCTGTTTACCTCAACCTCCCTTTTCTCTCTCTCTCTCTCTCTCTCTCTCTCTCTCTCTCTCTCTCTCTCTCTCTCTCTCTGTCTCTCTCTCTCTCTCTCTCTCTCTCTCTCTCTCTCTCTCTCTCTCTCTCTCTCTCTCTCTCTCTCTCTCTCTCTCGCTTACTCTCTGAGATGGTGCCAGAGAACAGGAATGCGATGGAGAGATTTTAACAGTGGCTCTGAATGGTCAAGACAAATAACATCAGTCTTTCACAGATTCTTTCATCTGCCGACACAGACTGGATTCATTTATGGCCGACAAATCCCTGCATGAAAATAGTTTTTCATAACATTCTTGGAGCAGGCTAGGTTTAATTTTAGCACGGTGGGATTGTTGAAATAGGGCGCCTCAGCAACAAACATGATGAATTGTGAAAATGTATATCTGTGAAAATAGTTCAAGAGCAGGAGGCTCTTTTTTTCGGTATGATTTAGATTGAATTTTTAAAAAATCATCTTTGGTTTGTTTTGTTATAATAACTAGGGGTCAAAAATATGTTTTATGTGGCTGCTTCTCCCTGCTATTACCAGAAGAGTAATCACCCTGTTGAGGGTTAGAGCTGTTTGGGTCAAAGAGGAAAATGTTCCTCTTCCAATGAACTAGTCCCAGAAGACTGAAGACTGGAGGAAGTGTGTGTGTGTGTGTGTGTGTGTGTGTGTGTGTGTGTTTGAATGGGTGTATCTGGAGCATAGGGTGTCTAACTCCCCTACACTGGCAGGCTCCTGTGCCACGTTACTGTGTCCTCCCAGACAAGTCTCAGGCTGACTCCTGGATGCTGCTCAATAGCTTGTCACTTTTTATGTGATTTGAAGCTGAAAGTGTCAACATTATAAATCCACTTCTGAAAGGTTTTATTGTTTGTCTCAGAGCATAGACAGTGTACTTTTCTTCCATAATGACTTCAAGTCTATTAAATAGCTTTGAAATGTTCCACTGTTCTCAGTAAACAACAACGTATCTTATTTCTGGATGCCTGTGAGTTCCAGATATCGTCTGACCCTTATAAACTTAAATTGTCGAAAGTCATTAGATCGACAATTACACTGTAATAACCTCACCAAAAACACAAAGAGAACCCTTAGGAGGGAACCCAAGGACTGCCTGACCCCTTCCAGACAGAGTGGCCAAACTCCCTGACCCTGTCCTGGTGTGCGAGGTGGAAAGATTACATTGCTTGGTGTAATGGCGGTTGCAGGTCTGTGCCCACTTGGCCACAGTGGCAGCTAGCGGAGGACCGTCCTCAAAGCCGAGTGGGAGCAACACAGACGTACTCCTGCGAGGCATGTATCTGCGTGTGCCGTGGCTCGCTCGCTGCTCCTGTTTCCATCGCGTCAAAGGACGAGTCTGTGCAGGCTTTGACAGACAGTGAAGAGAAATGGTCTCCTGTTGGCAACAAGGACAGGATTCTGTTTCTTTGTTTCTCTCCCCTGCTCAGTGACTGACTGACTAAATGGATCTGCGTCGTCGTGGTGTTCATCTCCTTTCTTCTCTTTAGTCACACGGCTGCTGAGGCCCACTCCTTCTGAGCATGTGCAAACACAGAGCTGGACCTCTCTCTTGTATAGACTATAATAACAACTAGATGGTTGATGATACAGTAAATAGTAGATGTTGCCATGACTGTATTATAATTATATGGATTGCTTAGGCTATATCCCGTACATGTCTAGGTCTCCATGAACTTTAGAGGAAGCCTGGAAATCCGTGTGAACTAACTGATCCTCTGCGACACAAAGGACAGTCTTCCATTGCATAACTTATTGACAATGATCAAACATGTTTTCTGGAGTGCATTAATATTTCCACTGATGCTATCTGTACACTGTATAATTATGGCCCTTGGGACTTGGCTGAGGAAGTTCACTAATCGTAATGCATGACCACAGTGGGACTGAGGTTGGATAGGCAGGGGCTAAAGCTGATATCAGAGGGGGAAATGTTATAGGCTTATTAGGCTTGTAGAGTACATAGGGCTCTATTTAAACAAACCTAACGCAATGGTAAATCTAAGCGCAGGCTGTAGTGTTATAGGTTCAGAGGTGTGTCAGAAATATTTGTGCTATTTTCACTATCACAATTATCGGCGCACTTGCTGGCGTTGGTGGCGAAAGGGCTGGGTTTGATGTATTAACAAGTTGTGGGTGTGTCAAGGCTTGGCCCCTCACTGGCCAATCAGAACGTGCTCCATGGCGAAAGATGTGGTTGCTTCAGGTTGTGTATTTACGGTATTTTATGTATTGCCTTGGAATCAATTCCTATGTTAGTCCGTTATAGTTTGTTAAATGGTTTACAGAAATGAAATAACAAAATGTAGACCTATCCCATCTTTGCTAAATAAATTAACTTGAACCCATTTGCAGTCCACATTGTTCTAAGTAATTGCATGGCTTCAATAGAATTCACACTGATATAGGGGCTAGGCCTACTGTAAATTGCATTATAGCTGAGCAGGGACATGCCAAACGTTGTCAAAAAGCAAGATTAAATTCATTATTGATGAGGCCTAAAAAGAGAACAAATAATTCTAATCAAATTCTAAACAAAACGAAACAACAACTTGTTTTAAATAGGCTATGTCAAACTTACAGGCACCATAATTTCTGCCCGTGGGCATATAATACACTGCTCAAAAAAATAAAGGGAACACTTAAACAACACATCCTAGATCTGAATGAATTAAATCATATTATTAAATACTTTTTTCTTTACATAGTTGAATGTGCTGACAACAAAATCACACAAAAATTATCAATGAAAATCAAATGTATCAACCCATGGAGGTCTGGATTTGGAGTCACCCTCAAAATTAAAGTGGAAAACCACACTACAGGCTGATCCAACTTTGATGTAATGTCCTTAAAACAAGTCAAAATGAGGCTCAGTAGTGTGTGTGGCCTCCACGTGCCTGTATGACCTCCCTACAACGCCTGGGCATGCTCCTGATGAGGTGGCGGATGGTCTCCTGAGGGATCTCCTCCCAGACCTGGACTAAAGCATCCGCCAACTCCTGGACGGTCTGTGGTGCAACGTGGCGTTAGTGGATGGAGCGAGACATGATGTCACAGATGTGCTCAATTGGATTCAGGTCTGGGGAACGGGCGGGCCAGTCCATAGCATCAATGCCTTCCTCTTGCAGGAACTGCTGACACACTCCAGCCACATGAGGTCTAGCATTGTCTTGCATTAGGAGGAACCCAGGGCCAACCGCACCAGCATATGGTCTCACAAGGGGTCTGAGGAGCTCATCTCGGTACCTAATGGCAGTCAGGCTACCTCTGGCGAGCACATGGAGGGCTGTGCGGCCCCCCAAAGAAATGCCACCCCACACCATGACTGACCCACCGCCAAACCGGTCATGCTGGAGGATGTTGCAGGCAGCAGAACGTTCTCCACGGCGTCTCCAGACTCTGTCACGTCTGTCACATGTGCTCAGTGTGAACCTGCTTTCATCTGTGAAGAGCACAGGGCGCCAGTGGCGAATTTGCCAATCTTGGTGTTCTCTGGCAAATGCCAAACGTCCTGCACGGTGTTGGGCTGTAAGCACAACCCCCACCTGTGGACGTCGGGCCATCATACCACCCTCATGGAGTCTGTTTCTGACCGTTTGAGCAGACACATGCACATTTGTGGCCTGCTGGAGGTCATTTTGCAGGGCTCTGGCAGTGCTCCTCCTGCTCCTCCTTGCACAAAGGCGGAGGTAGCGGTCCTGCTGCTGGGTTGTTGCCCTCCTACGGCCTCCTCCACGTCTCCTGATGTACTGGCCTGTCTCCTGGTAGCGCCTCCATGCTCTGGACACTACGCTGACAGACACAGCAAACCTTCTTGCCACAGCTCGCATTGATGTGCCATCTTGGATGAGCTGCACTACCTGAGCCACTTGTGTGGGTTGTAGACTCCATCTCATGCTACCACTAGAGTGAAAGCACCGCCAGCATTCAAAAGTGACCAAAACATCAGCCAGGAAGCATAGGAACTGAGAAGTGGTCTGTGGTCACCACCTGCGAAACCAGTCCTTTATTGGGGGGTGTCTTGCTAATTGCCTATCATTTCCACCTGTTGTCTATTCCATTTGCACAACAGCATGTGAAATGTATTGTCAATCAGTGTTGCTTCCTAAGTGGACAGTTTGATTTCACAGAAGTGTGATTGACTTGGAGTTACATTGTGTTGTTTAAGTGTTCCCTTTATTTTTTTGAGCAGTGTATTAAAACAACGCAGACTATGGAGGGTTTTACGCACACCAAAACAGGACCTGCATGGGTAAAATAATGTGTGCCTGCCTACAATGCATAGATAAAAAGGGAATGTCAGCTCACTGTTTTACTCTACGGTGATGTAAGATGTATTTCCAAGCGGTCTCAGGAGCCAAACACTTTATCGACAGTCTTAACTAATTTGTGATTGTTATTGGGCAGACAAAAAAAAAAGCCTTCATTGAGAGGAGGCTATGCTTGGTTTTTAATCAAATAAAACGGGGGAAAAAACATTTATTTTTTATGTTTTTAAATACAAAGTATACAGGCACCAAATGCACATTAGGCTACTCTTGTTCAATGTGTATATGGGCAGTGTGTGTCACGGCTGGATAGGCTGCGTTTCCGCTGTCAAAATCCATGCCGTAACCAACTGCGTTACCGCTAAAACCAGCTTTTGGTTGGTCTTAAATATCCCAGCGTTGCCTGAAATTAGCACTTTGGATCATGTTTTTAAGGACACATCACACATATTTTCACCCCGCCCATCTGAGCGCAAGTGAGCTGATATAAGACAGGTAAATTGCCGAATCTGGCGTTAGGGCTGGAAAATGCCAGTGCTCCAGTTTTTACATTACGAAATTGCAAACTAACGTGCGTTTCACTAGAGGCGCCTTAACACCAGCCGAAAATAGATTACATAGACTGTTAAGTGATATATTTGATAGCTGTTGTACTGTTGAAGTTCTTATCGAGGACAAATGCAGTGCATTCGGAAAGAATTCAGACCCCTTGACCTTCTCCACATTTTGTTAGGTTACAGCCTTATTCTAAAATGGACTAAAGAAAAACAATTCCTCATCAATCTGGACACAATACCCCATAATGACAAAGAAAAAACAGGTTTGTAATTTTTTTTGCACATTTATTAAATATAAAAAACACACCATATTTGACCCTTTACTATGAGACTCGAAATTGAGCTCAGGTGCATCCTGTTTCCATTGATCATCCTTGAAATGTTTCTACAACTTGATTGGAGTCCACCTGTGGTACATTCTATTGATTGGACATGATTTGGAAAGGCACACACCTGTCTATATAACGTCCCACAGTTGACAGTGCATGTCAGAGCAAAAACAAATCCATGAGGTTGAAGGAATTGTCCGTAGAGCTCCTAGACAGGATTGTGTCGAGGCACAGATCTGGGGAAGGGTACCAAAACATTTCTGCAGCTTTGATGGTCCCCAAGAACACAGTGGCCTTCATCATTCTTAAATGGAACAAGTTTGGAACCACCAAGACTCTTCCTAGAGCTGGCCGCCCAGCTAAACTGAGCAATCGAGGGAGAAGGGCCTTGGTTAGGGAGGTGACCAAGAACCCGATGGTCACTCTGACAGAGCTCCAGAGTTCCTCTGTGGAGATAGGAGAACCTTCCAGAAGGACAACCATCTCTGCAGCACTCCACCAATCAGGCCTTTATGGTACAGTGGCCAGACGGAAGCCACTCCTCAGTAAAAGGCTCATTGACAGCCCGCTTGGAGTTTGCCAAAAGGCATCTAGATGACTCTCAGACCATGAGAAAAAAGATTATCTGGTCTGATGAAACCAAGATTGAACTCTTTGGCCTGAATGCCAAGCTTCACGTCTGGAGGAAACCTGGCACCGTCCCTACGGTGAAACATGGTGGTGGCCGCATCATGCTGTGGGGATGTTTTTCAGAAGCAGGGACTGGGAGACAAGTCAGGATTGAGGGAAAGATGAACAGAGCAAAGTACAGAGAGATCCTTGATGAAAACCTGCTCCACAGCGCTCAGAATCTCAGACTGGGGCAAAGGTTCACCTTCCAACAGGACAACGACCCTAAGAACACAGCCAAGACAATGCAGGAGTGGCTTCGGGATGAGTCTCTGAATGTCCTTGAGTGGCCCAGCCAGAGCCTGGACTTGAACCCAATCGAACATCTCTGGAGAGACCTGAAAATAGCTGTGCAGCGACACTCCACATCCAACCTGACAGAGCTTGAGAGGATCTGCAGATAAGAATGGGAGAAACTCCCCAAATAATAATAATATGCCATTTAGCAGACGCTTTTATCCAAAGCGACTTACAGTCATGTGTGCATACATTTTTACGTATGGGTGGTCCGGGGATCGAACCCACTACCCTGGCGTTACAAGCGCCATGCTATACCAATTGAGCTACAGAGGACCACCAATACAGGTGTGCCAAGCTTGTAACATCATACCCAAGAAGACTTGAGGCTGTAATCTCTGCCAAAGGTGCTTCAACAAAGTACTGAGTAAAGGGTATATAGAAAACAGTTTTTGCTTTGTCATTATGGGGTATTGTGTGTAGAAAATAAACAGTTTAATCAAATTTAGAATAAGGCTGTAACATAACAAAATGTGGAAAAAGTCAAGGGGTCTGAATACTTTCCGATGCACTGTAGATACTGGTTGGGGAAATGTGTCTATCTTGAAATGTCACTATATGAATACCTATGGATGAGTCACTTCCCAATGCTGTGTACAGTTCTGTCAAACCACAGGAGCGCCATAGTTAATCACAGTCCACACAACAAGAGGAGCCTTTGTTTTTCTGGCTGGGACTCTGTGTTGTTGTGGTGGCTGGGTTTTTATGTGTTTCGTGTTGTGATCTGATGTGCTGTGCCATTGGAAGACAGTTTACACAAACACAGACCTGTCATGTAATATCTCAGTCTTATGCAAGACACCTAAACCAATATTATGCTGTCTTGCTATTATAAAAGATTCCAGTCTTCATGTCTGTGCGGTGTGTTTGTTCAGCAGAAGCTCAGTGGATTCTAGATTTGGTTGCCGTCCAACATGGATTCTATGGGCACAAAGGACCATTGATTCTATTGCCTCAATGCCGTCAAAGCTTGGATGATGGCAAATAACTGTTATTGCATCCATAAGAGTCCATTGTTTACATGCTCATTAATAAAGCATCTACATTGAAAAGTCATTGAATGGGACCTCAGCTGACCTTTTCATTCTCCTGGATCTGTATAGCACAGAACATTTTTCTGGAGCCATGCTTCCTGTATCCAGGAGGATAAGGTCCCCAACTGTGCTATAACCACAATCTGGAAGGCATTACCCCTCATACTGAATTAACTGCCTTGAGATATATTTTACAGTAGTAGTACTGTGATGAGTGTGATTAGAAAGAGTCAGGCGCAGGAGGGTAAATCACCGAATACAGAGTTTATTCCGTCGTACACAGTTGAGCTGGATAGCGACAACAAAATACAGGCATAGGGGAACAATCTACCCCGGCAATACAAGGTATGGGTAGCTCCAACAAAATACAGGCACAGGGGAACAATCTACCCCGGCAATACAAGGTACGAGTAGCTCCACCAAGCTACACTCAACTCACATAAAACAATCACCCACAAGGACAAGGGGGCAGAGGGAACACTTATACACAGACTAATGAGGGGATATGAACCAGGTGTGTGTAATTGACAAGACAAGACAAATGGAATGATGAGATATGGAGCGGCTGTGGTTAGTAAGCCGGTGACGACGAACGCGGAAGCCTGCCCAAACAAGGAGGGGAGGCAGCCTCGGCAGAAGTTGTGACAAGTACATGGTATAAAACTTCTTCAAATCTATCAAAGTACCGCTCTCCAATTCCCCAATTAAGACCTTCACCTGAAACAGCCTGAAATAAACCAGACCTGTTTTTATGAAGGTTGTTGGAGTAGTCAGATGTACTGGAAAGAGGAAGGTCCTGGAGCCATTTGGTTCACAGGTGGAGGCTTGATACTGTATGGATTAATGTTAGATAAGGTCATGAAGAGCTTTTTTCCACTGATCAGTAAAGAGATGCTGTCCAACTCTGTGG
This sequence comes from Coregonus lavaretus, assembly GCF_964263955.1. Taxonomy (NCBI): domain Eukaryota; kingdom Metazoa; phylum Chordata; class Actinopteri; order Salmoniformes; family Salmonidae; genus Coregonus; species Coregonus lavaretus. The sequence goes on along the minus strand of NC_139988.1, from coordinate 82,529,873 downwards.
TCAGAGTTAACCATCTGTTACACTGCTAGCCGGAATTATAACTTGAGGTTTGCGTGCATTACGCAACCAGGTTTTCACATCAATCATTCATTGATGCCAATGAGAGATTTTACAGACATCAAGATAAGATTCGGTCTGAAGACCCTATTGAGAAACGTTGTTGAATCTTCTTGATGGAGACAGAGTCGTCTCAACACCCCCACACAGATGGAGGAGTATGGTGAATCAATCCCAACTTTTGGATAAAGTAAACAAGCGTTAGGTAAACTTAACAGATGTTAAAGCTCTACCATTCAGCTCTCTCTCCATCCAGCAGATGTATTTTTCTATGTCCCATGACTAATCCAAACCACAGAGCAGAGAAGGAGCCGGCCCATCCCAGCCCGTAGGTAGACTTTTCATACCTGTGGTTTGATCGACCTAGTCGATTTGTGCCAATCAAACAAGAGTACAAAGAGAGAGATGGAATTTTCTGAGTGGAGACACTACCTGGCATCAACAAAGTCATCACTCATTCTTGCATTCTTTCAGGGGTTCGGTCTTGTCCATCTCTCTCCATGACGTACTGTAAGACATATCCAAACTAGGTCAAAGCCCGCACTCTGTTACTTAAGAGTACATTTGTAACGTATGTGTTATTCAATTGGAGAAAAGTAAACTGGACTGGAGAAAAAAAGAGAGTCACACTCTAGTGGAGTAGAACAGAGATGAAAGACATCCCAGTATACGTCTCAGTCGGCATTCCCAGGCTTGTGTTTCTTTCTTGGCTCTGAATTAGGTTATTGGAGCTGTGTTGCTCCCTCAGGGACATTCCCCGATTATAAATCTCTGGGATACGATGTATTTCCAATTCCTAATGGTTGGAAAGAAAGAGGCAATTTGTGTAGTTCTCAGTAACAAACAGTACTTCTGTCTGCAGGGATTTGCTATATCTCTTAATAACCGGAAAGAAAGTGACATGGTATGTGTGTCTCTACTGTAGCCCATTTCTCTACTGTAGCCCATTTGCCCATTTGCCTTTATTATTTTTATTTTATTTTTTCTTCTATTTTTTATTTTTATTTTTATTTTTAGGGGGTAGATCAGCTTTAATATTGCAGATAGATTGTAACTTCCATCAATGTAATTGTCTGCATCACTTCCAATCCCCCATATGTTTTTTCTTTTTTTCTTGCATATATATATATATATATATATATATATATATATATATACAGTGGGGAAAAAAAGTATTTAGTCAGCCACCAATTGTGCAAGTTCTCCCACTTAAAAAGATGAGAGAGGCCTGTAATTTTCATCATAGGTACACGTCAACTATGACAGACAAAATGAGAAAAAAAATCCAGAAAAATCACAATGTAGGATTTTTAATGAATTTATTTGCAAATTATGGTGGAAAATAAGTATTTGGTCAATAACAAAAGTTTCTCAATACTTTGTTATATACCCTTTGTTGGCAATGACACAGGTCAAACGTTTTCTGTAAGTCTTCACAAGGTTTTCACACACTGTTGCTGGTATTTTGGCCCATTCCTCCATGCAGATCTCCTCTAGAGCAGTGATGTTTTGGGGCTGTCGCTGGGCAACACAGACTTTCAACTCCCTCCAAAGATTTTCTATGGGGTTGAGATCTGGAGACTGGCTAGGCCACTCCAGGACCTTGAAATGCTTCTTACGAAGCCACTCCTTCGTTGCCCGGGCGGTGTGTTTGGGATCATTGTCATGCTGAAAGACCCAGCCACGTTTCATCTTCAATGCCCTTGCTGATGGAAGGAGGTTTTCACTCAAAATCTCACGATACATGGCCCCATTCATTCTTTCCTTTACACGGATCAGTCATCCTGGTCCCTTTGCAGAAAAACAGCTCCAAAGCATGATGTTTCCACCCCCATGCTTCACAGTAGGTATGGTGTTCTTTGGATGCAACTCAGCATTCTTTGTCCTCCAAACACGACGAGTTGAATTTTTACCAAAAAGTTCTATTTTGGTTTCATCTGACATTCTCCCAATCCTCTTCTGGATCATCCAAATGCATTTTAGCAAACTTCAGATGGGCCTGGACATGTACTGGCTTAAGCAAGTGGACACGTCTGACACTGCAGGATTTGAGTCCCTGGCGGCGTAGTGTGTTACTGATGGTAGGCTTTGTTACTTTGGTCCCAGCTCTCTGCAGGTCATTCACTAGGTCCCCCCGTGTGGTTCTGGGATTTTTGCTCACCATTCTTGTGATCATTTTGACCCCACGGGGTGAGATCTTGCGTGGAGCCCCAGATCGAGGGAGATTATCAGTGGTCTTGTATGTCTTCCATTTCCTAATAATTGCTCCCACAGTTGATTTCTTCAAACCAAGCTGCTTACCTATTGCAGATTCAGTCTTCCCAGCCTGGTGCAGGTCTACAATTTTGTTTCTGGTGTCCTTTGACAGCTCTTTGGTCTTGGCCATAGTGGAGTTTGGAGTGTGACTGTTTGAGGTTGTGGACAGGTGTCTTTTATACTGATAACAAGTTCAAACAGGTGCCATTAATACAGGTAACGAGTGGAGGACAGAGGAGCCTCTTAAAGAAAAAGTTACAGGTCTGTGAGAGCCAGAAATCTTGCTTGTTTGTAGGTGACCAAATACTTATTTTCCACCATAATTTGCAAATAAATTTAAAAAAAATCCTACAATGTGATTTTCTGGAATTTTTTTTCTCAATTTGTCTGTCATAGTTGACGTGTACCTATGATGAAAATTACAGGCCTCTCTCATCTTTTTAAGTGGGAGAACTTGCACAATTGGTGGCTGACTAAATACTTTTTTTCCCCACTGTATATATATATATATATATATATATATATATATATATATATATATATATATATACACATACATATATATATATATACACATACATATATATATATATATACATATATATATATATACACATACATACATACATATACGCATATACATACATATCCTTTAAAAATATATATATTTCCCTTTATTACTTTCCAACCCCACCATCCCTTCCCTAATTGGAGTAAACTAGTGAACAACAATGCTTAGGCCTCTACTTCATGCTTATACATACTACAGTATATACATTTTATGGACACAGTCAATAATTATATTTTGTTTGTTTTTACTCCTGAACTTCCTCCGATCATTTTCATGATGTCCATCTGGTATGCTTCTATATGCCATATCTTTCTAACTGTGCTCTTTCACAAAAGCTCACAATATATAACCTATATACTTATTATGGACACAGCATGTCTTACACTAGTTATCTTGTTGTTATTAGTTGTTGTTATTAATCCCATCTTTCAGCTCCATTCAACACCTCCCATCTATCTCTTAACACCATCCATATTGGATTTCTATTTGCCATATATTTTTCAACTGTACTGTCATGTTTTACAAAAGTTCTGAACCTTTCTATTCTCATTGTTTCTACAGTTTGTGAATTGAAAATAAACATTTTTGCTAAAAGTATTATTATATTATTGATCGATTGACTATGACTTTTCAGATCACCCAGTAGTGCTATCTGCAGGGTCAGCTCCAGGTAAATATTGCAATCCTTCAGCCATTCCTGGACCTGTGTCCAGAAACAAGCTACAAATGGACAGTACCAAAACAAATGACGTAATGATTCTGTCTCTTCACAGCCAAATCTGCAGAGCTGGGAAGATTGTATCCCCCATACAAATAACATTCTATTGGTAGCAAGAATTTTATATAATAATTTAAATTGAAAAATTCAAATTTTTGAATCCGGCGTCGTTTTGCGTATCAGTTCATAAACACTATGCCATGGAATCGGTACGTCAAAAATCTCTTCCCAACTATTTTGCAATCTACAGTGGGGAGAACAAGTATTTGATACACTGCCGATTTTGCAGGTTTTCCTACTTACAAAGCATGTAGAGGTCTGTAATTTTTATCATAGGTACACTTCAACTGTGAGAGACGGAATCTAAAACAAAAATCCAGAAAATCACATTGTATGATTTTTAAGTAATGAATTTGCATTTTATTGCATGACATACAGTGGGGAGAACAAGTATTTGATACACTGCCGATTTTGCAGGTTTTCCTACTTACAAAGCATGTAGAGGTCTGTAATTTTTATCATAGGTACACTTCAACTGTGAGAGACGGTATCTAAAACAAATATCCAGAAAATCACATTGAATGATTTTTAAGTAATTCATTTGCATTTTATTGCATGACATAAGTATTTGATCACCTACCAACCAGTAAGAATTCCGGCTCTCGCAGACCTGTTAGTTTTTCTTTAAGAAGCCCTCCTGTTCTCCACTCATTACCTGAATTAATTGCACCTGTTTGAACTCGTTACCTGTATAAAAGACACCTGTCCACACACTCAATCAAACAGACTCCAACCTCTCCACAATGGCCAATACCAGAGAGCTGTGTACGGACATCAGGGATAAAATTGTAGACCTGCACAAGGCTGGGATGGGCTACAGGACAATAGGCAAGTAGCTTGGTGAGAAGGCAACAACTGTTGGCGCAATTATTAGAAAATGGAAGAAGTTCAAGATGACGGTCTGGGGCTCCATGCAAGATCTCACCTCGTGGGGCATCAATGATCATGAGGAAGGTGAGGGAACAGCCCAGAACTACACGGCAGGACCTGGTCAATGACCTGAAGAGAGCTGGGACCACAGTCTCAAAGAAAACCATTAGTAACACACTACGCCGTCATGGATTAAAATCCTGCAGCGCACGCAAGGTCCCCCTGCTCAAGCCAGCGCATGTCCAGGCCCGTCTGAAGTTTGCCAATGACCATCTGGATGATCCAGAGGAGGAATGGGAGAAGGTAATGTGGTCTGATGAGACAAAAATATAGCTTTTTGGTCTAAACTCCACCCGCCGTGTTTGGAGGAAGAAGAAGGATGAGTACAACCCCAAGAACACCATCCCAACCGTGAAGCATGGAGGTGGAAACATCATTCTTTGGGGATGCTTTTCTGCAAAGGGGACAGGACGACTGCACCATATTGAGGGGAGGATGGATGGGGCCATGTATCGCGAGATCTTGGCCAACAACCTCCTTCCCTCAGTAAGAGCATTGAAGATGGGTCGTGGCTGGGTCTTCCAGCAATTTCAAACAAAGGTTTCTGTACCAAATATTAAGTTCTGCTTTTCTGATGTATCAAATACTTATGTCATGCAATAAAATGCAAATTAATTACTTAAAAATCATACAATGTGATTTTCTGTATTTTTGTTTTAGATTCCGTCTCTCACAGTTGAAGTGTACCTATGATAAAAATTACAGACCTCTACATGCTTTGTAAGTAGGAAAACCTGCAAAATCAGCAGTTTATCAAATACTTGTTCTCCCCACTGTATATGGGACGGCTGTCAATCTTTTGGTCCTTAAATGAAACTGGTAAACTTTTTTATTTATCACAATTTTCTTTATCCAATTATGTTCTTTAATGCAAGGCCAGTGACAGACAAGTTACTTACTTTTGCCTCCTTCCACTTTCCTCTTCCATTTTTGCGGTAATGCTGCAATTATTTGGTTGTAATTTTGGGTAGAGCAGACATTTCCATATGTTTTTGTTAGCTGCATGTGCGACATAACTCCACCATTCCTACCGATAATATCATTTACGAAGATTATACCTTTTTTAAACATTTTTTCAAAAAATAACGTTTTTTTATCAATTAGTATATTTGAGTTTAACCACAATATTTGTTGCAATATTTGTTCTGTCATTTCTGGAGGATTAAATTGAAATTGCAACCAACTTTCTATGGCTTGTTTTAGAAATAGTGATATTTGGGAGATGATTTCCTTTTCAAATACCTGAAAGTGAGGGGTTGTAATCTGAATAAAGGGAAAAAGTCCCTTCTTGAACATTGGGTGAGACAATCTTACTAGTTTACTAGAGAACCAGTTCGGATTTAAGTATAATTTTTGTATGACTGAAGCTTTCAGTGATAGGTCTAATGCTTTAATATTTAATCATTTCTGTCCTCCTAATTCATATTCATTATATAAATAGGCCCGTTTAATTTTGTCTTGCTTGCCGTTCCAAATAAAATGGAATATATTTTTCTCATATAATTTTAAAAAACTGTTTGCTAGGCGTAGGCAAGACCATAAGCAAATAGGTAAACTGGGATAATACTAAAGAGTTAATCAGGGTGATTTTTCCACAAATTGACAGGTATTTACCTTTCCATGGTAGCAAGATCTTATCTATTTTTGCTAACTTTCTATAAAAAAAATTTGGAATGAGATCATTTATTTGATTTGGGATATGTATTCCGAGTATATCCACATCACCATCAGACCATTATATTGGTAAACTACATGGTAATGTACATTTTTTATTTTTTAGTGATCCAATACGTAATATAGTACATTTATCATAATTTGGTTCTAATCCAGAGAGGTTAGAAAATGTATCTTCGTACAGTTATATGTTTAGAGAGAGACTTCAATCTTATTTTCTCACCATGTTTGAACGCTGTAGTGTCTCAATGTGAAGAGCAGCTCTGGCCTGGGGACAGGAAGGGTTGTTACACTACAGGAAGTGGAATAGGTATTTGTGGGCCTGAAGAACCAATCACAGAGCGATAGAGGGGGTGGCGGGACACTGTACACTCAGCTGTGGCCTGAACAGATAAAAGAGATGGTCTTTGCCGGTCCATATGGAAGCAGAGACAGAATATTGTGTGTGTATGTACGTGTGTACATGTGTATGTGAGTGTGCACAGCTGCAGGTAATTAATGAGAAGTGAGGGAGAAAAGGTAAGGTAACAGTATCTGAAAGGGTTTTCCATAAGCATGTGTGATTGGCCTTGAATACAGACTTTTAAATCTGTTGATACCTTTACAGTGTTGTTCATCCCAAATGGAAACACAAGCTGCTACTCAAATGGACTCATTTGGATGTTTGTATGTGTATAACACACTTTGCTTTTATTGGCAGTCACAGTCCTCTTGTGTATGATATACAGTATATTGTATCTTTGAAATTATATTTCAGCATTTATCAGGTGCCTCGTCAATCACTCTAGCAGCAACAGACAGCAGCTTTGACTAGTGGCTCCCTTCCTGCAGACGGCTCCCATGTCTGACACTCCCCCCGCAGAGTGCACTCTGCAGTCTGCAGCCATTGTCCCCCCGACTCCCCTGACGTTTACCTCTCTGACAGCCTGGTCATTTCCACTGGCACACACAGACCTGACTCTCACCGTTCCACACTGGCACTGTATCAGAGGGCTCAGCAGCAAATGTCATCCCTGTCACTGAGAACTGACAAGGTCTCCTATTAGCTTAGGAGCACAATGGAAACTGGACAGTCAAGGAAACATTAGGGAAAAATGCTAAAATGCATCAGTGCTAAGTCTAGGGTCCTGTTACATCGAGTCACACTTAAGGACAGACAAAGCAAGTCTATAGTTTCACTGCCCTGCATCCCTGCAGAAACCGAACACCGATGTAGCTTCTGTTTCCTCCTGAAATACACGCTGAGCTGCATTTGCACACTGCACTACTTTTGATCAGAGCCCTATGGGCACGATATAGGGAATAGGGTGTAATTTTAGACGCAACCAAAGACAGACCATGTCAGACCTCTGAACTCTGTGTAGCCTCCCCTTCACCTTGCTAGCAAATGGTTCATAATTGCATCTCACCACCGCAGCAATTACGTTTTCCAAGCTAATTACTTACAGTACAGAGAGAGGGTGGTAGAGGGTGGTGGAGGGGGTAGAGGGGGGTGGAAGAGGGTGGTAGAGATGGGTAGAGGGGTGTAGAAGAGGGTGGTAGAGATGGGTGGATGGGGTAGAGGGGGATGGAAGAGGGTGGTAGAGATAGGTAGAGGGGGATGGAAGAGGGTGGTAGAAGAGGGTAGAGGGGGCAGAGTTGTTACTGGGAGACAGGTGATCTGATAATGCATCTGTTAGTACAACACGATGGAATGCAAAAAACTGCCTGTCTGTCTTTCACTGCCCAGAGACAACTGAGTCACTCAAGCCCACGTCCTTATCTCACTAGACTAGAGGGATATGCACCAAGTACTGGAAGTAGTAAACAGAGTACTGTACTGTGCAGGAGTTGTTTTCCTTCAGAGGTACAGTAGATATAATCCTGACTTGAGAAATCTTTTCAAACTTGCATTTAGGTGCCAGTAGCTTGGGCAGTTCTATTGTGCTGATCTATACCCAACGAGCTCCCACAGTCTCACTGTAGAATCAGACCTTTCAAGGTTTTAAGCATTAATTCCGAATGGTTAAGTTCCACAACGCCCTAGCAAAACCCAAGCCTACTTAAAAATATGTAATGTATTTATTTCACCTTTATTTAACCAGGTAAGCCAGTTGAGAACAAGTTCTCATTTACAACTGCGACCTGGCCAAGATAAAGCAAAGCAGTGCGATAAAAACAACAACAACACAGAGTTACAAATGGGATAAACAAAACGTACAGTCAATAACACAATAGAAAATCTATATACAGTGTGTGCAAATGTAGTAAGTTATGAAGGTAAGGCAATAAATAGGCCATAGTGCAAAATAATTACAATGTAGTATTAACACTGGAGTGATAGATGTGCAGAAGATGATGTGCAAATAGAGATACTGGGGTGCAAATTAGCAAAATAAATAACAATATGGGGATGAGGTAATTGGGTGGGCTAATTACAGATGGGCTGTGTACAGGTGCAGTGATCGGTAAGATGCTCTGACAACTGATGCTTAAAGTTAGTGAGGGAGATGAGTCTCCAGCTTCAGAGATTTTTGCAGTTCGTTCCAGTCACAACTGGAAGGAATAGCTGCCAAAGGAGGTGTTGGCTTTGGGGATGACCAGTGAGATATACCTGCTGGAGCGCATACTACGGGTGGGTGTTGCTATGGTGACCAGTGAGCTAAGGTAAGACGGGGATTTGCCTAGCAGTGATTTATAGATGACCTGGAGCCAGTGGGTTTGGCGACGAATATGTAGTGAGGGCCAGCCAACGAGAGCGTACAGGTCACAATGGTGGGTAGTATATGGGGCTTTGGTGACAAAACGGATGGCACTGTGATAGACTACATCCAATTTGCTGAGTAGAGTGTTGGAGGCTATTTTGTAAATGACATCGCCGAAGTCAAGGATCGGTAGGATAGTCTGTTTTACGAGGGCATGTTTGGCAGCATGAGTGAAGGAGGCTTTGTTGCGAAATAGGAAGCCGATTCTAGATTTAACTTTGGATTGGAGATGCTTAATGTGAGTCTGGAAGGAGAGATTACGGTCTAACCAGACACCTAGGTATTTGTAGTTGTCCACATATTCTAAGTCAGACCCGCCGAGAGTAGTGATTCTAGTCGGCAGGCGGGTGCAAGCAGCGTTTGATTGAAGAGCATGCATTTAGTTTTACTAGCGTTTAAGAGCAGTTGGAGGCTACGGAAGGAGTATTGTACGGCATTGAAGCTCGTTTGGAGGTTTGTTAACACAGTGTCCAATGAAGGGCCAGATGTATACAAAATGGTGTCGTCTGCGTAGAGGTGGATCTGAGAGTCACCAGCAGCAAGAGCGACATCATTGATATACACAGAGAATAGAGTCGGCCCGAGAATTGAACCCTGTGGCACCCCCATAGAGACTGCCAGAGATCCAGACAACAGGCCCTCCGATTTGACACATTGAACTCTATCTGAGAAGTAGTTGGTGAACCAGGCGAGGCAGTCTTTTGAGAAACCAAGGCTATTTAGTCTGCCAATAAGAATGCGGTGATTGACAGAGTCAAAAGCCTTGGCCAGGTCGATGAAGACGGCTGCACAGTACTGTCTTTTATCGATTGCGGTTATAATATCGTTTAGGACCTTGAGCGTGGCTGAGGTGCACCCATGACCAGTTCGGAAACCAGATTGCATAGCGAAGAAGGTACGGTGGGATTCGAAATGGTCGGTGATCTGTTTGTTAACTTGGCTTTCAAATACTTTCGAAAGGCAGGGTAGGATGGATATTGGTCTGTAACAGTTTGAATCTAGAGTGTCACCCCCTTTGAAGAGGGGGATGACCGCGGCAGCTTTCCAATCTCTGGGGATCTCAGACGATACGAAAGAGAGGTTGAACAGGCTAGTAATAGGGGTTCCGACAATTTCGGCGGCTAATTTTTGAAAGAAAGGGTCCAGATTGTCCAGCCCAGCTGATTTGTAGGGGTCCAAATTTTGCAACTCTTTCAGAACATGATTTCTGGAAAGGTGGATTTTTAGAAGTAGAAGCTCAAACTGTTTGGGCACAGACCTGGATAGTATGATAGAGTTCTGCAGGCTATCTCTACAGTAGATTGCAACTCCGCCCCCTTTGGGAGTTCTAACTAGACGGAAAATGTTGTAGTTGGGGATGGACATTTCAGAATCTTCGGTGGCCTTTCTAAGCCAGGATTCAGACACTGCTAGAACATCAGGGTTGGCGGAGTGTGCTAACGCAGTGAATAACTCAAACTTAGGGAGGAGGCTTCTGATGTTAACATGGAAGAAACCAAGGCTTTTACGGTTACAGAAGTCAACAAATGATAGCGCCTTGGGAGTAGGAGTGATACTGGGGGCTACAGGGCCTGGGTTAACCTCTACATCACCAGAGGAACAGAGGAGGAATAGAATAAGGATACGGCTAAAGGCTTTAAGAACTGGTCTTCTAGTGCGTTGGGTACAGAGAATAAAAGGGGCAGATTTCCAGGCGTTGTAGAATAGATTCAGGGCATTATGTACAGACAAGGATATGGAAGGATATGAGTACAGTGGAGGTAAACCTAAGCGTTGGGGAACAATGAAAGAGATAGCATCACTGGAGGCACCGATTGAGCCGGTCTCCGCGTGTATGGGGGTTGGGACAAAGGAACTAACTGAGGCAGGTTGACTGGGACTGGGGGCACTACAGTGAAATAGTACAATAAGAACTAACCGAAACAGCAATAGGCAAGGCATATTGACATGGGAGAGAGGCATAATATATTCGAGAGAGCTAAGACAACAGCTGGTAATGGCGACAAAAGTTTGGGCTGAGGCTAAACAGATCAACAGGATGGGGTACCGTATAAAGGAGCAGTCCAGCAGGCATCAGCTGTGTAGCTGAGTGATCATAAGGTCCAGTGAACAGCAATAGGTGAGTCCGGGAGCAGTTCGGTGGCTGCTACGGCACAGGCGAGCAGGAGGCACGGCTGTTGATTGCGTGTGATAGCGGGCCAGGGCTAGCAGATGGATCTTCGTGGTCGTCGCAACGGGAAGCCTGTTGAAACCACATCAGAAGATTACGTCGGCAGACCAGTCGTGATGGATCGGCGGGGCTCCGTGTCAACACTAGGAGGTCCCGTCCGGTTGACAGAGAGGTAGATAGCCGGGAGATGGGCCTGGCTCGAGGCTAGCTCAAGGCTAACTGGTGCTTGCTTCGGGACAGTGGTGATTAGCCAACAACAACAACAGCAGCCATTCGGTTGCAGCTAGCTAGTTGCGATGATCCGGTAATAGCGCTCACCATTGCCTCTAGTGGCCGGTTTTGAAGGAATCTCCTGACGCCCTGCTTACCTGGACGGACGTCTAATTTCGCAGTGGCTCTTGAGCGACCAGTGTGACAAATAACCTGCTGACTGCTGGGTGGCAGGTGACACACTGACACTGTGTGCCAAAAGCCCTTCTTCCCAGTCTGTCCCGTTCCATCCACCTGACTGCCTTCCTGGACTGTGTCAGTTTATCCCATTTCCAGCCCATCTGGTAGAGTGCTTAGGGCTGTCAGCAAGGGAGCGGCCTGCTATTCCTGTGTCAGGTCTGGATGTCAGGTCTGGATTCCTGGAGCACTGAGCCCAGGGTGGGGGGCCAATGATTCCTCTCCCCATTTACCTATGACTGTATCCCCATGACCCATCGCCACATCTTCACCCCCCTGCCCTGTCCTGTCCTATTAATATCTAGGTCTGGTGTAACCCAGCCATAGAGCCAACTGTATAAGTCTTATCCATTCTCCTGTCATTGTTGATGGATTTTGTCTATTGTGGATTGTGTCATTGAGATGGATAATAATAATAATATGCCATTTAGCAGACGCTTTTATCCAAAGCGACTTACAGTCATGCGTGCATACATTTTTGTGTATGGGTGGTCCCGGGGATCGAACCCACTACCTTGGCGTTACAAGCGCCGTGCTCTACCAGCTGAGCTACAGAGGACAATTCATTGCCCTGATATATTTTCATAAAGCATGCAGAGTATGCAGACGTCAAGGAACATCATCACTTCAGGCATGATAACTTCCTCTCAGTAGATTTACAAAACGCTATGTTGACCCCCATATGTTTGGCGCTTTTCAACTGTCGCCTGTCGTGCATAAACAAACAGGATGTAACAAAGGTACTTCAGACATGTCTCAAAAGAGGGGTGGTCTTGTTACCGTAGATACTTAATGTACTGTAGCTACAGCTAGTACTGTACCTGCATGCCAACTGTTTCCGTTCAGAATACACTCTATAGTTCTACCGGCAAAATGTTTATTTGTCCCCTTTTTGTGATGATCCCAGAATAAATCTATGTGAACATCTTGACTGATCTGAGTCCTGTGTCTCTGTGTTTAGATGAAGCTGCCGGTGCTGCTGCTGGGTCGTTCAGCTGACCTGAGGCCTGGTGAGTTTGTGGTGGCCATCGGCAGCCCCTTCTCCCTGCAGAACACGGTCACCACAGGTGTCGTCAGCACCACCCAGAGAGGAGGCAAGGAGCTGGGCCTGAGGAACTCTGATATGGACTACATCCAGACGGACGCTATCATCAACGTGAGTGATACATCATCAGACCCACACACAAGCAGCTGTCAGCATTTAGTTGTGGAAAACACAACAGTAGCTCCCCCATATTTGCCCCCTTACACAGATAGGAGCTGTAGATCTACCATCTGATCATCCCTTTAACCTGAATGCTGTTCCTTTTCAGTATGGGAACTCTGGCGGACCACTGGTCAATCTGGTAAGATATCCTTTCTTATTGATAAGAATTACATCTCTCAGAATGGTCTTAAAGGTCCAATTCAGATGTTTTTATCTCAGTATCAAATCATTTCTTGGTAACAAGTACCTTACTGTGATTGTTTTCAATTAAAATGGTCAAAAAAATACAAAAATAACTTCTTAGCAAAGAGCATTCTCAAGCAAGAATTTAGCTAGGACTGTCTGGGAGTGGTCTGAGTGGGGAGGGGAAAGCTGAAAATGTGCTGTTATTGGCAGAGAGGTTTGGAACTGTCTTTCTTATTGTCACCAGGCAGGCCAAAACTCCATCCCACCAAAACAGGCTGTAATTTCAGGCGGTCTTTTCAAACAACTCTTACACTAAAAGGGCATTATCATCATTTTCACCATTTCACAGTATTATTCTAACCTCATAGTGTGGAAATATATATATAAAACACAGGAAAATCACGTTTTTAACTGCACTGGGCCTTTAATCTATGACAAATCTGGAGAATGTATTTTAATAATGTGTGTTTCTGTCTTCAGGACGGAGAGGTGATTGGGATCAACACACTGAAGGTGACAGCAGGAATCTCCTTCGCCATCCCCTCAGACAAGATCCGTCAGTTCCTGGCAGAGTCCCATGACAGGCAATCTAAAGGTACAGATTACCAATCTAAAGGTACAGATTACCAATCTAAAGGTACAGATTACCAATCTAAAGGTACAGATTACCAATCTAAAGGTACAGATTACCAATCTAAAGGTACAGATTACCAATCTAAAGGTACAGATTACCAATCTAAAGGTAGGGCTGTGACGATTATGGGATTTTGGGGTAACGATAAATTGTCATGCAAATGACCACGGTTATTGTCATAATTGTCATTTTTGTAAACAATTATTTTGAGCTTGTAATGCATCATGAATTAATGCATCTTTGAAAATTACCATTGACATATCTAATGAATATAACTCAGATTTGGTGAAACCCCCGTTTTAAAAAACAAATGGTTCTGCTCGTAAAATGATAACGACATTTACCCTCTTCATGTATAAAATAAATAAATAAGTATAAATAAAATAAACAAAACTGCTATTGGGTTAATATTATCTACTTGAAAATAAAGTTGAAACTCCCCCTCTTAAAATGTATGAATTAAGACGATTATGGTGATTTATTTTTAAGTTTACGGTTATTGTCGGTTAGAGACAACTGTACGATTATTGTGCCAGACCTATCTAAAGGTCCATGGCTTTGACCAGGTACTGCATATTGAATTTTCAATGTTTATCACCATGTGCAAACTAATGCAGCATTTATCCTATTTTCTTTAGGTAAATTATCATCAAGTAAGAAATATATTGGTGTGAGGATGATGACTCTCACTCCAATGTAAGTTTCAGCTAGCCAGGTTCATCTTGTGAATGAAATTCTTCCAAATACCTGCAGCTCATTAAACACTTATCTCTGTTTTCATTGGTTCCTTTCCCATAGGCTTGCAAAGGAGCTGAAGGAGAAACAATCAGACTTCCCCGATGTTACCTCAGGGGCATACGTCATCGAGGTCATCCCAAAAACACCAGCTGAGACGTAAGTAGTAGTTTACACTCTTAGAAAAAAAGGTGCTATCTAGAACCTAAAAGAGTTATTTGGCTGTCCCAACAGGAGAACCCTTTGAAGAACGGGTTCTACATGTAACACAAAAGGGTTCTCCTATTGGGACAGCTGAAGAACCCTTTTGGAACCCTTTTTTCTAAGAGTGTACTGAAAACAGAACCTCTCAGTGTATACTGACTCAAAACAGTGCAAACATGAGGCAACAGCTAAAGTCCTTGACCTTGGATTAGGAGGAGAGCATTTAAGGACTAATTTGGTAGTTGGTAGTTATCTCCATTCCTCTCATAAAGATTGCTAGGAGTTTGTGGCCACATAAAATCATTTGTGCTGAGGCGGCAGTCTCCCGCTCAAGTTAATGAATAGCTTTCTTTTTGTCTGGTGTGGTTTGTGGTACCAATGTCAGCATAATGCCATGGTCAGATTTAGTTTCTCACAGTGTCTAAAAAGAATGTTACTGCCTCTGTAAGTTCATTTGGCTTTTTTTGGAATGGGGAAAACTCCCTCTCAAACTTAAGAGGCTCTATTTATATTCTGGGGATTGAGAGATCTAATGGTACACACTGCTTATAGAGCCTAACGTACTGTGCTTTATCAGTAAAGCGCATGTATTTTTGCTACATTCCCCTAACATACACTCCTCTCTCCTCTCCACAGAGGTGGCCTGCAGGAGAGTGATGTCATAATCACCATCAACAGCCAGCGAATCACCTCGGCCAGTGATGTCAGCAGCTCCATCAAGAGGGAAGACACGCTGCGGATGGTAGTCCGGCGGGGAAACGAGGACATCATGCTCACCGTCGTCCCAGAGGAGATTGACCCTTGACCTCTCAGCAACCACGAGCTGGTTCTCAGTGTTGAAAACCACGGACCTTAAACCAGGTGTGTCTGGAGCCACACCCTACCTTAGAACCTGTAACTACTAGTGTGTGTGTCTCCCCCAACCACCTCAAACTACCGAGGCCTGAGAGGCCCACACCTAACCCACTGGGAGCTCAAACGCGTCCAGGGCAATAAAGACATATTTTAACATCCCTGCTAGTTTTTTAGTGTTATTTGTCCTCATGTATGAGTCAAAAAGACACTTCTGCTCTCATTGAAACTGATTATTACCATCACATTTTTATACTCTACTAACGTCCATGCACAGAGAACCCACCTCAGTCAGAGAGAAGAATGGGTGTCCGTATTCTGATTTGTTGTTGTTTTTGTTGCTGTTGATATTGTTGATTTGTTTTTTAATTGTATTGTCATTGTATTTCTCTTGATATGTTTTGACGACAATTTCACAGAGGGAATAAAATGGTTAAAAAAACGCGGTGTTCCTTACTGATGTTCCTCCTAACTCTGACAACATGAATGTTGACAGTTGAACTATTCACATCTGGTAAAGTCATGCAGTTACCCAGTGTACACATCCAGCTTGGCTGCTCTACACACAGACTGGGACTATGACCTGGTTTTGGTTTGGATCATATATCCAGTGTGCGTTTAATGAGAGTTGTAATTAGTCCCTCTGCATGGCCTGGGAGCTGGACCGCCTGTCTGCCACGGCTCAGCCAATAGGACTGCCTGTCTGCCAAGGCTCAGCCAATAGGGGAGGAGAATACTGCTAGGGGCCAACCCTAGGGGATTGGATTTCCTCTGCCCAAGCGTTGCTGACCCCTGCCAGATCTTACATTGTCTGGATAGATACATTACATGACCAAAAGTATGTGGTCACCTGCTTGTCGAACATCTCATTCCAAGATCATGGCCATTAATATAGAGTTGGTCCCCCCATTGCTGCTATAACAGCCTCCACTCTTCTGAACTCCAGAGAACGCGTTTCCACTGCTCCAGAGTCCAATGGCGGAGAGCTTTACACCACTCTAGCCGACGCTTGGCATTGCGCATGGTGATCTTAGGCTTGTGTGCGGCTGCTCGACCATGGAAACCCATTTCATGAAGCTCCTGACAAACAGTTGTTGTACTGATGTTGCTTCCAGAGGCAGTTTGTAACTCGGTAGTGAGTGTTGCAACCGAGGACAGACGATTTTTATGCGCTATGCGCTTCCGCACTCGACAGTCTCGTTCTGTGAGCTTCTGTGGCCTACTACTTCGCAGCTGAGCCGTTGTTGCTCCTAGACGTTTCCACTTCACAATAACAGCACTTACAGTTGACCGGGGCAGCTCTAACAGGGCAGAAATTTGACGAACTGACTTGTTGGAAAGGAGGCACCATATGACGGTGCCACGTTGAAAGTCACTGAGCTCTTCAGTAAGGCCAGTCTTTTTGTATTTGTATTTTTTTTAAATTATTTGGCATTTTTTATGATTATACAGATAACAGAAGGAATAGGTAGAGGGCAGAACACACACGGATCCCCTACCAAACCAAATCAAACCACCCCAACCCCCCATGCTCCAATAGAGCCCCAAAACCAGACTTAAAGCAGGCTTGATATACAATGAGTAATATAATCAAATAGCAAAAAAATAATACAAAGATATTATAAAACAAAAAGTTTTAAAAAAGAGTAAAAATAATCATACAAATTCTAATTTGGGTTGGTTTATGGAGTTGTGAAATGAGCTGGGTCCATGTCTTCTACAAAGGATAGGAAAGGTTGCCAGATATTATAAAATGTAATTGCAGATCCCCTAACGGAGTAGCAGATTTTCTCTAGCTTGAGATGTTGCATAACTTCCTTTATCCAATGGTTAAAAGTAGGAGGAAACTGATCCTTCCACTTAAATAGTATAAGACGTCTAGCTAGAAGAGTAGTAAATGCCAGCATGTTGCCCATAGAGCTGTTTAGAGGGGCCTCCTGTGGTGCCACTCCCAATAATGAAATAAAGGCAGAAGGTTCTATAGGTCTCTCCAGTATCTTAGAAAACGTCTCAGAAATCTGTTAATTTCGGGCATGTCCAAAACATGTGTAATAAAATAGCAGGAGCCTGAACTTTGGTTCATAAGAGAGTTCAGGGAATCCAGATTGTGTGAGTTTAATAACATATAGATCAAGCTTATGCCCCCTTTGATATAAGGATTCACTTTAAAAATAGAATCTAGAAGGGAGGTAGGTGGGCGTGATGGGAAGTGACTAGAGTATGAACATACAAAACTACGCAATTGCAGGTATCTAAAGAAATGGGATCTAGGAATATTGAACTTTTGTACTAACTGTTCAAAAGATGCAAAATCCATATCAATGTACAAGTCGTTCAGGGAGGAGATCCCTTTTCCAGACCAGATATGAAACGCCCGGTCTAATAATGATGGACAGAATGTATGGTTATTTAATAATGGGGCAGAAGTGAAAATTCACTGAGACCAAATGATCGCCTGAACGGTTTCCAGATATTTAGAGAATGTTTCACAATAGGGTTTTTAGTGTATTTGGAAACAGGCTCAGCTAATGCACGTTTTGAGCAGAGTAAGGCAGCTAAGGAGGTGAGGCCACAGGATGAAATCTCCAAGGTCAACCATTTCGGGCAGTAAGGCCATTCATGTTTGTCTATGGAGATTGCATGGCGGTGTGCTCGATTTTATACAACTGTCAGCAACGGGTGTGGCTGAAATAGCCGAATCCACTAATTTGAACTTATATACTTTTGTATATATAGTGTATTTTAAGTATGAGCTAAGCACATCATATGTTATAGCAATCTGTCAGTCGATGACACAGTCGATGACGTAACACGCAACCATTGGTTGATGCATGCAACGTCTGAGCAGGGGAACGCGACCAGGAATTTCTAGACAATGGTCAGACATTACAAATCAATGATAATCAACTCCAATTGACACTCTTCCAGTACCATGAGTCTTGCCTTGCCAGTCTTGCCTGAATGACAACTATAATGGTAATACATGTTTTGTGTCGTCCTCGATGTTTGTAACTGCCATTTGCATTTTTTTTTGTGGCTGTATGTGTTGTGTAATAATTTCAATCAATGAATCCAATAACCAATCAATCAGGGACACTGGTTACATTGGCTTTCATAACCAAACAAGTCACATTAAGATCATTATTGGCATGTGTACATGATATGGGAAAAGAGAGCCTTATGAATCTGAAAGTTCATAAACCTAACTCATAAATGGCTTTAGATATTGAACACCTACTCACTGCCAATGCCCAAGATCCTATAAGATGATTCTGTAAAGGCCAGATTTACCTCAGAAATGTCTCTGCCAGAAATGTACACTCAGTGTATGTATATACTGTTTTGTAGTCATTGAACACTGGTCACTTTAATAATGTTTACATACAAAACACATCTTTATATATATATATATATATATATATATATATATATATACACAGTGGGGGGGGAAAAGTATTTAGTCAGCCACCAATTGTGCAAGTTCTCCCACTTAAAAAGATGAGAGAGGCCTGTAATTTTCATCATAGGTACACGTCAACTATGACAAACAAATTGAGAAAAAAAAATCCAGAAAATCACATATTTAATGAATTTATTTGCAAATTATGGTGGAAAATAAGTATTTGGTCACCTACAAACAAGCAAGATTTCTGGCTCTCACAGACCTGTAACTTCTTCTTTAAGAGGCGCCTCTGTCCTCCACTCGTTACCTGTATTAATGGCACCTGTTTGAACTTGTTATCAGTATAAAATACACCTGTCCACAACCTCAAACAGTCACACTCCAAACTCCACTATGGCCAAGACCAAAGAGCTGTCAAAGGACACCAGAAACAAAATTGTAGACCTGCACCAGGCTGGGAAGACTGAATCTGCAATAGATAAGCAGCTTGGTTTGAAGAAATCAACTGTGGGAGCAATTATTAGGAAATGGAAGACATACAAGACCACTGATAATCTCCCTCCATCTGGGGCTCCACACAAGATCTCACCCCGTGGGGTCAAAATGATCACAAGAATGGTGAGCAAAAATCCCAGAACCACACGGGGGGACCTAGTGAATGACCTGCAGAGAGCTGGGACCAAAGTAACAAAGCCTACCATCAGTAACACACTACGCCGCCAGGGACTCAAATCCTGCAGTGCCAGACGTGTCCCCCTGCTTAAGCCAGTACATGTCCAGGCCCGTCTGAAGTTTGCTAGAGTGCATTTGGATGATCCAGAAGAGGATTGGGAGAATGTCATATGGTCAGATGAAACCAAAATATAACTTTTTGGTAAAAACTCAACTCGTCGTGTTTGGAGGACAAAGAATGCTGAGTTGCATCCAAAGAACACCATACCTACTGTGAAGCATGGGGGTGGAAACATCATGCTTTGGGGCTGTTTTTCTGCAAAGGGACCAGGACGACTGATCCGTGTAAAGGAAAGAATGAATGGGGCCATGTATCGTGAGATTTTGAGTGAAAACCTCCTTCCATCAGCAAGGGCATTGAAGATGAAACGTGGCTGGGTCTTTCAGCATGACAATGATCCCAAACACACCGCCCGGGCAACGAAGGAGTGGCTTCGTAAGAAGCATTTCAAGGTCCTGGAGTGGCCTAGCCAGTCTCCAGATCTCAACCCCATAGAAAATCTTTGGAGAGAGTTGAAAGTCCGTGTTGCCCAGCGACAGCCCCAAAACATCACTGCTCTAGAGGAGATCTGCATGGAGGAATTGGCCAAAATACCAGCAACAGTGTGTGAAAACCTTGTGAAGACTTACAGAAAACGTTTGACCTGTGTCATTGCCAACAAAGGGTATATAACAAAGTATTGAGAAACTTTTGTTATTGACCAAATACTTATTTTCCACCATAATTTGCAAATAAATTCATTAAAAATCCTACAATGTGATTTTCCGGATTTCTTTTCTCATTTTGTCTGTCATAGTTGACGTGTACCTATGATGAAAATTACAGGCCTCTCTCATCTTTTTAAGTGGGAGAACTTGCACAATTGGTGGCTGACTAAATACTTTTTTCCCCCACTGTATACACTGAGTGATAGACTGACCAGGTGAAAGCTATGATCCCTTATTGATGTCACTTGTTAAATCCACATCAATCAGTGTAGATGAAGGGGAGGAGACAGGTTAAAGAAGGATTTTTAAGCCTTGAGACAATTGAGACATGGATTGTGTGTGTGCCATTCAGAGGGTGAATGGGCAAGACCAGAATATTTAAGTGCCTTTGAACGGGGTATGGTAGTAGTTGCCAGGCGCACTGGTTTGAGTGTGTCAAGAACTGCAACGCTCCTGGGTTTTTCACGCTCAACAGTTTCCCGTGTGTATCAAGAATGGTCCACCACCCAAAGGACATCCAGCCAACTTTACACAACTGTGGGAAGCATTGGAGTCAACACGGGCCAGCATCCCTGTGGAACGCTTTCAAGACCTTGTAGATTCCATTCCCCGACAAATTGAGGCTGTTCTGAGGGCAAAAGGGCGGGTGCAACTCAATATTAGGAAGGTGTTCCTAATGTTTTGTACACTCAGTGTATATACTATATATATATTTCGGTCTCTGACATTGCTCATTCTGATATTTCTTAATTTTTCTGGATTATGTGTGTATTGTATTTTTATTGCTAGGTATTACTGCACTGTTGGAGCTAAAAACACAAGCATTTCACTACACCTGCGATAACATCTGCAAATCTGTGTACGCGACCAATCACATTTGATTTGATTTGCAGTAAAGAAAAGACTAAAATAATTAGGTCATCTCTCAAGCCATGATCATCTCTTACATTTTCTTATGGTCACCTCCTCCCATATATCCTCAGTGAACTGCTAGGGTGCGACATTAAATATTATATGAATTACCCACAGTATGAGGTGATTTATATACAGGGAAGGATCCATTACATAATAATCTACAGTATCCGTTCCGTTGCATGTTCTTTGGGCTCGGCTGAAGCATGGAACCTAGATGGAAAACATGACCTCACTCTTACCTTTCACACATCCCAAATGGCACCTCATTCCCTATGTAGTGTGCAGTGCTTTTGACCAGGGCCCATAGGGATATGGTCAAAAGTAGTGCACGATATATAGGGGAAAGGGTGCCATTTGGGATGCAACCACAGTGTGACATCAGTTTCAGAGGCCTCACCGATTAAATGTTTGGTTAATGTACTGTAAAGGATAGCTCAAGGCTTCTAGAAATACTGTAAATGCCCCATCAGTCAAACTAAGTGATCTGCTGTTAATGTAGTTCCCATGTGTTAGTAGGGAAGTAGACTACCCCCTGAAAGGCTACAGTTACAGTGTAGATGAATGCTAAGGATATGATGAATGTGTATTAATAAAAGTGTACCATTTATTGGATGACTCATCCATCTAGGTTAATATCAGTGTTGGACTGGGGCCAAATGAGAATACCGTTGTGCTAACTAACAATACAACTATCTGCAAACTAACAATACAATCTATCTGCAATATTAAAGCTAACCCCCCCCCCAAAAATAAATAAATATGAACAGTACAATATATCAGAATGATGTCGATCTGAGAGGGGTTTCTTACCAACAGGCCCCGAGGCAGATCTTTCACTGTTGCCTTCAAATCATTAACACATTTATTGCTCTGGGCCTGTATAAAACTGCTCCTAGATCAGCACTCCTACTCTGTGACATACAGGCCCTAATCAGTATGTTACAAATAGAGCATTCATTTCTAAGAGCAGACAGACATAGTAGGCTACAGTAGTGAAACGCTGTGGAGTGTTCTTCACTACTTTACACTTCAGAAATCCAACAGGTTTTGATTTGTTCCCTCCATAGCCATGCAGAGTTGGAGCACCAGCAGTCGGATATTGTTGATACAGTTGGTATCGCTCTACATGCCTTTTTTTCCCCAGGACCTGCTGTTTGCTCACAGGAAGCTGTTCTGCCTGGCTGGGTCCAGTCAACCAGCACTGACCTATGGCTCTGTAGTTTGAAGCTGTCTGAAGTATGTATGTCTAGTCTACAGGTCCTGGAGGGAAACGTTGGCCCACTCTTGTGACCTGGCTCACTGGGTGAGTGTAGAATGATCAGGAGTGTGGACAACACACAGACATCCACATCATCCAGGTTTGAAAAAGCAGTCAGTGGTAGACACCACATTGGACTGACTGTCTGCCCAGTGGGATTCCAGTCTTTCCATCCAGTTTGATGCATGACCATGATTTATACAAAGGAGTATTCTTCTCGATAATTCTTTATTGATTTAGCTGGTACTGTAATCCACGGCAAACATCCAGCACATCATGCTGGTAAATTCATGTTTTACATAATCCTTAAACTATTTAGTCAGCTGAGCTTTTCCCGGAAAGATCGGCCCGGGGTGTGGTGACCTTTTCAAGGATGCAGCAATGGAGCCCTCTGTAATGCTGTAATGGAGTCCTACCAAAGACATCAAACCAACGGCTCCACCTAGTGCTTCACCTTTACCAACATAAACATTACTTTTTTACATTACAGAGGAATGAATATGTTTAGCAGGTGTGGACTGGAGAGCATGTTTTGTTAGATCATTTTTTATATTTACCCTTGCTCAAAGAATAATACAAAAATGTTCTGTAGTTGTTACAGTATAAATACATTTATTTTCACTCTTTGATCACACAGTGCAGTTATTTAAACCGTCTGTTAATATACAGAATATGAAAGGGAGTCAAATTTACAACACACACAGACAGACATTATTTTACAAACATGCGCAAGTGGTAAAACTACAGTCAAATAAGCAGCTTGTCTCTGGAGAGTTGGGTTATTGGGTTCAGTTTATTGAGTGCTGGTTATTGGGTGCAGGTTATTGGTCGCAGTCAGTGCACAGTCAGTGCAGGGGCTGTGACTGGTGCATGGGGCTGGGGATAGGGTTGGGGCTGGAGTCAATGCAAGGGGCTGGAGTCAGTGGGGCCTGGGGTAGGGGATGAGGCAGGGGCTGTGGTTTGGATAGAGGCCGGAGTTGGGATTGAGTTAGTGCAGGAACTAGGTCTGAAGTTAGTGCAGGGCCTGAGGCTGGTCAAGCATGGGTGCTGTGGTCTTGAGGTGGCTAAGGGGAAGGTCCAGGGTCTGCAGTAAGGCCGTTTCCAGGCGCAGTTGCAGGGCGTCCAGCCGCTGGTCCATGTGTTCCATCAGCCTCCTCTCCATCTGGCCCAGACGTCTCTCCATAACCTGCTCCAGCTCTCTGCAGCAGACATGCTCCTGCCTGCAAGACAGACGATCCATCAAAGAATAGGTTTTCATAGGAATTAAAGGATCTCCCTTTAGTGCTGTCACCCTCCCATGTTAACATTGCACTCGAACATATCCTCGCTATCCTCACAGGTTTCACTGGACCAGAAGTCTTCCATGACAACAAGACCTGCACAGTCATACAGACACAAACCATACACAGACATTTCCTGGAACATAAACAGAGACACACCACAATGCAGCCAGAACCATTACCAAACCCACAGACAGACATGGTCAGCCCTGACATCCCCCATCCACTTGAGTCCTAACCACAACATCTGGACTCCATTCTACTCCGACCACACCATGTAAATGTTCAGAGGGAGTTTTACATTGTAGTTAGCCCCGCCATAAAGCCACCACCAGTCATCATACTCACCGCGGGCCACTGGATGTCTTTGAGGCGTCCTCGATGCGGAGCTGTGTCACCTGCCCACACACACTCTGTAGCATAGGGAGCATGTCTGGGCCGATGCAGGGCCTCCGTCCTCCTGGCTGGCCATTAAGGAAGGGTGACATCATGTCTGCCAGGCTGGTGTGAGTATTGGAGGCTGCCCGAGACTGGGGACATGGATCTGAGGAGGCAGAGTCAGACATCTTGTCTGGCTGGAAGCTGGTGTTGACTGAAGGCTGTTGGATGTCAGCTGTAGCTTCAGAGGGTCCGTTAGTTCCTTTAGCAAGAGCAGAGAGAGCCCCACTGCCCAAGAGGAAGGGCAGAAACCCACTCAGTGAGTCAGCTTTGTTCTGGAAAAACACCAAAGACCTTGATTACCATACAACACAGCGATTGTCTTCTGTGTTCTCTGTTCACTAGTCTTGAGCTTCTCGCTATCCGACAGCCATCTTAGTGGGTAGAAGAATGAACAATACAATAGAATACAATAGAGACAGTGTCTTCTGTGTAATTCCAGCCTGCGTACTTTTCCACTGAGGCTTCTTTTGACTGGTATTGGTGACTGTGATGCTTTGACGTCAGCGGAGAACCCACCTTCTGCTGAAACTGGACCATGTTCATTAGGCTCTGGGCCCCCGGTGAGAGGCTGGTGCCCATTTCCTCCATCATGGACTGCACACGGAGCATG
Source organism: Coregonus lavaretus (assembly GCF_964263955.1). Taxonomy (NCBI): domain Eukaryota; kingdom Metazoa; phylum Chordata; class Actinopteri; order Salmoniformes; family Salmonidae; genus Coregonus; species Coregonus lavaretus. The sequence goes on along the minus strand of NC_139988.1, from coordinate 82,505,081 downwards.
TCGATGCTGGGCCCCAGGCTCAGAGAGCAGTCTGCAGATGTCATTGTCTGCAGGCCCATCACGACCCGAGCCACAGCCACACTCCCTCGCCCACCAAGAGACAGCAGCTGAGGAAACAGAGGTTATAGCCCAGGAGAGGGCATCACCCATACCATTCCACCCACACTATGATAACTAGACAGGTAAAGGGGATGGGTCAATGGATTTCATGTTCACAGAGACATGGCTATGTGCTAGTAGGGAATAAACAGGAATGGGACAGAAACTACTGTTCATTTGAAAGCTGTGGTTGACATACATACCTTCACCTCACATGATGTGGTAGGGGACTCCAATATTAAGTGATTCCTGTAGAAGGGTCCTCTCTCTGCACTGGCAAGCAATAAAAAAAGGACGGATCATACTACACTCAATTATCATACTGTACCCATTTAGAAGAGGGCAACAGAATTGCATTGAGACAGATTTTTCTCTTTGAAATGTATGCCAAACAAAAACCATGAATTTCTAAGTTTAACAAACCATACAACTCTATGCATAAGGATTGCTTTTAGCAATTCACACAGACATTTTTACAAAAAAACAGTTACTGGTAGAACTGTGCAGATGCAAAGTTTGGTAACAGAATTTCGGTAAAATCTGTCCATTTTTTATGTGACCACACTTTCCAAAAAGATAAATATCTGCTCCGAATTAAGTTTTTAAAATGTCTGCAGAAAGAATGGGGTGTCAGCTATGACATGACACCTTGACTTTAAAAAAAAAAAAAATATTTGGGTTAATGAACTACAGTAAGTGAAGTGGATTTACACCCGGTAACAGAATTGCAGTAACAGAATTTCATCATGGGGTCCCTGATCTGTACTACACAGAAATACATAATTATGGATATGAAAGTAATTCTCTTCATGGTGATGTATCCTAAATAGGTACACAAAGGTAGAAATATGCAATATCCTCCTTTGCATATTTGGGTGTTATTCTACACACAGGCTATTATTTTAATGAGCTCCGCCCCCAAACAAGACCAAATTTGTTTGGTCCAGAACTGACTAAATATGAACCAATTATAGACATCTATGTTCCACAAGTTTGGACATTAAAGTACAGCACAGTATAGTATAGTTTAGTACAGTACAGCTCAGTACAGTACAATACATTATAGTGTACTCAACTCTAGTGTACTGTACTGAATATAACGCTTCTACTATACTCAACTTTTTTTTTACTTTACTGTACTCTCCAAACTTGTGAAACATAGATGTCTATGATTGGTTCAGATTTGGTCCGGTCCAGACCGGATGTTTGGGCCAAATCAAGGCCGGTCCGGACCAAAAATCAACATCTGTGGACGTTGAAATTTTAGCCGGTCCGAAGCGGTACCAAAAAAAACAAAACCTGTGGACATTCAAATGAAATTTGGTAACAGAATGTTTTGTTTTAATCACTTAATAATCCATAAACCAAACAGATATAAACCAAAGACTAATTGGTAGGTCTACCTTTACTTGTTACTTTTGTGAACTTTCATTATCCTCCCTCATGTATTTAATTTCTCCATAACTAAATACAGGTGTTGATATTAACTGGCAGGGGTCTTTTCTGGCAGATATTTTCTGAAACCACTTTTCCATCTGTTTGACCAGAAATCAAAGCCTTTGCTTATTCCTAATATTTACGCTAGAAAATGGTTGAAAAAAAAGTATATATGCCTTCATTTAAAAGAAATATAGACTAATGTTGGTGCTTATGGGTCCTTTAGCATGGAAATGCCAAAGCCATACCATAAACCTTTTAGAATAATATTTGTTAATACAAAAAAAGGTGCTACGCTGTCAAACATACAGAGATGTGCAATAGTTATCCACAGCTGTATTGCTTAATCATTCAAACTATTCCAGGGGGTGAGTCCCAAAATGGCACCCTTTTCCCTTTATAGCTAGTCAAAGGTAGTGCACTATATTGGGAATAGTACCAAATGGGGTGCAGATAAAGAGTTCACAGTTGAAGTAGCCATCTACCTGTCAGGCTGTGCGTTGGGGTCTCTCTCCCCGCGGCAGGTGCCACAGTAGTCCCCAGCCTGGGAGTAGACCTCAATTGTGCGGGCCTCGCTGGTCACCAGCAGGCTGGTGATGAGGGCAGGGCAGTGGGGTGCACAGCACAGGGTGATGACACACGGAGACCCCTCCTCTACCTGCTCCAGGAGCACTGGAACACACCTGAGGAGGACAAACACAAGTGTGAGATCAAATGTCAGAGGGTAACAGTATTTTGATTAAGAAAATCAAGGATTTGAATATTGGTGCTTTAACTATTCTAGAGAGTGGAAGTTAGTCTAGATAGCTAGCTATGACAGTCTGGGGTTTCCTGTAACGTTTCAATTTGAGTTAAGGCATGCATAAACAGTTTCTGTGTGATCCTTTAAAGGTTGACGAGGTCACTGTGGTATGGGAATGTTTGTCAGTGGAGAAGATGATAAACAAGGTGTCTTACCCGTTTGGTGTGTCTCTGTCGATCTGACTGATGTCAGTGTTGTCACTTGATTGTACTGGGAGAAGGATGTCAGAGAGTTGGCGCTCCTGTGATTTGCAAGCCCATGACGTGTGCCCGTTGACAGGTCCATCTTCGCTTGTGCTCACATCAATACTGGCCATGATGATAATTATGATGATAACCGCTTTCCCTAAACGTAATGCCTATCTGGCCTTGGGTAGCTAACTAGCTAGCCGAATGGACTAGTTGCATACAAAACAGATTCCTCTTCTATAGCACAGTAACGTTATGAACAAATGTTGGGGTAGAAACAGTCATTTCAGTCACACTGTTGGCTTGTCTATGCCAGCCGGTAACCGTGCAGAAATACATTAAGCAATCCAATCGACTCTCACGGAAATGTTAGCTAACGCCCCGTCCATTCTTTGGTCAAATGGATGGAAACGAATTTATAAAATGATGTAGTAATCATTGATATATTAAAACCGTCAGTTAAAACGCTACAATTCATACCTTACATCTACTAATCGTTTAAGAAAGCATATCTGGCAACCAGACGACTAGCTGGCTAGCAACTTCGACGAAAGCACGGCTTGTTTATGATGTTGCGCCATCAATGAAGCACTTCCGGGTCACGCTTTTTTCCCCTCTGTGGATCGGTTTCTACTAAATAGCACAGCCACAAACTAAAAATTGGCTATAGGCCGATCGTTCAAAAAATCATCAAAACAGAAAAAAATTGCTTTTTGGTCTTAGACATAAGGTTAGCCATGTGGTTAGGTTTAGGGTTAAGGTTAGATTTAAAATCAGATTTTAAGAAGATAAATTGTAGAAATAGGCGGGATTTATGACTTTGTGGCTGTGTTGACTAGTGACGTCCCTGTGGATCTTCTACTTTTGTGGAACGCTTTTTTTAATCCTTCAAAATAAGAGTCCTGACTAGTAAACTGTGTAAATGAATAATGATAGTAGTAACCATAAAATTACATATATTATCATGCAATTATTAGCTAACTATTAACTAATGGTGACATTTCATGGATGAAAAACAACAATATTTTCCATCATTTTTAAATGTTGTTTTTAATAGAAAACAACTAGCCTTAAAAATAGTCCCGTGTAGCTCAGTTGGTAGAGCACGGCGTTTGCAACGCCAGGGTTGTGGGTTCGTTTCCCACGGGGGACCAGTATGAAAAAAAATGTATGCACTCACTAACTGTAAATCGCTCTGGATAAGAGCGTCTGCTAAATGACAAAAACAAAAAAATATATATATATATATATATATATGTTATTTATTTTTCTGAGTTGACATACAGTCCCTCTCTTTTTTTTAAACATGCTGTTTTATTGAAAGATTGACTGGCATAGTTTTGAGTGAATATACCATAGACATTAAAACCAGGGCACAGGTTTACACAGCACTACTGCATTTCACTCACTGTTTAAATTGAACCGCCAGGTGGCGACATTCACCATTCTGTATAATGGCAATGAAGAGAAAACGGAAACTGGCACGTAAACCTACCAGCTAACCGCAGCCCAGTTCAAAATACCGAGAATTTTGAGAAAACAGCGGTGGCAAACGACGTGGGGATTTTAACCCTCTTCCGAACGCAGTGCTGAGCCGAATAAGGTACCAAAATATGTAATTGATGTTCTAAATTACTGCATGATGTATGCTTTGTATGATATTGCTCACTGAACTATTAGAGGAAATGTCGACACATTTCCTCAGTCATTACAGTCATAATGACCGTTCGTTTTGGTCTGCTGCATCCCTCTCTGAAATAACACCTTGATGTTACCGCTACATTGTAAAATTGTGTTTCAGTCACATCGTTGTTGCAAATGAAACAATACATTTGAGTTATTTTCATTTTATTGCTGCTGATATTTGGCATAGCTTTGATTTGGCCTGCTGTACAGTAGGAACAACATGTGTGAAGGTATTAAAAAGTTTTGTGTCGCAGCTGCAGTAAAACTTAGCTATGCGCGGAGTTTATCTCCGATGTATTTATTTCCTTGCTACATGTGACAGTAACATGTTGCTGGAAACAATTGGTTGATACATTGTTGCACACATGTTGGCATTTCAAGAGTAGATAATAGCCTAATTAGAACGTTCTGTAGACCCATAATACATAGCTGTAGACCCATAATACATGTGGAAAATGAAACTAGGTGTGGAAAACTTTAATTTACTAGTTATTGGCGGTAGGGTTTACTTCTAGGCTAGGCAATCTATTTTGATGGTGCTCCCAAAAATCCCTGCGATGGGGGAGGGGCATGGACGTGGCAGTCTTGTCTCCCTGAATTACACTCCCTGGTTTGAACCTCTCCAAAAGTGTAGGGTCCTTGCTATCCGGGAGCCTTGGGACGTCCATACTCCCCGTTGAAGTTAAATTGTCAAATGGTTACGTTAAGGGTTATGGGTAAAGAGGTTCCAAGGATCCCTGATGGCACTAACCAAAAGTGTAGGACTCAAACATTCTCAGTCAACTACTGGAATATGTCAGGACTAGTTTTCTTCAAACAATTAGACAGCTTGTATACAATATGGCTGTGGGCTTGTATTATAGAACAATTATACTTTATTTTAGTGAACAGTAATAGCAGACAGACGCATGACCTCTGCGTGTCCTCACTAGTTTTCTTAACCTAATAGCTCTTTGTAGTCTTGTTGGGTCACATCTCGCACATTTCTGACCTTTTGGTGAAATACCTACTTTCCATTTCCCTAGATAGGGTTGAGGGATAGGTCATCTGCCATGGGCCTCTGTTCACCTGTTGCACATCTGTTTCAAGGGTACCTACCTATCTGAAATCAAATCCAGACCATCATGAAAGGAAATTAAGCTAATTGGCCTATTTATTTACAGCACCTACTGCCAGGCTCCAGCAGTTTGTGTGAACTTGTGTACTCTCCCGGGTATTTGATTACCGATCATAAATACTTGTGCAGCCCAAAAGGGAAATCAAGCCTTTCCCCCCCACATCAACCCGCCCCCTCTGCTCCTTGCTCTCCTTGGGATGCAGCAGCTGCTTTCACTGTCCAGCTTGTACTCTGTCGTCCTAAAGCCTCAAATGCCCTCTGGTCAAACAGAGTACTGACCTCTTTGTCTCAAGCAGCCACTGTCTGAATCAAGAACTGAGTATCAAGTCTGTTGTTGTTTTTTTATAGCTAGACATATAGTTAAAACACATTTTTTTTTAAAGACTGAAAGTAATTGAAAATCCCAGCTTTGAGTCTATGAAGTTTTTTTTTTTTTGGAGTAGCATGACACAGTAGTAATTGTGTAAAGAACGAAGGACTTGTGAAAAGAGTCAGGCAGGGGGCATGAGCTGGCAGTGGCTGTATATTCACTTGGTGCGTGCAGACTCAGTGGGTCCTGAAGGCAAGTCTGGCAAGCCGTCTCCCCAGTGTGGCCAACACCATTTTTACAAGCTTCTGCTCAGCCAGTTAGCATGCTGAGACTCGCAAAAGTATTTCGATTGGTGCTGTTAACTTCTCCGAAATACAAATCTTTTTATGAAACTATCTGTCACGAGATCATCATCAGTGGATAGTGTGTCCATGTGCCCTTACATCTCACAGGTATTAATATGATATGTAACGCACTAACAACTTGTCTACCTCTTTTTACAGACCCCTGTGCGGCAGTGCAAAGATGGAGCTGAGGGGATTCTGGTGTGTGTTGTTGACCTGTCTATTTTACACATCCTCCGCTGACAAAGATTTCTTCACTTCCATCGGTAGGTTAAATGTCCTCTCTTTTCATGAATATCTCTCTATTGACCCCTTTATTCAGTATGTTCATCACTTCCAGCCTGTCTTGGTCACAAACCTTGACTTGAACTACATTGTTCCGTATGAAAAACAGGTTTATCACAGACATGAACATTACAAACATTTAGACAACCTTTGACCCCTGTGTTTCGCTGTGTTCCCCAGGTCAGATGACAGATCTGCTGTACACAGAGAAGGACCTGGTCACCTCTCTGAAGGATTACATCAGAGCTGAGGAGAGCAAACTAGAGCAGGTCAAAAAGTGAGCGGAGAGCCCCTATGCACAGGCAGACAGTCTCTATATATCTTTCTCTTTCTCCCACATTCATAGGCTGAGACGGGTTATAAAGTGAGAACCCCAATGCCCAGATAGCTTCTCTCTCGCTATTGGTCACTTTACTCTCTCCCACAAGGCACCATGGTATAAAGACTATCAAAGAGAAGAATGTACATCACAGGAGGTTGGTTGGCGCCTTAATTGAGGAAAACGGGAGTGTGGTAATGACTGGCGCGGAATCAGTGAAATGTTATCAAATGCATCAAACACATGGTTTCCAGGTGTTTGATGCCATTCAATTTGCTCCGTTCCGGCCATTATTATGGGCCGTTCTCCCCTCCGCAGACTCCTGTGGTGTACATATCCTGCTTCACAATACTATCTGTAACATGTCTTTAGAGGGTGTCATATTGCCATGTCCCTAGCTTACAATGGGCCTGGCTAACCAGAGACCTAGTTTTCCTCTTGTCTATAAAGAGACACAGTCAATAAACCAACAGGGTGTGTCAAGTGCAGGACATGATGTAACTGTTCTCGTCTCTATTGCCTTTCAATGCTGCAGATGGACAGGTGCGTGTGTAGGGGGAGTTTATACATGAGTTCATATATGAAGTTGATGAATGTCATATGTAGAAATGCATATGAAAATTATTCACTGTTTGCTTATGAGTCACTCTTATTTTTTTAAGTTTAGAGTCTGTCACATGCACAGGGTCACATGTAATTTCAGGATACAGTCAAATTCATAAGTTCCAACAGTGCAGGTCAAGAGGAGTAGCCTATACTGAATGCATTTTCCCTCCATGGTGTGTCCAGGTGGTCTGAGAAGCTGGATGTGTTGTCGGCCACGGCCACTCAGGACCCAGAGGGCTTCCTGGGCCACCCGGTCAACGCCTTCAAGCTGATGAAGAGGCTCAACACCGAGTGGGGAGAGCTGGAGAGCCTGGTCCTCAAGGACATGTCTGATGGTCAGGATTACCCATAGGCCTCTATTATAATGACTGCTCTGTTACCACATAAAGATGAAATCTTCCCAATTATTGCTAATTAACAACTTGATGAAAAACCACAATATAATCAGTCATGTTGCATTTTTAGGAACAGGATCTGTTTCTACTCAGAGATTAATGAAATAGCAGAGGTGCATATAGATGGTGGCCTCCATGCACTCACCACATTCTGCGTTTTGCTAAGTTCGCCGTATTTTACATTGCTCTCCGATACCTTTAATAATGTAAATGTATATTTTTGTATGGTCATTAGCAGAGTATACATGATCCCAATTTTAGCTTCAGAGTAGATTGTGCTGATTTATTGGCAAATTGAACCATGTAGTGCGCCGTAGTTTAAAAACTCAGTGGATAGTGCTAAAACAATGACGTCATACCATTGTTCTCCAAGCATCTTTTAGCATCTATACCAGCCAGTGTGAAGATCTCCTCATATAATAGAATTGAGGTTCCTAACCATCTTTCCTTCCCATACTCCAGGGTTCATCTCTAACCTGACCATCCAGAGACAGCACTTCCCCAATGATGACGATCAGACTGGGGCAGCCAAGGCCCTGATGAGACTCCAGGACACCTACCGGCTGGACACACACACCATCTCCTCAGGAGAGCTGCCTGGTGAGGGGCGTTGGGACAGGGAGGTAGAGGCTAGGGGTTTAGGGCATCTACCGGCTGGACACACACACACCATCTCCACGGGGGGCGGAACTGCCTAGTGAAGTGTGTTGGGACAGGGAGGTAGAGGCTAGGGGTTTAGGGCATGTGGTGGGAGCTGCATACCAGGAGTGGATTAGCATCGGACGTGTTGCCGGCAGAGGTTCTATTATAGTTTCAGTGATGGCTGTTCCTACTGGTGCAGAGGGAAATCCTGCACAGTGCTCACCACGTGCAGGGGAAAGCCCCATTTAGTCCACATGAATGCTTTTAAATGTACTGTAAATGCCATGTAAGTGAACTGCATGTAAACGCTGCTGAGATGGAATGTGTCCATTTGTGTGTCTGCGGCGTGTGTCACTCCGCACATGTTAACATCTACACACAGGAACCAATAAGGATGTCACTGTGAGCCCCATGACGGTGGAGGACTGCTTTGAGCTGGGGAAGATAGCCTACTCTGATGCCGACTACTACCACACGGAGCTGTGGATGGAGCAGGCTCTGAAACAGCTGGACGGGGGAGAGGAGTCCAACGTGGACATGGTCACCATCCTAGACTACCTCAGCTACTCCATCTACCAGCAGGGGGAGCTAGAGAGAGCCTTGGACTACACCAAGAGACTACTCAAATTAGGTGAGTGGAGGCTTCTGTAGTACTTAGACATTATGTGAGGCCAATTGATACTTTGTGTATGATTCTATAACTGAAAGCCAGGTTACCTCCCTTTGGCTTTCACCAATCCAACCTAGTCAGATTACTGAAATACATTTTAAAGTGCTGTCACCCAAGTATGTGTGTGATATTTGTTTTTCATGTCTTGATTGTAATACGCAGTACAATACTGAGAAGACTCATCTTCTGTCCTAACTGAGTCTACTGTGTTTCTCAGACTCTGCCCACCAGCGAGCCAACGGCAACCTGAAGTACTTTGAGTACCAGCTGGCCAAGCAGAACAAGGTGGAGGCGGAGGAGGGTCAGAAGGAGAAGGAGAAGAGAGAGCGGGAGAAGAGAGAGGCGTCTGACAAGAAGGGCAGACCTGCAGACTACCTGCCTGAGAGGAGGAAATATGAACAGCTTTGTCGTGGAGAGGGCATCAAGATGGTGAGAGGCACTAACTGTACCACAGGTGGCTGGTGGTACCTTAATTGGGGAGGACGGGCTCATGGTAATGGCTGGAGCGGAATTAGTGGAATGGTATCAAATACATCAAACACATGGTTTCCATGGTGTTTGATGCCATTCCATTTGCTTTGTTCCAGCCATTATGAGCCGTTCTCCACTCAGCAGCCTCCACTGAGCTGTACTAACCAGTGGTGGCTGGTGGCACTTTAAATCGGAGGACAGACTCATAGTAATGGCTGGAATGGAAATACATCAAACACATGGGTTCCATTTGTTTGATTCCATTCAAGCCTTTCCATCCATTACTGTGAACCATCCACCCCTCACCAGCCTCCACTGGCTAACACACACACTCTGCATGCACAGCTTCTAATGGCTATGTATTTTGCCTTAAGTCCTAGTCCTATTGAAAGGCTTTATTTCAATACATTTGTACACTGCAAATTGACCCCAACTAAGCCCAAAAATAGATTGTATTTTAGAGTGGGGGTTTTGGGGGTGGGGGGTGAGGCTCTGATCATGTATGATCTTTCTCTCTCTTCCATCTTTCAGACCCCGCGGCGTCAGAGTCGTATGTTCTGTCGTTACTCTGACAACAACCGCCACCCCCTGTACGTGCTGGGTCCCGTCAAGCAGGAGGACGAGTGGGACCGCCCACGCATCATCCGTTACCATGACATCCTCTCCAACAGCGAGATCGAGAAGGTCAAAGAGCTGGCCAAACCCAGGGTGAGTTCAAAGTTCAACCTCTGGGGAAGACTGGGTCTGGGATGTGGTTTTCTAGAATTCCTGTTGGATGATAATGTTGGGAATATTTTTGCAACCTTAGGTGTGGTAGATGTTAGAATGTGTCTAAGATGCATGTTTCATTGCTGCCATAAGAACACTGGGGATGCCCACCCTGCATGAGGACCTGACTGTGTACCATGTGTTTGTTTATTTGTTACACACTGGCTGGATAAGAGCAACATCCCACTTTTTTGGCTCATACAGTAGTATTTGATAGCTCCGTTAGAACTTGAAGTGAGTTTTGACTCGACAATGAACATCACCTCAAATTATCACAACTGAATCAAATGGTCATAACTTAATTAAATTATCATAACTGAATGAAATGATCATAACTGAGTCATAGCTTCATATCAACAAATAGCTCAGACTTTCGCATGAATCGTGTATTAATGTCAATGATAGAAATCCATAACTCAAGCTATGGTTCAGCTCTTGGAGAGGGGCCCAGCAGGGACACACAGCACAGACTTAATGTAGCCTAGTAGTGTATGTGGGTCCAACAGCCAGTCAGTGTGTAACAGGGAATGTGTTCCCCGTAACCCGTGTCCACAGCTGCGCCGGGCCACCATCTCCAACCCCATTACTGGTGTACTGGAGACCGCCCACTATCGCATCAGCAAGAGGTAAGACCAGCAGGCAGGGATGGGTACAGCGCTGTACCCCAAACCCTGCAACCTTGCCCCTGTCTGTACCCCATACCCCTCCGCATCCTCTCCCTCTGCATGGGCAGGAACCTTGGCATGAGCACAACTGCTAATCGTGAACTCTGCAACTTTAAGTGTAGAATGATTATAACGGATTGTAAATTGTCAGTTTGTATGTTTGGGGAATTATTGCCTGAACAAGTAAGGTTCTTGTGAGGTGGTAGACATTTTGGGTATATTGGAAGGTAGGTTGATTTTGAAGAAGGTATAATTCCGCCGCTCTGGGCCCGTGCTCTTGCCAAGACGTCCTGCCACTGCTTTGATCATAACAAGAGGGAGGAACAAGAGTCCAGTACCTGCTTGTTATGTCTCCATTAACAGTAGTCGGGGTGCAACCAGGCCAGGCTAATATCTCATCCTCCTTTGGTAGCGTCTCAGTTAAGTTTGGCTGTGGCCATTACCTGAGTGTGCAAGTTCAGCAAGTCGTGTGCTGCAATGGTTTTAGACATCATGGTTGGCATGCCCTGGCCTAGCATCAGTCTGTCTCTCATTACAGTTGCTTGATCATTCAGTGACGTCTCTCTCGATCTCTCTCTTTCTATTTCTCCGTCTCTCCTCTTCCTCTGTGCCTCTGTCCTCCTCTCTGTGATCTGTGACTGTAATGTGAACCGTCCGGGATACTAGCTAAGGCGTGCCACCGTGCATGACCCCCAAACTGGGAAACTCACCACAGCCCATTACAGAGTCTCCAAGAGGTAAGGGGTCAAAGGTGAAGGAGAGGGGCTTGCATGAGGCCCTGTCTGCCCTGTCACGCTGCTCATCCCTACCCCTCACCCCTTTTGTGGAACTTTGCTTACGGATACACTTACCTCTCCACCTCTCTCCTCCTCCTGACCTATGCAATCCGATCCCTCTCCAACCCATCAGATGATTGACATTATCGGCATGACAACCCACTCCATGCAGTGGCAAACACAAAGTCATTTTTTCCTGCTCTTTTTCTTTGAAAAAGATTCTGTCATCTTGGTTCTGGCTTATCTTACAGAATGTTGTTTCAGTGTGTGGGTGGAAGCTCAAAAGTAGAATTCCTCCTGTAGAAAGGGGGCTTCTTTGCTCCCTTCAAGCCTGTTTAATGTGGTGTGGCTATAGAGCGCCCCCTTGTGGAGAGATATTAACTGTAGTTGATGAGCAAATGGAAACATGGTGACCTTCCTCTGTTCCTCAACTCTGACCCCAGATTACAGTTTTATTATGTCCATTAACCTAAATTAACCAAATTCATTCAGCATTTTGCTCATGAAACATGCTCAATGTGTTCATGAATTAATTATCCTAGGGCCATTTAGTTATCAGGGTTCTCAGTTAGGCTGTAGATTTTTCTTGATAGATAAATGGTTTAATGAAGCACTCTGATACAGCAAATGTTTTTGTAACCATACAGCTGATATAGTAGCTGATGCAGTATTTATATCTGAGGATGTGAGCCAGCATTCTGTCCAGACTCTCCTAATGACACAACTTCAAAAATAACCCTGTCATCCAGGGCACACACACGTATATTTCAGAATATAGGTTGAGCCAATTTGAAAGCATGTCCTATTCGTCTTTATAACACGCACATGCAAAGGACACACACACACATTCATGTTAAATTAGGGTGTGTAAACAGGGCCTGAGATGTGGCCTGTCTGACTTCGAAGTGAGGCCTGGCTCCTATCCAATGGAAGGGTGCGATCTTGGTCTGCCCAGTCAACTCTGCTTCTTGCTGGACACTTAACAGCATCTTCTGTTACTTCCATACCTTTCCAATCTATATTTATAAATGTACATTTAAAACTCCACGGTCTGTAACATAAAGGTACTGGGTTCTGTTGTTAAATGAATAACCCCAACATGTAAATGGTCACTCTGCCCCAACTTCCTTGGTGAGAAACGGTTAGTTTAGGTTTTTCATTAACTAGGGCGATTCTGGGCCTCCCGAGTGGCGCAGCGGTCTAAGGCACTGCATCGCAGTGCTAGAGGCGTCACTACAGACCCGGGTTCGATCCCGGGGTGTATCAGAACCGGCCATGATCGGGAGTCCCGTAGGGCGGCGCACAATTGGCCCAGCCTTGTCCGGGTTAGGGGAGTTTGGCCGGGGTAGCTTTACTTGGCTCATCGCGCTCTAGTGACTCCTTGTGGCGGGCCAGGCGCCTGCAGGCTGAACGGTGTTTCCTCTGACACATTGTTGCGGCTGGCTTCCGGGTTAAGCGGGCGGGTGTTAAGCGCAGTTTGGCAGGTCATGTTTCGGAGGACGCGTGACTCGACCTTTGCCTCCTGAGCATGTTGGGGAGTTGCAGCGATGAGACAATCGAAAAAGGGGATAAAATACAAAAAAATATTTAAAAAAATAGATTCTTCAACAAATCAAAAGGAGAGATAAAAATGTTTTGCTCTGAGACTTGTGGATAAATATGGAGTTCCCTCTGACCTGTTTCAACCAGCCTGTTTCCTTCACCTACAGATGTCGGATCTTAATTTGAGCCAGTTTGCTACAGCAGGAAAATCATCCTGCAGCAACAGGAAATGTGAATTATTATGTGGACCATAATTGTAGGGGTTCGTAAGGGAAAATCAAAAGTCTTCAAAAGCATTTCTAAACCTAAAATGCACTTCAAATGTTATATTTCCTGCATTGCAGGAAGATTCTCTTGTAACAGGGTGATCAAATTAAGATCCTACATTTGTACACCCCTTCTAACGTACAGTACTAACACATGCTGTCCATGCTGCACTCTTCACTGTTAATTGTGGACACACTAATCTAGAATAACATTATTCAGCTGCCTGGCTGCAATTTACGCTAAATAAAGATGTATCTTACGACTCAAACTCTCCATCTCTCATCACAGTGCGTGGCTAACCGCCTACGAAGATCCAGTAGTGGACAAGATAAACCAGCGCATTGAGGATATCACCGGCCTGAACGTCCAGACTGCAGAGGAGCTACAGGTAACACAACCGAACATCAGGGTTTCCGGGGGAGTTTAGTAGGACTAGAGCACTGGCAGGAGGGGATACCCTCGCAGTACATCTGTGGGGTTTAGCAACCAATGATGTGAATATATATACATACAGTATGCCTATTATAGCAACCATATGAAAAAATGCAAGCAATGAATGCAAAAGGAATCAACTTTACTGCTGTTTGCTACTTTGGAAGAACCTATCAAAAGTGTGTCTAATGACAACACAGCATCTGTCACTGAGCTGATGTCCTCTGTTCATCTCTCCTCAGGTGGCAAATTACGGCGTGGGCGGGCAATACGAGCCTCACTTTGACTTTGGACGGGTAAACAAGGCTTCTCTTTCTATTCTGGTCTGGGAAATATGACCTGTATGACGGAGCCAGTGGGTGGCTGTTGATGGCTGGCACACGTGCAATAACTGTTGCTAGTGGGTTCATATCTGGATGGGGTTTTGCCCTGAGTTCACTGTTAGTGTTATTGAACCTTTGTGGATGTTCCATGTCTTTTTGTAGAAAGATGAACCGGATGCATTTAAGGAGCTGGGCACCGGGAACCGCATCGCCACCTGGCTCATTTACGTTAGTATCTATTGCTTTATCATCTCATTAAGCAATTCACTATTTCAGCTCTAGTTCATAGATTTGGATACAATGGATACAATTTGGGTCTTACATTTACCCATGTGTAAATCTAATTTCAAAGAATCCATTAAAAAGCTATGGGTTTCAATTATGTTGAAAAAGCTCTCCTATTAAAGTGGTATGACGTGATGGCTTGACGAGGCTCTCTTCTCTGTTGCAGATGAGTGACGTGCCTTCAGGAGGAGCCACTGTCTTTACTGATGTGGGAGCTGCAGTGTGGCCCAAAAAGGTGAAACACACAACTGTGGTATTCACTTTGCATTCTTTGTGTGACAGATGTATTGATTTGATATGTTGATGCTAAATCAAGAACTGGGTCTTAACGTGTGTATGTGTAAACGGTTCTTTTCAGGGTAGTGCAGTGTTCTGGTATAACCTGTTTCCCAGTGGGGAGGGTGACTACAGTACGCGGCACGCAGCCTGCCCTGTCCTAGTGGGCAACAAGTGGGGTGAGCCAACCTGTCTCTCATTACATCCTTTACTCCTGTCCTATTTCCTACACCCTGAGACCCAGTGGGTCTTTTTTGGTCATGTTTTGATGTGTGTAAATGTCCTCCTGACTTAGTTTTTTTTCATCTTCCCTCTCCAGTGTCTAACAAGTGGATTCACGAGCGAGGCCAGGAGTTCAGAAGACGTTGCACTCTGAACGAGTCGGAATGATCAAACTGAATGATACTGTCCTCCTCCTGACTCTCGGCTCTGTGGACACTGGGCTGTGAAGTGCCCGCTGACCTCTCCACGCCCTTCCTCTCCTCAAAACTCAGTGTTCACTGAGGCTCTGGCTGCTCATGTGATGTCACATTTTATTTATACCTGAGGTGTGTGGTTCACCAGTGGGTCCGAAGCGCTTCGGTCCCAGTCTGTGCCTTCCATCATGGGTTTTGCACACTCCGACTGCACAGCTGTCTTTAAATACTGAGGAACTTTTATTTCACTCTCACCCTTAACAGGGACTTTTATGTTGATACTAAGTTAACTAGAGCAAGCAACAAGGCTGCTTCTCCCTGTCAACTTCCTACACATTACATCCTTTGGTGTGCACTACTCTTTTCCTTTACCTGAAACACTCCTTCATTCTAACCATCACTCCAATCCCCTCCTCCCCCACTGCTTCCCAGCACACAGAGGACCGAGACCAGTTATAAATGCACTGTCACTGTCCGTTTCTCCCACAATGTCCCCCCATTCCCTCCCCCTCCTCATCAACAGGTCAGAATCAGATGAACCCACGTCATATCAGGGGGGGGGTCAATGTAAATAGTCTGGGTGGCCATCAGCAGTCTTATGGCTTGGGGGTAGAAGCTGTTAAGGAGCCTTTTGGTCCTAGACTTGGCACTCCGGTACCGCTTGCCGTGCGGTAGCAGAGAGAACAGTCTATGACTTGGGTGACTGGAGTCTTTGACAATTTTTTGCGCCTTAACATTTGGTGGTCCGACCTGAGGTATTAGATAGGAAAGCACCAATGTGACCATCAAAACATTTGACATGCTTGGAGTTCTTCATATCCCAGACCCTGTGCATACTGTACTATTATCAGACTTGGGGCAGGTCTCAGAACAGTGCTTATGAGAAGTGAATATCACTGATTCACTGTAATACAGTGTTTGACCAGGTTTTGATCCCTATTGCGGAAGGCAATGTTACTGCTTTAGTGGAGACTGCATTCACGGTAAACGCTGCATATGTCGGCTCAATCGGAAATTACCTTTACATTTCAATCGCGCTCCCCCACACGCTCTCTCTCCCTTCCACCCCTCTCTACCAATGCCATGTCTGCCACGGGGCTATTTCAGCCCTGAGGTCATTCACTCCAGGGTAAACGTTACTGCATCTGCCGCACAGATAAACACTGACATTCAAAGCCAATGGTACACTATGTCTCCTGGTTTTTCTTCCTCTGTCGGTCGCTCTCGATGCTCTCTGTTCCTCCCGTCTCTCCAACTCCTCTTTCTGCCTCGGTGAAATACAACAGCCTATAAGTACTGACTGATCCGTTTTGTGACTGACGCAAAGCTCGTACCTGATCAATTGTTGATTAATTGGTCTGATAATCAAAGGATTTCATCTCTAAATGACAGAATGAAAGCTGATGCTAAGAATCAATAGGAATATTTATTCCATGTATCACTCCATACCTGGCTCCTCCACTCCACAGTTTAAGCCTATGCTGATCCAGGGAAATCTGTGTATATACTCCAAAGCAGAGGAGGCTGGTGGGAGGAGAAAGGACGGGCTCATTGCAGTGTCTGGAATGGAAACAATGTGCGACTCCAGCCATTACAATGAGCCCATCCTCCTATCACCAGCCTCCTCTGCTCCAAGATGCAGTCCTTTTGTTTTACATGTAATAATGGGATGTGTGGCCAGATGTGTTGTACGTGTGAGATTTAATATTTTCTAAATAAAGTGTTCACTAAAGACTACAGTGTGAGCAAGTCAGTGTTTTACATTATTTGTCCAGACCAGACTCATAATTGACTGGAACAACTGCAGAACTATTCCTGTATTACTGCAGTTACTGTATTAATACCAACCAAACACTGAAGCAGTTCTGAAAAAAATACACAGTATCTATTTTAAATCGCTCTCCATGATTTGATACAAAAGGCAATTAGTTCAAACTGGATTACAGAAAGAGTCAAAACGATATTGAAGTGCAGAAAGCTGGCCACACTTCTTTACTGTTATAGAAGGCTCTGGTGGTGGTTGGCAGCTCAAGGCAGGGGCATCTTGTAGTCCGCAGGGTGGTTTCCCCCCCGGAGCTTTCCGAAGCAACCACGTATCAGATCTACTGCCGCGTTGACAGTGGATCTGATCTCACCGTCTGTCCTGCCCCTCTTAGGGTTCACCTCCACCATGTCCACCGCAGATAGCAGCCCTGCGAGAACAAAATACAGCTCAGACAGACACACTACATTGGAGCAGCCTCTATTGTGTGTGAGATCGCTCACCTGTCTGACAGATGTGCTCTGTGATGTAGACTCCCTCTCTGTAGGTCAGCCCTCCCACTACTGGTGTTCCTGTGGCCGGGGAGATCGATGGGTCCAGGGCATCGATGTCATAGCTCAGGTGGATGGGCTTCTTCACCCTGTTAAATTTACATTTTAGTCATTTAGCAGACGCCCTTATCCAGAGCGACTTACAGTTAGTGAGTGCATACATTTTTCATACTGGCCCCCCCGTGGGAATCGAACCCACAACCCTGGCGTTGCAAGCGCCATGCTCTACCAACTGATCTACAGGAGGCCAGATAAATCAATTAAATCACTGTTTTGCTCTCACAACACATCAATGCCCAATATTTACATTGATTTATCAAAGTCGGATGTAGACTACCATGAATAGCAAGAAATTAAAATAACAATGAAATTGTTGAGGCTACATACTTTGAGAAGATGTAGTCACATGTCTCCTCCATCACTTTGGCTATTCCAAGACGATCCACCTCTGTCATGGAGTAACCTTTGATACCCAGTAACTTCAGGATATGGCTATAAATAGAACGTTTTGTTTTAATTCTTCAGAAAACAATTATGTAGTGCAAGGTTATATAATATGATGATGTATGATTCAGAATGACAGGCAAAAACACGTACTGCTCCTCTGGATCCACATCTCTCAAGCCAATGTAGACTATGTCTTTGGCTGATACGCATGGCTTTATCCAGGAGAAATTGGGCAGAACTGGAATCTAATCAAAGAAAAGGAGATGGGTCTGCATCTAGAACTGTAGCTCACACTCATGTATAACATTGTCACCACCTAAAACATCATTGATATGACTATTCTCTATCAAAAAGTTTCATTTTATAATCAATTCCTTAAAAAATGTATGATGACCAAGGATGTGTCCCGTGTAGCTCAGTTGGTAGAGCATGGCGCTTGCAACGCCAGGGTTGTGTTCATTTCCCACAGGGGGCCAGTATGAAAATGTATGCACTCACTAACTGTAAGTCGCTCTGGATAAGAGCGTCTGCTAAATGACTAAAACATTTTACAAAAAAAAAAAACAAGTGTACGGGAAGAGGAAGAGTCTTACGTTAAATCCTCAAAACAAACCGACATTGCACAACTAAAATATTGGTATTGCGAAACCAAGGTGTGGCTGATCTAACATTATCAACTCTGTTGCAAGGCAAACAACCAAATGTTTTATGATACACTATTTGAAATATTAAAACTTAGGGATGTCTTTGGGGGGGGGGGAAAGGAGGAGAGAGAGATCACCTTGGAGTGCAGCTCACGGATGAGGTAGGACATGGGCTGTCCGTGGATATTGCCTGTAGGGGAGGTCAGTGGTGTGTTGATGTCTGCATGGGCGTCCACCCATACCACACTGAGGTCCTCCTTAGCTGCCGCATGCCCCTGGATTGAGCCTATCGCCAAACTGGACACAAACCAAACATGAGTGAATTCCATATCATATAGTCAGGAAAAACTCTGCCCTCAATCCTTTTGTGTGAATTTTGGCTGGTTGTTGACACTGGGCTCTTGCTCTAATATGGTTGGTTATGACACACACACACCTGTGGTCTCCTCCCAGCATCACACAGGTGTATCCGTCATTCTTCACGGCGTGGACGGCAGCAGACAGGCGTTGGTTGGCGCTGCCCACAGCTCTGGGTCTCTTCACATTGCCTATGGGCTCATCGTTGGCCACATCCACAAATGTCAGGTTGCCATAGTCTTTGACCGCACAGCCTGCGGAGGATGAGATTGGGCAACGCAACAGTCACAGAAGGAAATGTATTAGTCAATGCGCTTACAGTAATCTGGTGTCAAAATGAATCAAGGAAGATGCTCTCAATGCATCACATTGAAAAGAAAAGCCGCACACTCTCATTGCGCCGATGTAATAAGGTATCGATGGATCCATGTACAACAGGGGTGTCAAACCATTCCACGGAGGGCCTAGTGTCTGCTGGTTTTTGTTTTTTCAGTTCAATTAAGATCTAGACAACCAGGTGAGGGGAGTTCCTTACTAATTACCTTAATTAATCAATCAAGTACAAGGGAGGAGCGAAAACCCGCAGCCACTCGGCCCGCTGTGGAATGAGTTTGACACGTGATGTACATGTTATAACCTAGTCCCCTCAAATTTAACTCTGGACCTCGAAGCTAGTTCCACTACATTTTTTCATGGTTCCCCTCTAATCAGGGACTGATTTAGACCTGGGACACCAGGTGTGTGCAATTAATTATCAGGTAGAATAGAAAACCAGCAGGCTCCAGACCTCGTAGGGTAAGAGTTGAATACCCCTGACCTTGCCTCTAAGCTTATTTGCAATGTAAACGCTCCTCCATTTTGCCAAGATGCAAAATGTTGAATCCTCTCCATTTTGCCAATGCAAATGAGCTCTCTCCAAAATCAAATTACTTATGAATGACTTCTTTTACTGTGTCTGTTACTATGTTAGTGATTGAGATGTATGTCTGCTATTCTCTCTGTAGAGCATTCAGGCAGGCTAAGAATTGACAGAGCACTTGTCCACCCCAAAGTGTCCCCAACTGTTGCTGGTGGTTGAGTGAGTGAGCACGCCTGTGTGCAAGAGGCTACCATTGTCATAACCCAAACACACACACACACACACGGAAGTGGGAGTGGTTGTGCAAGGTCAGAAGAAATAGGCCTATCAGATCCCCTGTCTTGTGTTCCATTAATAAAACAGAGAGGGTGCTTAGGATGTCTAGAGGATGCTGGTGGGAGGAGCTATAGGAGGATGATCTAATTGTAATGGCTGGATTGGAATTTATGGAACGGTATCAAACACATCAAACATATTGGAAACCAGCACATTGACTTGGTACCAGTACCCCCTGTATATAGCCTCGTTATTGTTATTTTATTGTGTTATATATATTTTTTACTTTATAGTTTATTTTGTAAATATATTCTTAAAACTGCATTGTTGGTTAAGGGCTTGTAAGCATTTCACGGTAAGGTCTACACCTGTTGTATTCGGCGCATGTGACAAATACAATTTGATTTGACACCTTTGCATTTGTTCCATTCCAGCCATTACAATGAGCCCATCCTCCTATAGTTCCTCCCACCAGCCTCCTCTGTTCGCTTGTGTAAACGCTATTGTCATTTGACACCAGGTTTCAAACTGATCCCCAATATGTTAAATTATTTATCTCAACACCTCTGCCAAGCCAAGTAAAAAGAAACGTTTGGAAGTCTGGAGACTGATCTTGGAGAGATCACTTACTAATTTGATCAAATCAATAGCTTACTGATGCAACTATTGCAATTTGGGGATTTACAGGATAATTTCATCATCCCTCTCAGAAAACAAACATATTTTAAACAGATTCCCTTCACTGTACATTCTCAATTTTCACAAGTTTATTCACCGCAGGTGTCTTAATGTATGCACTGTCGTTCCCTATAGCCTACATTACAGAATGAGTGTAAAATGCAATATCTGTGTTTCACCTTGCGCTCTGAGCTTTTCCACCAATCCTGCGGCGCGAATGAGGTCTGGTCCTTTCTCCACACCATCCCTCGGCTGCAGTATAGATAGATTAATAGGACTGTGTATTATAGCAACACATAACAATACATCACAAATGTATAGTTTATTGTATCTAACTATAGTATATTAAGTCTATTCGATAACGTATCGATTGGTATACCTATCAATAGCCTACAATAAATAGGGTAGCCTATAATAAATTGCCTACAGTACTCACCTGTCCTTTTGAAAAAGGCGCTCCAATAATTCCAACTGAGTGATGATGACTTCGCTTATAAATTCCGAAGGCGAGTTGTAATCCTCTCGAGCTCTTTATAAGGACCATTATCCTGTGTCGGGACACACTGTACAGGAACACAGAGGAGCCGCGCAGGAGTTGCATGCACTATCAAATTGTTCACTGAAATCAGAGGAACAGCACCAGTGTGACGACACACCGGCGTGAGCGTGGTACAGCCTAAACCCAATAGGGAGCCTATGGCCGCTCTAACCGTCCGGTCTAAAGAGGTAAACGTTTCGGCACCGCCCCAGCATCATCTAGGATAAGCGGCTTTGTTTCACTCCGAATTAAAATGGCATAACCTAATCTTCCGCCTTTTATTTAGCGTTTGATGTTGGTGTTATGACATCAGCCTTAAAGTAATATCCATAAAAATAATAGTTCATCAATAATCTTATGTCACGAGCAGCAGTTGAATAAATACTCATTTTGAGTCATGTCTATTGCGGTGTTTTCAATAGGGCTGACAAGGTGCTGTACCTATTAATG
Organism: Coregonus lavaretus; assembly: GCF_964263955.1. Taxonomy (NCBI): domain Eukaryota; kingdom Metazoa; phylum Chordata; class Actinopteri; order Salmoniformes; family Salmonidae; genus Coregonus; species Coregonus lavaretus. Next base: position 82,483,398 of record NC_139988.1, on the reverse strand, counting down.
TGAAATTATTCTGAATGAATCAAACTGACAGATTCAAGTTCCTCCATATTCGGCAGCAAGTGGTACTTCCAAACGCCTTTATTCACATGTATTATAATGAAGAGTTAGTTTACAAATTACAAATGTATTATTTCACATGTAAACAAGGGTGAAAGTAGATGTAATTTCTTACCGGTACGGGACACCCAAGTGCGCGCACGCCCTTTTTTAAATACTACAATTACATGGTAGCATACTCTGCTGACGCTGACAAACAGATCAATAAAAACGATGTCGTCTGATCCATATAATTGGCCTACAAAAGGGGAGACAAATACAATATGACGTCCATCGAACCTGGAGGTGGAAAATATTGTCCAAAAAACAAACAAAAGTGGCACTGACCCAATAGCAAAGCACCAGGGATATGGCCGATGTTCGTCCGCTTGTCAATAAGATAGGCTACTGTTCGCTCAATTAAGTTAAGAATTTTGATAACTAAAAGACAGATTGGAGTCTTTTCATTGTCATCTTTTTACAGCAATAGCCATTTGCTTTCCAAACAGTTTTTCCGCGATTGTATTTTTAAATATTGCGATATGCCTGGATGGGTCTCTGCTTTTCACTGACATTCGCAACTCAACAATCCACTATTTTGGTATTTGCAGCGCGCGTTGCCCAAATTGCTGGCTGCACACACAAAATGCCTCACATCTCCTTCAAAATGTAAAACTGCATTCAAAATTCCCTAAACACATGTCAGAATGAAGCATTTGCATCAAATGGCAAACACTTCTTTCATAATAGTACATTTTTGGATATACCTTGTAAACACTGTTGTTCTAAATCTAAAGCTCTTTGGTCTTTCATAGGCTTATATCTACATTTCAATAAAATGTTCTACAGTGAAAGTAATCTGCTGAGAGGGGTAACAAGTACACTGTAAACACCAATGCAATGTAGAATCAGAAAATATTTATTAGGCCAAACATTACTGTTGTATACAGTAGCATACAACAAAACCATAAACATATGTAAACCAAAAGTATATTCTTTAGAATTCGTCCACATCACAAGATAAGTTCTCTCTTGCCAAACATCGAGGGAAGTATCTCCTAGCATGGCGTATCCAACCTTGGACAGAGGCAACCTCTATGTCCCCACATGCGTCCTCCATTGCCTGGAGAAGCGGCATGCGGGCATAGGGTTGGCGATCATACACTTTCCAGCACCAGGTTGAGAAGAATTCCTTTATGGGATTTAGAAAAGGTGAATATGGGGGTAGGTACAAAACTACAAATTGTGGATGGGTGGCAAACCAGTTTTGGACCAGAACAGCCCGGTTAAAACTAACATCGTCCCATATCACCACAAATCTAGCAGGCTCCTGATCTGGATCAGGGACAAGCATTGTGTAAATTGCATCCAGAAAAGTGAGCATATGGCCGGTGTTGTACGGACCCAGTGTGGCATTGTGATGGAGGACCCCGTTTTGAGTGATGGCAGCACACATAGTTATATTACCCCCACGCTGTCCAGGGACATTGGTAATTGCCCTCTGTCCTATTACATTTCTTCCGCGGCGCCTGGTTTTGGTGAGGTTGAAGCCAACCTCATCCACATAAATAAATTCATGGCGAATTACATGGGCATCCATCTCCAATACTCTCTGTAACAGACAAAATGCGATGCGATGCTGTCCGACAGGCAGTAGAAGGTCAGCAGGCGGTCCTTGGGTGCGCTCTCCGTCTTGCCCCAATCAAAGATCTGCATCGGAAACAAACAGAGTTTATAATCATGGCTCTAGGAAATAAAAGTAGCAGTTACACTGTGAGCTATGGCTGTTGGGAATCAGCTTACTGTGAAAGAAAAAACATGGAGCATACATAACAACTAAGGTAGTTGGGATCATAAGGCCTCTAATTTTGAAGAACAGCGGCCTGAAGGTGACTTAATAGAATTATAATAATATGCCATTTAGCAGACGCTTTTATCCAAAGCGACTTACAGTCATTTGTGCATACATTTTTACGTATGGGTGGTCCCGGGGATCGAACCCACTACCCTTGCTCTACCAATTGAGCTACAGAGGACCAATGCCAGGAGACAGACAGCTTCATGACCAAGGCCAAGAGACAGTCAATCACATAGCCCTCAATCTCCTTAGTCTTCTACCCTACAAAACAAACACAGCAGTCAAAAACAAAGCGAGTGTCTTTCGGACAAACGGTCATCAATTCATGGGACAATTCATGGGACAGAGAGACAGACCTAGCAGTGTTGGGCCCGGAAGTGCAAATAAATCAGGAAGAAGGAGGTGAGCTCTGATTGGTGGGAGGTCGGCTGATCCTTCTCCATGTGACCAATGTTCTCTTTCAAGATGCCCATCAGGGGACCAAGCTGGAGGAGGCACACTCATAATTGCACCAATTCAATACATGACCACACAGTGTGAACATGTTAGCCATTATTTATTTACTCCATTCTTACATATCACACAGGCTACTGCAAGTTAGGCACCACATGCCTGTTTGGAGTCCACCATCTTGCTGTAGCACTTGGTGAGGTTCGGCAGCAGGACCCTGGGGGGGAACCTTGGTGGCCACGGTGGTCCTGAGGGAGGCCAGTCACACGGCCAGCTGTGGGGTGGTGGTGGCCTTCTCTGCCACCCGCGTCAGTCGAGCCACCTGGGGGACACATTACACTGTTACACCGGCATATCATTTCAGTATAACATGTTCCCTTAGACGCATGTTAAAAAACAGATTATGTTTGTGTATGGGAGAGTAGACACCAACAGTAACTAGTATACCTAGGGTGTATTATGTGTCAATATTTTGGGGTCAAAACCTGACAAAGTTCTATCCAAGTGTTTGTAGAAAAATATGAGTAATTGAGCTACCAAATGCATTGGTCTGTGAACTATGCTGCCTGTATCTACTGTAAACACAGAAATGTAGTCTGTGTACCTGGGTAGTTGTGGGATGGCGAGGGCCTTCAGAGTGCTGGCCACCTCAGCCATACACAGCAGGCCACTGCCAATCACGTTCTTCTCCTCCTCCGGTGACACCATTATCTCCACGGCCCGGTTCAGCACCGGTACAAGACTCCTGATGGTCCGAGCCAAAACTGCGGCACAGCAGCTTGAGGCTGTAGAGGGCCGTCTGCCTGTTGATGGCCTTCTCCTCCTCTTCCATGACCTTGCCGTGATCCCTGGCCAACGATGGCCAGCAGGTCACCGGTCAGGTCCAGAAGCACTGTCACCTGGGGTGAGAGGTCAAAGTTCAGGACTACCCCCAACTATGCAAAACCCACCCACACAGAATTTCTTCCTCCTGCCACTGGGTGCTCTGCTGCAGCTTGCTGTTGAGCAGCCCCATGGTCCTCCGCTTCACAGGTTTTTCTTAAATATTGTCACAACCTTGGTTAGCTTTATTTTCTATGACTGAGTAGAGAACAAGTCTCTCCATTTCTGAGGCAGACTTACTTTGTCCAGGACATTGTAAGCCTTATTGAGCAGGGCTCTACAGAACTTGGCAGTTGGTTTGTCAGTGTTCTCCTCCACACAGGGAGCCACAGTGTGGATGTAGCATGGATCTCCTCCAGAAGACTAGACATCAGAACAAAAATGTGTTATAGGGATCTCTTATAAGATGTGTTTTTTTATTGTACCATCAAACAAATTGAAAACACCATTTCAAATCACCAATTCCTTGCACGACACATACGTTTTGTTAGTCTAAATGAGCCTCACCTTTGCTGTAGTTTCTGCAGAGAATCCTCCACGATGTCGCCGCACTCAGCCACCTGGAACACACACACACACACACACACGACATTAAACATTCAACTTGAGTTAGCCCCAGATCATACAGTTACATAGCCTTTTAACAGATCTGTTTATGCCGTCTTGTCAATAGTTGACAAGGTGTTTACCAGATCTGTTTATGCCGTCTTGCCAATAGTTGACAAGGTGTTTACCAGATCTGTTTATGCCGTCTTGCCAATAGTTGACAAGGTGTTTACCAGATCTGTTTATGCCTCTTCACAGGTCCTGTATAAAACATCAATGGAGTATGGTGTAAAAAACCTGGTTCCCAAAGAGCACCTGTCTTGATGTCAGCGTTATTCAGATCCACACAGCACTCCTATCCTTTTTGGAATGGCCTTCACAACGGAGACAAAATGCATCGCAGGTTTGTTGAGTTTCTCACCGTCCTCTTTGTTGCGGGGCAGCTCCATACTTCAGGATCTTGATGAGAGAGGTGAACTGATCCTCCACCTCAAACTCACAGCACACTTAGATCCAGAACTCCACATCCCTCGCCAACCTAGCATCCTGAGAAGAGACAGACAAACAATGGCAGCTTAAAGCATTTCCTTAAGATTGAGTAAAAAATGATTGCAAACTCCAAAGACACTTGTCAATAGAGGTCATAGACCTACCTATGAACACTTTAGAAGTGGTATATTCCATTGTGTTGATATTTCAGTCAGTTATTTCAGTCAGGCTTTTCTCATGGCCTACCTCGTCTGTGGAGTGCTGCTTGAACGGGAGCAGCAGTAGGACCCAGAGGAAGCAGGCGGGCCCCACGGTGGTCACCAGCTGGGACAGGATGGGCAGGCGGCGGTGCTCGGGCACATGGGGCAGTGCGTCGGCGAACACGTGCACGAGGCGCGTCACCACTGCCACCATGTGAGTGGTTGACTCGCCGTCGCCACTCTCATTGGCCTAGAGACAAGCATAACAGTACAGACATTTTAATGGAAAGTAAAGAGAAACTCAGCAACCACGCCAAACCAGTGTGCAGGTTGCACACAAAACACACAAAAAAACATCCTTCAAGAAACTGACAACATTTGATGTCATATCACCTGTGATGAATGTCCTAGAGCTGAAATAACCAAGAGCCACTGAACGCGACCCTCAGCTTTGGATCTCTAGTTTGATCTAGCATCCTTCCTTGTCCCAGAAGCTAACATTATCAACTGGGGGGGTTTACGAGAATGCAGAAGACATTTGTTTTTGATTGGCATTTACCACACACATATCATGCCAACCAAAACTCCACATGACATATTATTAATATTCATAGTTTATTAGATGAGTGGAAGTGAGACAATGGACAGGTCGTAGCTATTCTCCATCACTGACCGCTAGTTGGTTGACTCACCTTGATGAGGGCAGGGATGACCGTCAGGACTCTTGTTGATGACCTGAAAGCTGTAGGTGTCGTCCAGACGCATGATGTTGGCACCCATGAACGTGTAGATGGGCTTAATGTTGTGCAGGACTTTCTCCTGGAAAAGGATTGGGGGGGGGGGGGGTCAAAAGTAATTGGGAGCACACTTTAGACTGGAAAAAGGTTTCTAATGGCTGAGAAATGGTTCTGTTATGGTTGAGAGACTGGTTCTGTGATGGCTGAGAGATGGTTGCGGGTTCGATTCCCACGGGGACAAGTATGAAAAATGTATGCACTCACTACTGTAAGTCGCTCTGGATAAGAGCGTCTGCTAAATGACTAAAATGTAATGGTTCTGTGATTTCTGAGAGATGGTTCTGTGAAGGTTGTGTGATGACTGTGTACAGTACTCACAGGGAAGATGCCAGAAGGAGCAGGGCATGATGGTGGGTCTGGGGCATGTCGGACACCCTCACACACTGCACCACAAGCTCCACGTTGAACTCATCCAGAACATCTGTGTGTGGAGGACAAACATAGTCAGTCACAGACACACACACCCTAAAAGCCTGGGGGGGTGCTCCTGGGCTAAAACAGGGTCTGTCTCCTCACCTTTGCTGACGGGTCTCTGTCGGGGGAGAGCTTCTGGCAGACGTTGAGAAGACCGCTGAGGATGAGCTGCTTGGTGTACTCTAGGTCGCCTTGCTCCACGGTGGACGTCTCCAGACACCTGAGCGGCCAGACAGGAACATCACTTGGTCTACGTCCCAACATCCATCGTAGTATTCTAAATGGTATGCTAGTGTAGGTAATTGGACACATGGTTGGCCTAGCTCAGGCCAAGGCACTGAGAGACAGTGTTGCTGTTTGAACCTAAGAGAGGAGGCTGAAGAGAGCAGGAAACAGCATCTGAAGACTCTGCAACTACTTATGCTGCAGCAGCTCCAGGATTTGGGCTCCCGAGTGGCGCAGCGGTCTAAGGCACTGCATCTCAGTGCTTGAGGCGTCACTACAGACCCCCTGGTTCGATTCCAGGCTGTATCACAACCGGCCGTGACTGGGAGTCCCATAGGGCGACGCACAATTGGCCCAGCGACGTCCGTGTTTGGCCGGTGTAGGCTGTCATTGTAAATAAGAATTTGTTCTTAACTGACTTGCCTCGTTAAATAAAGGTTAAATAAATAAAGGATGAGAGTCACCCTCTGTTAGGACACAGCGCCCTCTTCCAGAACAAAAGCAAAGGACCTTGTGAAGATGCTGAAGGAAACAGGTACAAAAGTATCTATATCCACAGTAAAACGAGTCCTATATCGACGTAACCTGAAAGGCCGCTCAACAAGGAAGAAGCCACTGCTCCAAAACCGCCATAAAAAAGCCAGACTACGGTTTGCAACTGCACATGGGGACAAAGATCGTACTTTTTGGAGAAATGTCCTCTGGTCTGATGAAACAAAAATAGAACTGTTTGGCTATAATGACCATCGTTATGTTTGGAGGAAAAAGGGGGTAGCTTGCAAGCCGAAGAACAGATTTTTACATTTACATTTTTAGTGATTTAGCAGACGCTCTCATCCAGAGCGACTTACAGGAGCAATTAGGGTTAAGTTCCTTGCTCAAGGGCACAGACAGATTTTTCACCTAGTCGGCTCGGGGATTAGAACCAGCGACCTTTCGGTTACTGGCACAACGCTCTTAACCACTAAGCTACCTGCCGCCCCACCATCCCAACCGTGAAGCACGGGGGTAGCAGCATCATGCTGTGGGGGTGCTTTGCTGCAGGAGGGACTGGTGCACTTCACAAAATAGATGGCATCATGAGGAAGGAAGATTTGGTGGATATATTGAAGCAACATCTCAAGACATCAGTCAGGAAGTTAAAGCTTGGTCGCAAATGGGTCTTCCAAATGGACAATGACCCCAAGCATACTTCCAAAGTTGTGGCAAAATGGCTTAAGGACAACAAAGTCAAGGTATTGGAGTGGCCATCACAAAGCCATGACCTCAATCCTATAGAAAATGTGTGGGCAGAACTGAAAAAGCGTGTGCTAGCAAGGAGGCCTACAAACCTGACTCAGTTACACCAGCTCTGTCAGGAGGAATGGGCCAAAATTCACCCAACTTATTGTGGGAAGCTAGTGGAAGGCTACCCGAAATTGTTTGACCCAAGTTAAGCAATTTAAAGACAATGCTACCAAATACTAATTGAGTGTATATAAACTTCTGACCCACTGGGAATGTGATGAAATAAATCAAAGCTGAAATAAATCACTCTCTACTATTATTCTGACAATTCACATTCTTAAAATAAAGTGGTGATCCTAACTGACGTAAGACAGGGAAATTTTACTAGGATTAAATGTCAGGAATTGTTGAAAAACATAGTTTAAATGTATTTGGCTAAGGTGTATGTAAACTTCCGACTTCAACTGTAAATTTTACGCAAGGGTGGTCCCGGGAATCGAGCCCACAATCCTGACGTTGCAAGCACCATGCTCTATCAACTGAGCCATACAGGACCATTGATGACATGCTGATTATGTAATCAAAAATAACAACAAATCTGTCAACTTCCAATAGTTGTTATGTTCATAAATCATAGCTTCTATAACAATTACCTGAAGCCCCTGCAGCCAATTCCATCAGTTAGTGGGGCCCTTTACTTGATGAGCTGAATGACTCTGACAAACACTAGTCTCGTAATAGGGCACGGCACAGGCAAGTTTATCAGTGGATGTGAGGATTACAGGAAAGAAATACCAATAGACAAAATATCAAGCTATTTTCAGTTTTTACGTTAAGCATGCATAGCAGTGAGACAACTTCAGTTCTCAGAAGTACTAAATACAACACCTCCGACAAGTTATCCATCAAATGTAAACATATCAATAATGGATAGGGGGACAGTGTAGGTAGACTATGAGGGGGTGGGGTACCTGTGTACAAGCCACTCTCTGCACTTCTGGGCAGGCTTGAGCAGGAAGTATGGGGACAGCCGTGTGAGAAACAGTGAGATGCCTGCATCCAGTTTCTCGTTGACCTCCTTGGACTGGACACCATGCTCCAGGCCCGCTGAGGCTTGGCTGAAGAGGGTCTCCTGGAACTCACTGAATGCAGGCTCGATGCCCAGGAGTTCCTCCAGCCCTGTGCACCCTGGGAACATGCAGGAGAAAAGACAGTGGTAAGGAAGACCAAGACATTAACAGTAAACATCAAGTTACAACATTCTTCTTCTGTGAATTTTATGGCAGACTACAACCCAAAAAGGTGTATTGCTGCCACCAACTGGACAGGATAGGTAAAAAAAAACAAGGTAAAATAAAACCCATACGTGATAGGGAAAACTAACTTAATCCAGCCAAAATAAAACAGTAAAAAAACATTGACAAAACCAAAAAAAACACTGTCGTTCCTTCAAATCTCCCTATCTCCCATCTCAGGCTCTATGACCTGAGAGGGTGATACAGCTTGTGACAATACTCTATGCAACTCCTCCGCCAAGAAGTCTTTCAGTTCCAGGAACCGTTCCGCCGCATCCACAACGATATATACACTACCGGTCAAAAGTTTTAGAACACCTACTCATTCAAGGGTTTTTCTTTATTTTACTGTTTTCTACATTGTAGAATAATAGTGAAGACATCAAAACTATTAAATAACACATTTGGAATCATGTAGTAACCAAAAAAGTGCTATTCTTCAAATAGCCACCCTTTGCCTTGATGACAGCTTTTCACACTCTTGGCATTCTCTCAACCAGCTTCACCTGAAATGCTTTTCCAATAGTCTTGAAGGAGTTCCCACATATGCTGAGCACTTGTTGGCTGCTTTTCCTTTACTCTGCAGTCCGACTCATCCCAAACCATCTCAATTGGGTTGAGGTCGGGGGATGTGGAGGCCAGGACTCATGGGCGGCGCACAATTGGCCCAGCGTCGTCCAGGGTAGGGGAGGGAATGGCCGGCAGGGATGTAGGGATGTAGCTCAGTTGATAGAGCATGGCGTTTGCAACGCCAGGGTTGTGGGTTCGATTCCCACGGGGGGCCAGTATAAAAAAAAAAATGTATTCACTAACTGTAAGTCGCTCTGGATAAGAGCGTCTGCTAAATGACAAAAATGTAAATGTAAAATGTAGGTCATCTGATGCAGCACTCCATCAATCTCCTTCTTGGTAAAATAGCCCTTACACAGCCTGGAGGTGTGTTGGGTCATTGTCCTGTTGAAAAACAAATGATAGTCCCACTAAGCCCAAACCAGATGGGACGGCGTATCGCTGCAGAATGCTGTGGTAGCCATGCTGGTTAAGTGTGCCTTGAATTCTAAATAAATCACTGACAGTGTCACCAGCAAAGCACCCCCACACCATAACACCTCCTCCATGCTTTACGGTGGGAAATACACATGCAGAGATCATCCGTTTACCCACACCGCGTCTCACAATGACACGGCGGTTGGAACTAAAAATCTCAAATTTGGACTCCAGACCAAAGGACAAATTTCCACCGGTCTAATGTCCATTGCTCGTGTTTCTTGGCCCAAGCAAGTCTCTTCTTTGCAGTGGTTTCTTTGCAGTAATTCGATCATGAAGGCCTGATTCACAGTCTCCTCTGAACAGTTGATGTTGAGATGTGTCTGTTACTTAAACGCTGTGAAGCATTTATTTGGGCTACAATTTCTGAGGCTGGTACCTCTAATGAACTGATCCTCTGCAGCAGAGGTAACTCTGGGTCTTCCATTCCTGTGGTGGTCCTCATGAGAGCCAGTTTCATCATAGCGCTTCATGGTTTTAGCGACTGCACTTGAAGAAACTTTCAAAGTCCTTGAAATGTTCCGGATTGACTGACCTTCATGTCTTAAAGTAATGATGGACTGTCGTTTCTCTTTGCTTATTGGAGCTGTTCTTGCCATAATATGGACTTGGCCTTTTACCAAATAGAGCTATCTTCTGTATACCTTGTCACAACACAACTGATTGTCTCAAACACACTAAGAAGGAAAGAAGTTCCACAAATTAACTTTTAAGGCACAGCTGTTAATTGAAATGCATTCCAGGTGACTACCTCATGAAGCTGGTTGAGAGAATGCCAAGAGTGTGCAAAGCTGTCATCAAGGCAAAGGAATCTCAAATATAAAATATATTTTGATTTGTTTAACACTTTTTTGGTTACTACATGATTCCATATGTGTTATTTCATAGTTTTGATGTCTTCACTATTATTCTACAATGTAGAAAATAGTAAAAAGTAAGAAAAACCCTTGAATGAGTAGGTGTTCTAAAACGTTTGGCCGGTAGTGTATTTTCCTGGACTTCCTCTCCACCTTGGCAGTGCCATTAATCACCATAGCTATAAAGGCCTCCTTCTTAAGCTTTAACATTTCTTAGTCCTGCTGTTGAACGGCAACCCCTGCAGCCTTCAGTGAAGGCCTATCCACCACCATGGACTAAGGAGCACCACTCAAACAACCCTTTTAACAGCCGCTGCATTTGAAATGCTCTGGACAGCCCTGACTTAGGCCACCTCATTCTCTTTCACCCACATTGGGCATTTCAAAGACGTGGCTTCATTTTTCCCACCACAATTCCAACATGTCACATTTTCATCACTTTTAAAACCACATATGTTCTTTTCCACAACTTGGACATCTCGGCTTCTCCTTTCTGCAAACACTTGAAACATGTCCAAAAGCTTTACAGTGGTCACACAGCATTGGTCTAGGAACAAATGCTCTGACTTTGTAGTTTATATATCCCAACTGCACTTGAGTAGGGAGAGACGCCATATCAAAAAAAAAAAACAGACTTCACTTTTTCTTCATTCACCACACGATTCATCCGACGATCATCAACCACTCTGCAACAACGCCAGATATTACTCCCTTGAGGGGTGCCCTGTTCCGAAGAGACACATCAAACTTCTCAAATCGGGTTTGACGCAAAACACGTTCCTTCTGAGCCTCAAAATAACAAAAAATCAAATGCCTCTCGTAAAGCTCACAGCATTCACTTTACACACCACTTTGGATATCTCAAATGGTTTCTTCAAAATTGGTATTCCAGTCAGCTGCTCCTCATTAATAAAACGTACTCCTACAAGATAATTAGTGGCATTCTCATCACTGTATGCTCCGTTTTCTATTGTTTTGGACAATATTCCTATTCTCCTTGATTCCCCCTGATTATATTCACGCTCCACATCAGCGTCCACTTCCGCCATCTTTCTAGCCAGCTGCTAGCTTATAAACGTCCAGCTTTGACAACAGTAGTTATTCGCTACTACATTACTCGGGCCATTCTTCTGTAGATTTAAAAACACAACATAGGAGCGATATAGCTAAAACATTATTATTGTAAAGTTAGTTGTTATTGTAGCTACCTCGTTTCTGCACTCCTATTTACCACGTGCGATTTCTTTCGAATTCTAAATAAAAATACTTTCAAATTCTGATGGTATTTTATTTCCGGTTCACGAAATGTACTTCAAAATAAAAGTGGCCAAACCACAACCCTTCTCTATTTCTTAAGTTAAAAAAGTATATATATATATACTGTATTCAATGTAGTGAAAATACACAGCAGTCATTTTAGATTCTTCAAATAACATAAAAAGCTGTTGTCCGTGTAGATAAGAAAACAAAAGTACCCTATGTTTTACCCCAGTCCAGGGTGGCGGTAATGCACCAGTGAAGTTTGTTTACCGCCGCCATAAAACATCAGAAGAATATATGTGGTTTCATCACCGTGGGCCAGGAAGTAGTAGAGATTAGAGGACTGTCGATAACGTTACTCGTGTGAGATTTTTTAAATACTTTTTTTCAGTTGTGTTTTATCATGGTTATGTTGAGAGTCATGTGTAAATGAAACGTTACTTGTGTTTGTATTTGGAGAGCTTGCCAAGAAACGTTGTCAAACTAACGTTAGCTAGCTAATGGTGTCCTCCACGCTACTTAGTTTAGCTAGTTATATGACGGCGAAATGCTAATGTCCTGAGAAATCACTGCGCATCACCTTCCCATCAGCACAGCCAGGTAAGTGGACACATCCACACAGTATAATATTACTTTATGACAGTGTTGTTTACGGTCATTGGTTGTTTGACAGTTCATTTTTCGCGGGATTCCGCCCACTTCAAATAACCATTGGGCGTGAGGCTCCCTGCCTACCTTGAACCCTGCACTGATTGAGGGGATTCGATTATCTGTCCCGGGGTGCCCCGGTGTAGGAGTTTGTATAGGGTGAAAAGTGATGGCATTCGTTTTGGAACCGAGGCTGCGTTCAGTACGTTTTTACGTTCTGGAACGTTCAATTGAACGGAAACGGCGCTGTGCTAAACGACCAGTTGAAACATGGGAGGGGTTGGGTTGGGGAACCCAGGCAGGAAAGCCACACCCCACCAAACAGGAGCAAACTTAAGTCAGTTCAAGAACGTGTCGTTTAGTACTAACCATTCTGCAACATAGCAAACGTTCACGCGAACTTAACGCACCTCTGGTGCCCTTCTCTGGCCGACGCTGAAGTCGGCTCAAAACAGAAGTGATGTAGGTTTAGCACGTGGAGTAATTAGTTGCTTTTGATATAAACGCTTTATCTGCCTCCCCAATGAAAACTAGTTAGAAATTCTAAAATATGTTTTATGGAAAATAGGTGTATGTTTCTGAATGATGCAGCATTCAGCCTTGACAACATGGCCGAGCGCGCAGATGACTGTTCAGTATTCACTGTTCATCAGTCACTGTTATACGTTATTCACTGTGTATTTATCCTTGTCACTATTTAAATATTTTCTTTAACTCTACATTGTTGGAAAATAACCGGTTAGTAAGCATTTCACTGTTAGTCTACACCTGTTGTTTACGAAGCATGTGACAAGTCAAATTTGATTTCGATTTGAGAGGGGAGATCCTCCTGCTCCGCTTTTGCCCATAGACTGGTGCACCGCGGTTCAGCTTAATCAAACTCCATCAATGATTCGTTCAAGTTTGAAAAGGCTACTGGAGTGACATTTACCAAAGATGAGTGTGTGTAGCTACATGAGTTGCAAATTCTGGACGAAAGATCAATAAACACTAGTAGCTATTTCTCCAACTTTGTTGGAGGAAGACATTTTGGAATTACACTTTTTAATGACTGGGGAATTTTTACAGTTCATAGCTTCCAGCTCTTGTGGCCACTTCCAACCTTGAGGGATAGATGCTATTTAGATTGGGTAGTTTTAGGCCAGTGGTCTCCAACCTTTTCTAGCATGAGAGCTACTTTTAAAAAATGAAATGTGTGGAGCTATTAATTTTTTTCCTAGCTTTCAAATAGGCACATTCTTCTCTTTTCTCCCCTGCAACAAGTGAAAGTAGTGCTCTGTTTTCTGTAATACATCTGGTAAAATAATGCTTAGTAAATAAACTCTAAGGGGGGCCCTATAAAATCAGATTTTTACCCCAAATTGTTTTCTCAGTTTTATTTTAACTGGTTTTAGATTATTGTTTTTTCACTCTGAAATTTATAATTGTTCATAGAGAAACAATGACGTTTGATGTTAAGTACATGTCAATGGTGAAATCCAATTCTTTTTTTTTAGGTCTGGAACAAAAGTTAAAACTTTTAGTATAATTCCCCTTTAATTGACCGTCTGGCCCTTTTAATTGCGAATCAAGCAAGTGCAGAATGTGCTGTCTTTGCTGGTCAAGCAATGGTTATTTCTGTACAGCTGATGCTCATTTCATGGCAAAGTTAGCAAATTACAAGTAATAGATCCTCATGATCTACTTCTGCCAGGTAAGCCTACTTTGCAGCAGTGGTGTAATTTTTACTTAAGTACTTTATTTTAAAGTACTACTTAAGTATTTTTTTGGGGTATCTGTACTTTACATAACTATTTATATTTTGGACTACTTTTACTTCACTACATTCGTAAAGAAAAGAACGTAATTTTTTATACATTTTCCCTGACCCAAAAGTACTCGTTACATTTTTTTTATGCTTAGAAGGACATGAAAATGGTCCAATTCAGGCACTTATCAAGAGAAAATCCCTACCTCCTCTGATCTGGCAGAGTCCCTAAACACACATGCTTCATTTGTAAATGATGCTGGAGTGTGTCCGTGGCAATCGTAAATAAAACAAGAAAATTGTGAATATTTGCTTAATATAAGGAATTTGAAATGATTTACAGTGCATTCGGAAAGTATTCAGACCCCTTCCCTTTTTGCACATTTTGTTACGTTACAGCCTTATTCTAAAATGTATTAAAACATTTTGTTTGCTTATCAATCTACACACAATACCCCATAATAACAAAGCGAAAACAGTAAAAAAAAACAAAACAGATACCTTATTTGCATAAGTATTCACACCCTTTGCAATGAGACTCGAAATTGAGCTCAGGTGCATCCTGTTTCCATTGATCATCCTTGAGATCTTTCTACAACTTGATTGGAGTCCACCTGTGTTAAATTCAATTGATTGGACATGATTTGGAAAGGCACACACCTGTCTATATAAGGTCCCACAATTGACAGTGCATGTCAGAGCAAAAACCAGGCCATGAGGTCGTAGGAATTGTCCGTAGAGCTCCGAGACAGGATTGTGTCGAGGCACAGGCTTGGGGAAGGGTACCAAAACATTTCTGCAGCATTGAAGGTCCCCAAGAACACAGTGGCCTCCATCATTCTTAAATGGAAGAAATTTGGAACCACCAAGACTCTTCCTGGAGCTGGCTGTCCGGCCAAACTGAGCAATCGGGGGAGAAGGGCCTTGGTCAGGGAGGTGACCAAGAACCCGATGGTCACTCTGACAGAGTTCCTCTGTGGAGATGGGAGAACCTTCCAGAAGGACAACCATCTCTGCAGCACTCCACCAATCAGGCCTTTTTGGTAAAGTGGCCAGACGGAAGCCACTGCTCAGTAAAAGGCACATGACAGCCCGCTTGGAGTTTGCCAAAAGGCACTTAAAGGACTCTCAGACCATGAGAAACAAGATTCTCTGATCTGATGAAACCAAAATTGAGCTCTTTGGCCTGAATGCCAAGTGTCACGTCTGGAGGAAACCTGGCACCACCCTTACGGTGAAGCATGGTGGTGGCAGTATCATGCTGTGGGGATGTTTTTTAGCGGCAGGGACTGGGAGACTAGTCAGGATTGAGGGAAAGATGAATGGAGCAAAGTACAGAGAGATCCTTGATGAAACCCTGCTCCAGAGCACTCAGGACCTCAGACTGGGGCAAAGGTTCACCTTCCAACAGGACAACGACCCTAAGCACACAGCCAAGACAACACAGGAGTGTCTTCGGGACACGTCTCTGAATGTCCTTGAGTGGCCCAGCCAGAGCCCGGACTTGAACCCGATCGAACATCTCTGAAGAGACCTGAAAATAGCTGTGCAGCGACGCTCCCCATCCAACCTGCCAGAGCTTGAGAGGATCTGCAGAGAAAATTGGAGAAACTCCCCAAATACAGGTGTGCCGAGCTTGTAGCATCATACCAAAGAAGACTTGAGGCTGTAATCGCTGCCAAAGGTGCTTCAACAAATTACTGAGTAAAGGGTCTGAATACTTATGTAAATGTGATATTTCAGTTTATTTATATTTTGCTTTGTCTTTATGGGGTATTGTATGTAGATTGATTAGGGTATTTAATATTTTTAAAAAAAATCAATTTTCGAATAAGGCTGTAATGTAACAATGTGGAAAAAGCCAAGGGGTCTAAATAGTTTCCGAATGCACTATAACTTGGCAGTCAACTTTGGCGTTGCAGCTTCTTTTAGTATTTTTTTCAATGCTAGATTCTTTAGGTTCATCCAGATTCTAATAAAGCAATTGACTAAGATTTCTTAGTTGTAAGAATTTAAAGAAATTGCTCTTGGATAACCCACATTTTTCTTGTAATTTATTTAATGACAGAAGAGAGCTGTTATAATATATATGCTCAAAATTCATGATGCCATTTTGGAAAGAGGACTTAAAGGTATTTATTGTCTTTAAATGCTGGAGATAATGTTGGGTTGTTCCAAATAGGTGTGCCTGACGCTATGGGTTTCTTCCATTTCATGAATAGGCGATATGCACAGGCGAGCATGACCAATTTCCGGTTAAATCTCAGGATGGATGTAAACTTCCAGTTATCGTAGAATGCTGTGCTACCGTATGCTAGCATTGAATGCTTGTCGTCAAAAACATCCGAAACGGTTAATTTTCGTCGTTGTTGTTTATCTTAATGTTAATGTTTTTACATGTAATACTTCGTCTTGACTTATAACACGATGACGTGTAAACGTACGAAAGTGTCCTTTCAAAAACGGGATGACAGCTCTTCCAGCCATCACTGCTGTGTGCCACAATGTACAGTGTCTGCCAGATGCAATTCTTCTGTTAGTTTTTTTTTTACTTTTCCCAAAGACGGTGAATTACATAAACGGTGGGTGATTAACATTCGACGAGTCAACTTTCTTACAACAAACACACAAGTCTGCAGCCGACACTTTCAAAGTGAAGATGTGCTAGAGCCTCCGACTCCAGCTGGGCGCAGACGTCTGAAGAAGGGAGCTGTTTCATGCCTGTGATGAGTAACTGTCCCTGGACTTGACAACAATAACAATGGCTTTCCTTCAATTTGTGTAGGCCATGGTCAAATCTCAGGAACTTGCAGTCTATGTAGCTGGCTACATTTGGGCGTTTCATTTCAACTAGACCAAATGATGGTCGCTCAAGTGCGTCATATACCAGCCCATCAGGCGACGCACCCAGCCAAGGTGCGTCCGGATGCACGACTAGCCCACACTTTGTCAGATTAAGATTTTTTAGAACTGCATAGTCCTTCAATGCACCTGCTTCCATTTCCAGCCCCCTTTTCATTAGTGGTGTTTGTCTTGTCCCTCTGATAATTCTTTCTGCCAGTTTTTCTGCTGTGCTTGTACCTCTAACATGGCTTACCTCCTGGAAATGTGAAGCAGTCACTCTCTCCTTCCTCAGTGAATGCCACTCGGGTGTTTCACTTTGGCATCTGGTTGCTTCCTCAATCAGGTGTGACTGTGACAAAGTCACAGACCGAGAACTGAGGTGAAGCTTTTCTTGATCCGTCATGATCTCGTATGAACAGTCTGTTGGTTGTAAATGGTAACCGTCCAGTGGCACTTTTGGGAACGGTGGTGCATCCTCATGGATGACAACACTGTCAGGTGGAGGTGGTGGGTGTTGATATGACAGGATACTGCCAATTTGTACCTTGCCAAAAATGGAGTCCACGAGTGGTTTGTCAGATGTGATGTTCATTCTGCAGATAAGGGGAAGAGAGTCTGGTTCCATGTCAGCATAGGCAGGTTGAGGGTTGATGGGTCTGGTAGCTCAACGCTGTAGCCCTTGTAAAGTGTAGATCTGGAATAACAATATCAGGAAAAGTAAAGGGTTCACTAGGAAATACACCAGAATCTAACAGCGATTAATAACATTTATTTCGCAACACATTGTAGTCTGCCTATTTAATTGGACTCTGCATACCTAATTCCCCTTGACGGAGTAGCATCTGGTTTGGGCTTCACTACAACCATGGCATCCACAGGTCCTGGCTTCACTCCCTAGTTATTTATGAGATGGTATTAGGAGAGATGCTAGTATGCATGTGACACAACTGTCTGGTATTGAAATGATACAAACCATTGTTCGTGGTTTATGCCATTTCTGCTCTATTTCAGTGCACGAAAGTACAGGAGGGACGACAGACATGCCACATTCAGAGTAATGGGCAGTCTGATATAGTAATGCAACCAGATGATTGCATATCCCACACCCAGCCACACAGGAACAGTAGCTTTTAACAAGCACAACTGGCTGTGAATCACGCAATGTCATCTGAAATACACAGAAGCATAATTTAATGGGTTTTGAAAGACGAGGGTCTACAGCAGCAGGAGTAGGAGCAAAACTTGTTCTTTCTACTTTTTACTGGTGTAAGCAACTTATCTACTGTCTCGTGTGACTTTTGTGCTTTCTGCATCACTTTCCTACTGTCTCCCACCACTTACCTATTGTCTTGTGCCATTTACCTACCTTCAAACAGTATTGGCAGAGCAGTAGGTGAGTGGTGCAACATTGTAGCCTAGTACCAATAACAACAGTAGAGTGAAGGTTTTGCTCCTAATTCCTCTTGAAAAGTAGAAACATCAAGTACAAAAGCAAGGAAGTTGGGCCATATGTTTATAAAGAAAGAAGTAAAGATGACAGGACCGTTTTGAGTAGAACATCAGCAGTTTGAAGAATAGCTGAGTGGAATATGTTACTGTCATTGCAGTCATCAAGTCAGGAAAAAGTAGTAATCTCATTATTGTTTACATTTCAAACCAAACTCCAATTTGTTTACAACAGTCCCAACAACAAAGCATGGCAATTCCCACTCAGCTACCCAGGTCTGTATTAGGCTACCACTGTTCAGCTATCGTGAAAACCACTTAAGTTCTAAAGTGTTCTCTTAGCAATGGCAATCAAAGCTGTGGTAACATTAAACGAGGAAAACATGTGTTGAACGGAACCTTGAACAAGTTCAACAGAACTTTGAACGTGTCACTTAATCTAGTCCTACTCTCAGCTGGTGTGGTGGCTTTAGTTTTTACCTGATACTTTCATAAAAGTACAAACACATGAAGTGAGAGGTATATACACATGATTAAACTTTTATTTAAAGCATGATTAACCTGAAGCAGGACGGAGTCATGACTTAAAACACCAAAGCAAGGCTTCTAGCTCAGGCTAGCTAGCGTTAGCATATTACCTTCAAAGTTGCAAAGAAAAGAAGAAACATAACATTTGAAGCCTTTATCCAGTTTGCTACGTGGTGTCGTACTGGATGTCCGGACGACCCTCCGTATATCATTAACAGATACTTTAGGCAACTCCAGCAAACACCTTGTAAACTTCATCTCTGCCATCATAACGGTCTACTGTCACTGTCTGTTTTTTTTGCGTGCATAGGGCCTATTGATGGACATTTTCCCAAATTTGAATTTAAAATCATTGGGTTGTCTTTTTTTATTTTAAAGCCTTGGACCAACACAAAGTAGTGAAATATGTATTTTTAATTCATAGGCTATTACATTTATGGCTTCAATACTCCTCCAAGCACTAGGATGGTCTGCTGTCCATTGTTTAAGTGAACACGGTTGTGTGGCCCAGTAATACATTTTCATATGAGGTAGTCCAAGACCTCCAGCTTTAAGGTAAGTGTAAAACATTCAATTTAGCTCTTGTTCTTTCCATTCCAAATAAAATCGGAGAGTAGGCCATTTTATTTTCTTAAAGAAGTTGGATGGAATTGAAACTGGTAAGGCTTGGAATAAATACATCAACCTTGGTAATATATTCATTTGGATTATGTTCACCCTACCCAACATAGAAATGTGAAGAGTTCTCCATCTCTGAACAACGGATTTAATCTTATCTTATAAGGCCTCCTCCAAATTGCATGGTATCAATACATCCAAGTATTTCATGTGTCTTTGTCAATTTCCACTGAAATCTACTTTCCAAGTTTGAAAAGTAATAACTGAAATAATGCTAATTTTCTAATTTTCTCCCAAATCACTTTGAATCCTGATACAGCATCATACGTGTCCAACAGTTGCAAAATAAATGACGACGGAGAATGTTCTGGTTCAGATAAATACAGGAAAATGTAATCTGCATACAATGATATCACATGTTCTCCACCGATCTCTATTCCCAGGATTGAGCTATGGGTTCTGATTATTATTGATGCTAGGAGTTCCGTGGCTAAAGCAAATAAATAACTGGACAAAGGGCATCCCTGTCTTGTTCCTCTTGATAACTTATATTGATCTTAGATTTGTCCATTTGTTCTTATAGCTGCTTTGGGGGATTTATACAATAGCTCAATCCAGGAAATAAATACCAGACCAAAACTAAAAGACTGCCACCAAATATGCCCATTCCACTCTATCGAACACTTTTTCAGCATCCAATGATATTGCCACTTTTGGAACGTTCAAGTTCCTGGTATGAAGACATCCTATTCCATATGAACCCTGTTTGATCTAAGTGAATCAACTTTTTTGTTACACTGAACAAAAATAGAAACGCAACATGCTACAATTTCAATGATTTTACTGGGTTAGTTCAAATAAGGAAATCAGTCAATTGAAATAAATTCATTATGCCCTAATCTATGGATTTCATATGCATCTGTTGGTCACAGATACCTTAAAGGTAGTGGCATGGATCAGAAAACCAGTCAGTTTCTGGTGTGACCACCATTTGCCTGTTCACTAACAAGGATGTAAACAAATTTGTGTACAACATTTGAGAGAAATAAGCTTTTTGTGTGTAAACATTTCTGGGGATCTTATTTTAGCTCATGAAACATGGGACCAACACTTTAGATGTTGGGTTTTATATTTTTGTTCAGTGTACTATTTCTATGCGAAAAGCCAATACCTTAGCAATGATTTTATAATCCACATTCAAAAGTGAGACTGGGCGGAAGGATCGGCATGACAATGGATCCTTATCTTTCTTTTTTAAGTAGGGTGATTGTAGCCAAACATAGTGATTGGGTAAGTTAATTTTTCTGTAGAGCTGTATTAGCATAAGTAACACAGGCTTTAGTAATTTGGGACGATAGTGTCTGTAAAAGTCCACTGGGAATCCATCATTACCAGGAGATTTCCCATTTTGTAGACTATGGCCTCCACCAGCTCACTTAGGGAAATGTTTCTATCATACTCATTTTCTCTGGTTCAGTTATAATTGGTAAGTTGGCCTCATTAAGGAATGTGTCTTTCTTTGAACTTTCGGTTTGAAAATGTTTTAAAGACTGAGTGAGTTCATTTCAGAAATCCATTGTTATGCTACCATCTGGGGGTTTTAATGCTGTAGATGGTACGTTCCTCCTCTTTCTTAATTTGCCAAGCAAGCATTTTCCCCACACTTTCACCTTGCTCAACATTTTGTTGTTTGGATTTCAGGGCAGCTATCTCTGTAGAGCAGGTGTTTTTATTATGTTATATTCAAAGTGTTCAACTGTTGAAGGGTGTCAACATTTCTATTTAATCTGTGTTTTCTTTCTAAATCGTGAATTTTCTGTTCTTGTATTTCTAATTATTTATTGGTATTTTTCTTATGTGAAGAGTAAGACATGACACAACCTCTCATGCTTTAACAGCTTCCAAGACAACAGTTGGGCATACTTCATTATAGACATGTTTTTTTATTTTTATAAATGTAGATTTGTGTGTTGAGATATGAGGTAAACTCTTCGGTCCTTTAATAAAAACCTCCTGTATGTAAAATAGTGTGCGCTATAGCTTGGGAAATAAATGTGACTGGATGACATGTTTCTTTCCAACATTAGGGCTGTTTTCCTAAAGAAGTTAAATCCGCTTCGTGTTTTGTTTCCTTGTCACGATACTAACAAGTATCGCGATACTGGTATCGTCCCGCCCCTAAAAAGTACTTTTGCATATTCAGGAGTTGGTCCTAATGGACCATCGATTAACACTGAAAGTTGTGATAGACCATCAAGAATGGTTGCCTGGCTACCCAGACTCATTGCTCCGGCCGAACGCCACACCACGCTCGTTTTTGTTTCTTCTTCGCAATTTGACTCCGCCCCCCTGACCCTTCAAGAACGCAAACCCGTTCGGACCGTCTGATTGGGTCCAGAAACCGGTGGGTTGGGCCAGAACCAGAACACACGTGGGTAAAGCAACGTTTTGAAAATCCGTCATTGCCTTTTGATACTCAGGCTTTTGATTAGAGTACGGATCGGGTCTAGGTCTGGTTTTCGTCGGGTCCATTTGGGTCCGGATTGTCCTGGGGTCTGTCCGGGTCCAACTTTTTGGAGCTGAGAACATCTCTAGTCTGTTGAACTGAAACCAACTTGGTGTGTGTGCAGCAGCAGATCGGTAAGAACCGTGACAGACACCAGTCTTGTACTTTTTTCCCTGTGTACCAGAGGAAGAGCGACTGCTGCACCCGTTGGCCTGGTCTCACTGCAGCTGTCCTGGGCCTGGCTCCCCTGGCCCAGACCCCAGACTGGGGATTTGGGTGGGACTGCCTGGGACTACTGAGGACTCACAGCTGTCCCACGGAGGGGCCTAGAGCGCCCCTGGCAGGGGGCAGGAGGGGAAGCAGGCAGAGCAGGGGAAAGCACATAATTGGCTCTGCCAAGGCCCTCCATAATCCTGGAGAAGCTTAATTTAGGACGTGAATAGAAAGACATGGAGGGAAAGAACCGGAGAGCAGGGTGACATGTTGGATTTTTTACATGGGCAAGGGCCCTGGAGAGAGTTTGCCCTATGTTTATGGAATCATATTAGATAAGTTAAGCAGTTCGGGGACACAGATGTCACTCTTTTGTAGGGCTTGGAATTGCCAGGGACCTCACGATATGATACTTAGGTGCCAATACGATATGTATTGCGATTCGATCATGTTCCAAACATATTGCTCACCATATGTCTGCTGCAGAGCGACGAGAGAGCCATGAGAAAAAGAGTTTTGATCAGTCATGGAAATAAAAGTGCTGAAAACAAATTGGCTCCCTATTTAAAAAGAAGATGGAGAACAAGCTATGGAGGAACAATTATGGAGTTATGGTGCAGGTACAGCCAACTAGTGCAAAAATAATATTGATATATTGTGAAAAAGAACATCCCAATATGTAACTTGATTTTATTTATTTCAGTACTATTTTGTTGCATGTTTCTTATCTCTTCCTTCTTGTTGTACAGTCAGTTGCACCTAAGGAGCGACATCACTCGTCATGTCAAAGTGAATGGATTGGTGTCATTGTTTCATGGAGGGGGGAGGAGAGGGAGGGAGGGAGAGTTGAGTCAGTAAGAGGCTTCTCTGTCGCTAGCAACAGGAAGTGAACACGCAGCATTGGCTACATACAGTATTAAGTAGTGTTAAGTTGCCTGATCTCTCCTAGCTCGCGTGATAGTGTTTGGGTGGGTGAGTGTCTGTGATGTTTGTCCGCTTTTCCCTGGGATGAGCGACGGTGACGAGAGGTGGACTCTGGAGAGCTGGGTGGAGCTGGGTGGGTGGAGCTGGGTGGGGGTGATCTGTGTGTTTCATCTTTCATTATGTTCTTTTGTCTGAGCGCTTGGCTATGTTTAGACAGCAGGCACGGTTACTCCTGTTTGCTCACCGTGTGTTTTAGGGATCAGACTGTAATAGCTTGTTATATGGAAAGTTACCATTACGTTTTGCTAGCTATTCCCTACTGGGACTTCAGTTAGCCTAATGATGATTTCTGGTATCAGTTGCTAGTACAGATTTAGAAACCGTTTCAAAGGTGAACAATGTGAATGCTGGGATTGTTCCTTGAGAGATGGCAGCAACAGTTTGTTTTTCTTTCTTCCTGGCAAGGCTCTGTTGAAATCTGGGCCAACTCTGGGCAAGGAATATGGGAGAAGTGTGTGTGTGTGTGTATAGCAGCTGCCAGTAGATTTATGTCCCCAACCCCTGCTGTAATATCACCATGTTTAGAGAAGGCCCCATCATGTGGCCTCATCTCTCTTCCGGTGTTCTGTACTGTGATGTTACTGTGGTGGGGGGACATCAGTGCTCATTTCCTGCCAAACCGGTCCTGTGTGGTGACAGGAATAGAACAACAGCAGCCTTAAGCATGCACTACTATTAGAGTGTAACAGTGCTGTTACGGTACATGCTTTGTCTGCATGCTAGCTATAGAGGAAGTGAAATACTAGGATCTATTTTGGTATTTTTGCATGATGTATGATTTTATAATTGTAGTGCATAACGTTGGTGCCTTTCAAGACACTAAACATTGATGTTTCCAATCAAATTATTCACTGTTGCTTAGAGAAAATGAAATGTTTCTTTTATTATATGAATTTGAATCTAAACGCATTCCTCCCATCTTCTCTTCTTTGTTTTCCCAGCTCCAGCTTCTTAACAACAGCTGTGGACTTTGAGAAGGAGCACAGGATCACTCCAGTGTCTTCTAGTCTCCCAGGATGTCCCGGCGGAGCCTGCGTCTGCACACTACCACTGGTCTCTATGGCGACGACAGCCTGGACCCTTCTCTCAATCACAACGTGTACCACAGTGCTTCCTTCAGCGCAGGAGGAGCCAGTCGCAGAGAGTCCAAGTAAGTGATGATGTTCCTGCTGCCCCTGGGGTTCCTTCTATGGATTTGGGCCCGAGTGTTACGTCCAGTGGTTTCCCATTGTCTCATCTGACTGTTCTCTTTCTCTCTCCCAGGGGGTTGAAGAGCAGGAGGTCTCAGCAGCAGGAGGTCTCCTGCTCCCAGTCTCTGCTCCTCACCACGCCCCGTAAGCGCCAGCAGGGCTCCCAGCAGCACAACAGCAGCGTGGCCGCCAACGACCCCTCCCTGCTCTCCTCCATGCTGGACGAGTCGTGCATCCAGGAGCGCACGCTGGTCGGCAGCTTCTGGGGTTTGGATGAAGCCGTTGAAGTTAAAGGTCATTTTTTAAAACGACCTTATCGATCGCAATTACTTGTACTGCCTGCGACATCGGTGTCTTGAATGAATTCCTTTAAAAAAGGGTGATTGTGTTTTGTTTTTCATTATCAAATCTGTCTGTATGTTACAGAGCGGACCATGACGGTAGACCACAGTATGTGTGGGACCAACGGAGACGTTAACTCCGCACAGACCCAGACCTCCATGGTGAACGGTAGCTTCTGTAAGGACTTCAATATCCACTCGGACAGACATGAGGCTCTCGGCACCTACTCCTCCTCCTCCACTGGTGCCCGCTCTGCCACCAGCAACCAGGCCCTGACAGCCACCACTACCTCCCCTCCCTCCACGGTCTACGCCAGGGACAAGAGCCGCAAGCACAAAACGGGTGAGAGCCCGTTTCATTTGAAGGCATATCATCCACAGTGTGTTTTGTTGTCATTGCTGATGTATGAGTGTGTCATTTTTCATTTTCTTACATTTGACATGCATTGTGAATTTGTAAAGTGCATTTTCAATAAAGTTGAATTGATTTGATTCAGGTCTGCTGGTGTCCGTCTCAGACACCTGTGTGCGTGTGAGCAGGAGGGCAGCAGGCTCTGTGGCATACTTCTTCTCACTGCTCTTAAAGAGTGTACTGCTGAGGACACTCACGAAGGGCGAAGGTATCAGCCTCTGCGCCGGCTCGGCTTCTCGCCGTCTTTACAGCGCCATCGTTGCCTTTCACTCTGTCTCTCTCATATCTGCCTTGCTGCTTCCCACTTTTCATAGTTTTTAGATGGGTCACAACTTTTTCCTGCACTCGGTGGCGTTGTGCTGAGATAGCATATGCAATTCACGTGGTGGTAGCCTGTCAAGAAATCTGACAATGCTTTGCTAAAGCTCAACATAATCATACAATCTGGATTATTCCCTTTATTTAGTTATGCGTTTTACCCCCTTTTTCGGGATTACGATCTTGTCTCATCGCTGCAACTCCCCAACGGGCTCGGGAGAGGCGAAGGTCGAGTCATGCGTCCTCCGAAACATGACCCACCAAACCGAGCTTCTTAACACCCGACGCTGGGCCAATTGTGCGCCGCCCTACGGGACTCCCAGTCACAGCCGGTAATGAGCTGGGATCGAACCCCAGGCTGTAGTGACGCCGCAACACTGCGATGCAGTGCCTTAGACCGCTGCGCCACTCGGGAGGCCGGATTATTCCCTTTTAATATGCTCTGTCTCTTTCGGTGGGCTGTGGTCAGTATTAGACACCAGTCTGCACCATAGCAGGAGGGCAGCTGCCTCCAGGCTGCTCTGGTGAATATGGGCAGTGGGGGCAGGGAAGTTGGTAATGGAGGTATTCCACTTTGCTTTTTTAGAGGCTGAACGATTATTCATCGGGGTTGGGCATCCACATGTCAGGTGTTGCGTGATCTGTGCCTGATTTGCATGGGTCTGTACTTAGTTGACACAGGTTGAAACTTGATGTTTGGAATCCCCCTGCTTGCAGTGCACCGGTCTCCTGCACTGTACTGAATCTGCCCTGACACTGGAGGTTGCAGTGGCTGTGTGAATGACCATGGTGGCTCTCACTGCTGACTGACTAACCTAAAACTCCTCGTCACCTGCTACTGACTAACCTAAAACTCCTCGTCACCTGCTTCTGACTGTTCTCGCTCTCTCTCTCGACAGAGGCTGACACTACCACAGCTTATTCTGCCTACACCTTTCTCACTCCTCCTTTTAACATCACTCTACCTTCCTATTCTGGTGTTTGAATTTGTTTGTATGGCACTTTTACCTCACAGATTTCACCCTCTGGTTTATCTGTCAAACAAATGGTCTGCCTTCGCTTTGGGTATTGCCCTGGTGACATGCAAATTCTCTCTCGCTCTCTCAGGTGAAGGAATGGAAAGAGGGATGTTTGATCAATATTTAGTTGTGCTAGTTTTTAACAGATTTCTTTCTTATTGGTTGCAGCTCATTCCAGCTACTGTGGAACCTTGCGTGTAAAGGAGTTGGGGACTGACGGGAAGCACATGAATCTGAACGGCTCTCTGTGTAAGTAACAGACTTCCATAGACACACACCGATATTTTTGTTTGTGCATGATCCCTTGACATGTTCGACAAGACAATGTGTTTTATGTGAATAATAGACTAAAATTTGTCATGTGAATTGGTGTGATTTTCATGTAACCCTTCTCATAACCTTTGTGGCTACACACACCTGCGACATACTTTTTGTTAGGGTACTCTTTGTAGAGGAAATGTCAGTCGCACAATGAATGCATTCAATCAGAGAGGTGCTGCCTTAATCGACGTCATCGGCGCCGGGGTAACAGTTGTTGTTGTTGGGGGTTAACTGCCTTGCTCAAGGGAACAACGGCAGATTTTCCCAGCTTGCCGGCTCTGGGATTCGAACCAGCAACCTTTCGGTTACTGGCTCTTAACTGCTAGGCTACCTGCGTTTTTAGCCTCTCTCTCTCTTTTTCATGTTTTATTTGATGCCTTTGCTGCTCACCCACCCTGCTGATGCTAATAGGTGACGACTGCAAAGGAAAGCAGCATGCGGTGACACACGCAACCTACACCTCATCATGGGCCTCCCGGTCACACCATGTGTTGAGAGCACTGTGGCTCGTCACTGCTTACACAGGTCACCTATTAAGCCAACCAACTCTGGCCTATCCTGATATACTTGAAACGATTTAAATCCAGTTCTACTGTTCTATGTAAGTAGATTAAGTTATGTTTTATTCGGTTGGTCCCCAGGCTCCAGTGTGTTATGGGTTGGGCAGGAGGCAGGCTCAGCTGTCTGGGCCGTGACGAGGAGGATGCTGTCTGTTCTCTGGTTGGCAGATAGGTCCCCAGGTCATACTTTTACAGTGTTTTAAATAACCACCCTCTCTTACCGTGTTTAACCAGCCTCTCAACCTCCAGATAAACCCCTGCATGATACCTCCTAGTCTCCCCATGGCTAGCTTGTGTGTCTGCCTACCTAACGTGAAACCCATTAGAATGGTGGCTTGGAGTATATCTAACCTTTTTCCATTTAAGATGACTAACTGCTGTTTAACATTCTTACCCATTTCATTTCCTTTGCGTTTCATCATTCTAATTCACTGCTCTATGCGTTAGCCTCTGCAGTTTCCTAGCCTGTCTGCAGAACTGCTTTCCCCTCCGCTTGCTGCTTCCGTCTCTCTGGGCAGATTAAAGTCGGTGCCAAGGATGGGAGTGAGTTGTCACACTGGACAGGAGTTTGATGGAGTGCTGCGGTTTTGCTAAAGGTGTGCTGTCCTTACAAAAGGATCCCCTCTGCTGTACTGTGCATCTACGCTGACAGAGAACACTTTTGCTCAGCCTGCTCTATCGCCTCTGTCTGTAACTAACTAACCTCATAACCTGTTGCACTGCAATTATCACCTTGCCCTTTTACCACAGCTGGTGAATGTACTTGATTCTCTCATCCTTAGTGCTGTGTGGAAGTGCCTCGTCTACCCCTCCCGCCTCCTGAAGAACGCTCACTAATCTGCTCCCTGTCTGTCTGCCTGTCTGTCTGTCTTTGTGTGTATAGGGAAGGCAGCGACGGGGGTCTTCTGGTGGCTTGGGACTGGATGGTACCATCTGGTTACCCTCCTCTCTCTGCTCAACGTCTTCGTCTTGACACGGTGAGTCTCTTGGGCCTGAGAGTAATACTCAAGGAACAGGTAACTGCCCAAATAAAGGAAACACCAACATAAAATGTACTTGTGTTTCCATTATTTTGGCAGTTACCTGTAGGTGGTAGTGGATGGAGTCCATGATATGTGATCATACTAATATGTTTTTTTCTGTTTTTGTAGGTGCCCTCTCAAGCTCCTCAAACTCCTGCTGATTTTACTCCCATTCCTTATCCTCCTGGGTGAGTAGCACAGCTCTTGGTGTCCACCCCGAAAGCCCTGATACTGCTCATCCATAATACTGAACAATCACCAACTGTGACCCCATTCCACTACAGACATCTCTTCTGTCTCATAAATCCTCCGTTCTCAATGTTCTCCCAGCTCTGTGGCACTGGGGTCCATCCAGCCTGATGTCTGTATTGCCTGTCGTTAACATCACTGAGTGGAGCACCGCCTACCCCCTCAGTTTCACCTCTGCCCAAGCCCAGACCAAAGACAGGCAGTCCACCATGACTCCACTACCACCAGCTGTCTCACAGGTAGGAGGAATGTTGATGTTCATATTCAATCAATTTACGATTGTCAGCTTCCTTAAGACCATCCAATTCTATGGATAAGGCTTGAAACTCCGTATAGCTGACCTGACCTCTATCCCCCCCTCCTGTATGTGAACAGCCGGGCAGTGTGTCTGTGGACTCTGAGCGCCTGGTCCAGTTGGAGCAGAGGCTGGCCCAGCTGTGGGAGAAGGTGGAGGGAGGGGGCCAGAGTCAGGAGCAGCAGCACGGAGAGGTGCTGGGTCTCTACCATTCTCTACGAGAGCAGCTGGACACCCAGACGGACAGGGACGGCATGGGGCTGTGGGTGTCCGGCCTGCTGGAGGAGAGACTCACTCTACTGAAGAGAGATATGGAGACGGATGCAGCGCTGCAGAGGGAACAGGTGATTCTCCAGGTTGGATAGTCAGGGATTCATTTCAGCTAGCATATGGTAATTGTGATTGTAATGAAAAGTAAAGGTCCGCTGACTTTGATTTATTTTTTTACCTCTGTGTGCTCATGAATCACTTCCTACTTCCTGTGCAGAGTCAGGAGCAGGATGTTGTGCAGCAGCAGGGCCAAGAGTCTCGTCTGGCTCAACTAGAGGTTCTACTGCAGACACTGGCTGCCAAGACAGAGGTACACACCTATAGATCCTATACTCATTTCTATGTACAGCCCCTGTCCCCACAGGAGGCCTTTTGCCTCTGCTGTCACTGTAAATTAGAATTTGTTCTTAATCGACTTGCCTGGTTAAATAAAGGTACAATATTTTATATAAATGTACAGACCTTACTGTAGAAGCTCTATAAAATGTAATTGTTATCAACATAACATGGATATATGACGTCTTCAGGAGGTACAGAGAAGGCAGGTTGAGACTGCCAGTGCCCCACCAGTTCCTATACCAATTCCTGTGCCAGTCAGGTGAGTTCAGCACACAACCCTTTGCCTTTGGATTGTATAAATTAAATGAAATCATGAGTGATGTTGAATATTGCCCCCTGTGTGGCCTTCCATTGTGGGTGTGGACAGTGAGTCCCATGATGTCTTGCTGGCAGAGGTGCAACGGCTGGAGGCGGCACTGGGGAGCATTAGGCAGGACCTGCAGGGGGTGATGGGATGCCAGGGCATGTGTGACCGCTTGGACACACTCCATGAAACGGTGAGTTGCTTTCTCTCTGTCTGTCTACTGTCTGTCCTGTCTGTACTATACATGCATTGCTCCAGTATGTACCTTTCCAGATAGCCTCCCATTCCTTTGAATAGCTGGTCCTGTATAGCCACTCAGTATTATTTTATGCTGAGATTCAGTCAGATAGTTTTGCTGGAGTTCTTTGTATAAATCCTCTCTGTTGACCCTTGACCTGTGTCTTATGGGGTCTGTCTCTTTGTGTGGTCGTGGCAGGTGTCTGAGCAGGTGTCTGCCCAGGTGAGGCGGGAACTGCAGGCCCTATTCTACGGCAGTGAGCAGGCAGGTGATTCCGAACCCGGGGAGAAGGAACTCCCTGAGTCGCTGCTGCAGTGGCTCTCTGAGCGTTATGTGAGCGGGGCCGACCTGCAGGCCTCTCTGGCCTCCCTGGAGCTCAGCATCCTGCAGAATGTCAGCCTGCAGCTGGAGGAGAGCAGGGCCAGGCAGGAGACGCTCAGCACTGAGACGGTCTCTCAGACTGTGGTGCACACTGTTGGCGCCGGGATGTCTGAGGAGGTAGGTGCTTTGGTTTTGGGGATTTTGTGTAGAAAAAAACATTTGATGTGTAGTTTTTATTGGTTGAATAATGTTTTATTTAATATCGTTTTAAGTTAGATTCAGTGTTTTGGCGTTCTAAATAATTTATTGAAATGCAATGTGATTAAGTCACCATTTCTTATCTGTCTGCATTATTCCAGTTCCTCACCCAACCACTCTGTTCCCCTCTTCCTCCTCCAGCATGTACAGCTGATGGTGAAGAACGCTCTGAAACTCTACTCCCAGGATCGGACCGGCCTGGTGGACTACGCTCTGGAGTCTGGAGGTGAAGTTTCACAGCTGTTGTGGTGGCGGGGTGTAAAGCTTCACAGCCGAGTGGCGCAGTGGTCTAAGGCACTGCATCGCAGTGCTAGCTGTGCCACTAGAGATCCTGGTTCGAATCCAGGCTCTGCTGTAGCCGGCCGCAACCGGGAGACCAATGGGGCGGCGCACAATTGGCCCAGCGTCATCCAGGGTAGGGGAGGGAATGGCCGGCAGGGAGGTAGCTCAGTTGGTAGAGCATGGTGTTTGCAACGCCAGGGTTGTGGGTTCGTTTCCCACGGGGGGCCAGTATGAAAAAATAAAAAATGTATGCACTAACTGTAAGTCGCTCTGGATAAGAGCGTCTGCTAAATGACGTAAATGTAAATGTTGTGGTGGCGGGGTGTAAAGCTTCACAGCTGTTGTGGTGGCGGGGTGTAAAGCTTCACAGCTGTTGTGGTGGCGGGGTGTACAGTCGTGAAAGCTACATCATGGCTTCGTGTGTGCAGGTGGCAACATCCTGGGCACTCGCTGCTCTGAGACGTATGAGACAAAGACTGCACTGATGAGTCTGTTCGGCCTCCCACTCTGGTACTTCTCCCAATCTCCTCGTGTGGTCATACAGGTACGACTCAAGTCACCACAACACGAGACCAGTCTTTTTTGATCGCTTGGTGATTTCATTACATTAATGGATTATATTGGGAGAGTTTTAGTTGCTGATACTGCCTAGCCAACACATGGAAGACATTTTGCTCTCTCGTTCTTCCACTGCAGCCCGACGTCCATCCAGGGAACTGCTGGGCGTTTCAGGGTTCCTATGGTTACGTGGTGATACGTCTCTCCATGAGGATCGTGCCCTCTGCCTTCTCATTGGAGCACATCCCCAAAGACTTGTCGCCAACAGGCAACATCGACAGCGCCCCGCGCCAGTTTAACGTCTATGTAAGCCATGCAAACTACACTGCTTACCCAATTTAACAGTCACATGTCTGCTATTACTGTCTAAGCAAGCCAATCAGAATCACACTTAGTAGACACTCAAGTCAGCCACATTTACTGTGAATGTGCTCTGGTGAAGCAGTACTGATTTGACACTTATTGCTGTGGGTCTCTGCTGTTTTCTAACTGTGTACTCTTGTTTCCAGGGTCTGGATGATGAGTCCCAGGAGGAAGGTAAACTACTTGGCAGCTATACCTACCAGGAGGATGGGGAGGCGCTACAAACGTATCCCGTCACCGTAAGTACACTTCAACACTGCCTCCAGGGGCTTGATTGGTCAGATGTAGATGTTACGTAAGAAGTCCACATGCAGTGTTGGGGAGTAGTGAACTATGTGTAGTTCAACTAGTAATGTAACTACATTTTGCAGTAGCTTGCTGGTAGTTGAACTTAATTCAAATATTGGTAGTTTTTTCTATAGTTAGCTACACAGCTACATGGCAAAAAAGTAACTAACTACTGGAACTACACACTATTTTTGCTAAAATAAAATATGGGTGAAATATGCAAGAATGTCGTTTTTCGCTGTCAGACCTTCCTAATTCTCACTTCAAAACACATTTTTGTGTTTGATAGGCTAAATTACACATTGTGTTAACATCTGATTCCAGAGTGACCTGTTCTTGCAATTGTTCGTCTATGACATTTCAGATTTAGATATGATAATTTATCACAAAGTAGCTTGGATGTAGTGAACTACTGTTTCAAAGTAGCTTTAGTTAAGTAAACTACAGTATATCTAGCTTAAGGTAGCTTTAGCTTGTGTATCTTAAGTAATTGGTAGTTTGGTGAACTATGATTTCAGAGTAGCTTTCCCAACACTGTCCACATGGCATTTATCTCTAGTATGATTAGAGATGGTGACTTGGCAAGTTATAGGTCTTGCTACTTGAGTGTAAATTCAGTGTCCTTTTATCTATCCACAGGAGGAGAACGATAAAGCCTATCAGATCATTGAGGTTCGGGTGCTGTCCAACTGGGGTCACACGGAGTACACCTGCCTGTACCGCATCAGAGTACACGGTCAGCTCAGTATCAACTAATGGAACAGAGCAGACCACCCGGCCTACATTTGACTGTTCTGTGGATGACTGGAGTCATATAATGCAAAACATAATTGGATGATAATCGGTGCATTACTACTGGTTGAAGAATGTTTCAAGTACATTTTCTCAATCTATTTAGACATGAGCTGCACCTGTTCTGAGACCAAACTGGACTCATGCGTGTTGAGCCCCTTCTCGCTCATGGTTAAACCAGGTTTTACCATGTTCTCTTACGAACAATGGAAGAATGTAAACGTGTACATTTTGTCGATAGTTTGTGTCATTTTAAGTCTACTAATATCAAATGCTTTGAAATATGTATATGCTGCAATTATTAAAATGTAGATTTATTTTATTTTTAAGGGAATTACTGCTCAATTAAGTTAATTATATCTTGCACTGGTCCTTTCAGCCACAGAAGTCAGGCTTTGACCATGAACCTTTTATAGATAATCTACAAGTGCCCAGTTGTAAATCTCATTATTTGTTTGTCCCGATTTACTGATTTAGCAATCTGTGTAATATATTTTTGTAAACTATTTGTAAATTGGCTTGGGACTATACAGGTTATTTTTAATATATACTTTTATTTTTGTATTTTGTAACTTGTAAGACATATTCAAATAAATACCTTCATTTTGAGTTGTAAAGTTACACTCATTGATTTGAGAAAATAATTTTTTTGTTGTTATCATGCCCCACAGCCACCGCTTGGTTGCAGTCTAATTCTCCACCCATCTTCCTGAAGTGTGCACCCATTCACACAGATTCTGACCATAATTTCCAGTCCAGTAAATGGCAATAATGCTCTATGGACAGTGTATATCCTAGACTGAACAGAGACATTTCTTTGAATCCAGGTCCGTGAGCGCTCATTGCAGAATTCTCAAACGCAGCAGTCCCAAGTAGTAGCTAGTCATCTAGGGTGGTAGTATCTCTCGCCCAGTAGGAGTCGCTGTACTCAACAATAAGGGAGGGGCAGCAGTATTAAAGAGTAGCTACTTTCTCTCACAGGAGCTGCTCAGAGAACACGACTCATGCTGCTTTTTGACTAACACCAGTATTACACTAGTGTATACATCCTGATTTTATTCGAGGGAAATTGTTTCCATAGCTAGGGCTGAGAGTGAGGACTTGTGAAGAGCAGGATCAACAACCTCTGCATAATCAAGACCGTTGCTTTTTGAGGAGGTGTTAACCGTCGAAGCTGTAAACGCATGTTCAGTTTGCCATTATGTTAAATGCCTGCTGAAAAGTACCAGTGGCCTAACCTTGGCTCCAAGTCAGAGCAGGTTTGCTGGAGCCATGGCCTAGTGCAACCTGGACTCCGGGGTAGACATAACATGGTAAATGAAAATCCGGGGCACTCAAATTAGTATGATATGTTATGCTTGGAATGGTATTAATTTGTGATGTCCGTCATCCATTTCGTATGAGATGTTACGAATTACAATTTGTATAATATGTTACGTATTGCAATTCGTAGAATGTTACAAATTTGTGATGCGTATGATATGTTTCGAATTGCAATTTGTTTCTAACGTTAACTAGGTGGCTAATGCTAATGTTAGCCAGGTGGCTAATTTTAGCAGGTTTAGGAGTTAGGTTAAAGGGTTAAGGTTGGGGAAGGGCTAGCTAACATGCTAAGTAGTTGCAAAGTAGCTAAAAAGTAGTAAGTAGTTGCTAAAATGCTGAAGTTGTCTGTTATGAGATTTGAACACACAACCATTGGGTTGCTAGATGTTCACGTCATACACCTACCCACCCTACATTCATATAAGTAACTTTCTGTCTTATGTAACCATACCAAAGGTAACGTGATACTAATTTGAGTTTCCTGGATTTTGGTTTACTATGTTACGTCTAGTTTATGAGACCAGCCTGCCCAGTGAGATTTGGCCTGCATACATGAAAACAAAAGTCTGAGCCTTTTGGGTAAAACATTGGGGCAGAGAGGAAGAGGCGAAGTGAGAGGGATAACTGGGCCCAAAATCTGTGTTCTCCAGCAGGTGGCGTTTTTCCGCTCACCAAGCGAGGAGTTTTTGTCTGGAGGTTAATGAAAGAGTGGAATTTAGTCAACAAAAAAAATGAATTGCTTAGTTGCTACGTGTTGCTTATTTGATCGAATATACGTTTTGTAATGTTTAGGTTGTTATGAGTGTAGTGATGTAAGTAGGACAAGTGTCATCCCAGCAACTTTGAGAAAAAACACTTTATATATTAACCTTCGCACCCCTGGGCCAGACCGCTCAATCATAGGACCTACTGAAGAGCTGAGTAAAGACTTAAAGGTCGAGACCGAGTCTGCGTCTCTCACATGGATAGGCAGACCATACCATAAAAATGGAGCTCAATAGGAGAAAGCCCTGCCTCCAGCTGTTTGCTTAGAAATTCTAGGGACAATAAGGAGGCCTGCGTTGTCACACCCTGATCGGGTTCACCTGTCTTTTTAAAAACATTTTTAGTCATTTAGCAGACGCTCTTATCCAGAGCAACTTACAGTTAGTGCACACATTTTTTCATACCATCTCCCTGTGGGAATCAAACCAACAAACCTGGCGTTGCAAGTGCCATGCTCTACCAACTGAGCTACACGGGGCCCACATGTCTTGTGCTTGTCTCCACCCCCCACCAGGTGTCTCCCATCTCCCCTCATTATCCCCTGTGTATTTATACCAATGTTTTCTGTTTGTCTTGTCAAGCTTACCCGCAGTTTTTCCCCGTACTCCTGGTTTGCTATAGTCCCTGTTTTCCAGTTTTTCCCGGTTTTGACCATTCTGCCTGCCCCGACCCTGCCTGCCGTTTCTGTACCTTTCGGACTCTGCTCTGTATTACTGACCTCTGCCTGCCCTTGACCTGTCGTTTGTCTGCCCCCTGTTTTTGTAAATAAACATTTAGCTATTTCGAACTGTCTGCAACGCTTCCTGGGATTTGCCCATTTTTATCGCCACTTTATCCGGGGTTACAGCACCCTGGCTTCTCCTCTGTCTGCACTCACCTCTCCCAAGGTTCCGTTCACGTGGTCCTCAGCTGCGGACCGGGCATTCCGGGACCGCAAACACTGCTACACCACAGCTCACATATTAGTTCATCCTGACCCGTCCCGTCAGTTCGTGGTGGAGGCCGACGCTTCGGATGTCGGAGTAGGGGCTGTCCTGTCCCAGCGTTCTGCCCTGGACCTCAAGCTGCATCCCTGCGCTGCCTTCTCCCATCGTCTTAATGCCACGGAGAGGAATTATGATGTGGGGAATCGTGAGCTTCTCGCGGTGAAGATGGCGCTGGAGGAGTGGAGGCACTGGTTGGAGGGGCGGAACATCCTTTCATTGTGTGGACGGATCATAAGAACCTGGAATATCTCCGCACCGCCGAGCGTCTCAATTCCAGGCAAGCTAGGTGGGCCCTGCTTTTCACCTGGTTTAACTTCTCCCTCTCCTACCGCCCGGGTTCCAAGAATATCAAGTCGGATGCGCTCTCACACCGCTATAGCCCCGTGGCTACCCCATTGGACCCTGAGACCATCCTCCCCACATCGTGTCTGGCGGTGGCTCTCAGCTGGGGAATTGAGAAGCATGTCCGTGAGGTGCAGCGTTCCCAGCCGAACCCTGGGGGGGGGGGGGGCAGATAACCAGATGTTTGTTACTGACACTGTCCGCCCCTCGGTCCTGGAGTGGGCCCACTCCTCCAGGCTTACCTGCCACCCGGGTTCCTGCCGGACCCTGGCCTTTTGTGCGACAATGGTTTTGGTGACCTACCATGGTCCCTAACGTGTCCGCATTCGTCGCCGCCCACATGATCTGTTCGCAGAATAAGACTCCTCGGCAAGCTCCGGCTGGTCTCCTTCAATCCCTTCCTGTCCCTTACCATCCCTGGTCACACAAATCCCTGGACTTCGTCACTGGTCTCCCCCCGTCTGATGGCAAAACCGTCATCCTTACTGTGGTGGACCGGTTTTCCAAAGCCGCCCATTTCATTCCTCTCCCCAAACTACCCTCTGCCAAAGAGACTGCACAGCTCATGGTGCAGCACGTCTTCCGGATCCATGGACTCCCGGTGGACATGGTGTCCGACCGGGGTCCTCAGTTCTCGTCCCGGTTCTGGAAGGCGTTCTGCACGCTCATTGGGTCGTCGGCCAGCCTGTCCTCCGGGTTCCACCCCCCAGTCTAACGGCCAGTCGGAGCGAGCCAATCAGGACCTGGAGACGACTCTTCGCTGCCTCCGCCAACCCCATCACATGGAGCCAGCAACTCATGTGGGTTGAGTACGCCCGCAACACCCTTCCCTGCTCTGCCACTCTCGCCTTTTGAGTGTTCCCTGGGATATCACCCCCCCCCCCCCCCTTCCCAGAGGAAGAGGTCGGCATACCCTCGGCCCAGATGTTCGTCCTCCGCTGTCGCCGTACCTGGAAGAGAGCCCGGTTGGCTCTTCTCAAGACCACTTCCAGGTATCGACAACAGGCGGACCACCACCGGACCCCGGCTCCCTAGTATCGTCTCGGGCAGAGGGTATGGCTGTCCACTCGGGATCTGCCCCTCCAGGTGGAGTCCCGCAAACTTTCCCCCCGTTTTATCGGCCCTTTCCCCATCTCCAAGATCCTTAGCACCTCTGCTGTTCGTCTTATGTTGCCCCGTACCCTCCGTATACATCCCACTTTTCATGTGTCTAGGATTACTGACCTCTGCCTGCCCTTGACCTGTCGTTTGCCTGCCCCGTTTTTGTAAATAAACGTTTTGATATTTCAAACTGTCTGCATCTGGGTCTTATCCTGAGCCTTGATATGTGTCTTGTGACCATAGCGTACGTGTAGGTATATACGGCAGGACCAAATCGGAGAGATAGGTAGGAGCAAGTCCATGTAATGCATTGTAGGTTAGCAGTAAAACCTTAATCAGCCCTAGCCTTAACAGGAAGCCAGTGTAGAGAGGCTAGCACTGGAGTAATATGATAACATGTTTTGGTTCTAGTCCAGATTCTAGCAGATGTATTTAGCACTAACTGAAGTTTATTTAGTGCTTTATCCGGATTGTCGGAGAGTAGAGCATTGCAGTACTCTAATCTAGAAGTGACAAAAGCATGGATTAGCTTTTCTGCATTTTTGGACAAAAGTTTCTGATTTTTGCAATGTTACGAAGATGGAAAAAAGCTGCCCTTGAAATATTATTGATATGTTCGTCAAAAGAAAGATCAGGGTCCAGAGTAACGCAAAGGTCCTTCACAGTTTTATTTGAGATGATTGTGCAACCATCAAGATTAATTGTCAGATCAAACAGCAGATCTCTTTGTTTCTTGGGACCCAGAACTAGCATCTCTGTTTTGTCCGAGTTTAAAAGTAAAACATTTGCCACCATCCACTTCCTTATGTCTGAAACACAGGCTTCTAGGGTAGGCAATTTTGGGGCTTCACCATGTTTCATCGAAATCTACAGCTGTGTGTTGTCCGCGTAGCAATGAAAGTTGACATTGTGTTTCCGAATGACATCACCAAGAGGTAGAATATATATACACTGCTCAAAAAAATAAAGGGAACACTTAAACAACACAATGTAACTCCAAGTCAATCACACTTCTGTGAAATCAAACTGTCCACTTAGGAAGCAACACTGATTGACAATACATTTCACATGATGTTGTGCAAATGGAATAGACAACAGGTGGAAATTATAGGCAATTAGCAAGACACCCCCAATAAAGGACTGGTTTTGCAGGTGGTGACCACAGACCACTTCTCAGTTCCTATGCTTCCTGGCTGATGTTTTGGTCACTTTTGAATGCTGGCGGTGCTTTCACTCTAGTGGTAGCATGAGACGGAGTCTACAACCCACACAAGTGGCTCAGGTAGTGCAGCTCATCCAGGATGGCACATCAATGCGAGCTGTGGCAAGAAGGTTTGCTGTGTCTGTCAGCGTACTGTCCAGAGCATGGAGGCGCTACCAGGAGACAGGCCAGTACATCAGGAGACGTGGAGGAGGCCGTAGGAGGGCAACAACCCAGCAGCAGGACTGCTACCTCCGCCTTTGTGCAAGGAGGAGCAGGAGGAGCACTGCCAGAGCCCTGCAAAATGACCTCCAGCAGGCCACAAATGTGCATGTGTCTGCTCAAACGGTCAGAAACAGACTCCATGAGGGTAGTATGAGGGCCCGACGTCCACAGGTGGGGGTTGTGCTTACAGCCCAACACCGTGCCGGACGTTTGGCATTTGCCAGAGAACACCAAGATTGGCAAATTCGCCACTGGCGCCCTGTGCTCTTCACAGATGAAAGCAGGTTCACACTGAGCATGTGACAGACGTGACAGAGTCTGGAGACGCCGTGGAGAACGTTCTGCTGCCTGCAACATCCTCCAGCATGACCGGTTTGGCGGTGGGTCAGTCACGGTGTGGGGTGGCATTTCTTTGGGGGGCCGCACAGCCCTCCATGTGCTCGCCAGAGGTAGCCTGACTGCCATTAGGTACCAAGATGAGATCCTCAGACCCCTTGTGAGACCATATGCTGGTGCGGTTGGCCCTGGGTTCCTCCTAATGCAAGACCATGCTAGACCTCATGTGGCTGGAGTGTGTCAGCAGTTCCTGCAAGAGGAAGGCATTGATGCTATGGCCTGGCCCGCCCGTTCCCCAGACCTGAATCCAATTGAGCACATCTGGGACATCATGTCTCGCTCCATCCACCAACGCCACGTTGCACCACAGACTGTCCAGGAGTTGGCGGATGCTTTAGTCCAGGTCTGGGAGGAGATCCCTCAGGAGACCATCCGCCACCTCATCAGGAGCATGCCCAGGCGTTGTAGGGAGGTCATACAGGCACTTGGAGGCCACACACACTACTGAGCCTCATTTTGACTTGTTTTAAGGACATTACATCAAAGTTGGATCAGCCTGTAGTGTGGTTTTCCACTTTAATTTTGAGGGTGACTCCAAATCCAGACCTCCATGGGTTGATACATTTGATTTCCATTGATAATTTTTGTGTGATTTTGTTGTCAGCACATTCAACTATGTAAAGAAAAAAGTATTTAATAAGATTATTTCATTCATTTCGATCTAGGATGTGTTATTTTAGTGTTCCCTTTATTTTTTTGAGCAGTGTATATATATATATATATATATATATATATATATATATATATATATATAGTGAAAACAATAGTGGTCCTAAAACATAACCTTGAGGAACACAAACTTACCATTGATTTGTCAGAGGACAAACCATCCACAGAGACAAACTGATAACTTTCCGACAGATAAAATCTAAACAAGGCAAGAAAGTGTAGACCAATTAGGGTTTCCAATCTCTCCAAAAGAATATGGTGATCGATGATGTCAAAAGCGGCACTAAGGTCTAGGAGCACAGATGCAGAGCCTTGGTCTGACACCATTAAAAGGTCATTTACCATCTTCACGAGTGCAGTCTCAGGACTATGATGGGGTCTAAAACCAGACTGGAGTGTTTTGTATACATTACAATGAGGGGAAAAAGTATTTGATCCCCTGCTGATTTTGTACGTTTGCCCACTGACAAAGACATGATCAGTCTATCATTTTAATGGTAGGTTTATTTGAACAGTGAGAGACAGAATAACAACAAAAAAATCCAGAAAAACGCATGTCAAAAATGTTATAAATTGATTTGCATTTTAATGAGGGAAATAAGTATTTGACCCCTCTGCAAAACATGACTTAGTACTTGGTGGCAAAACCCTAGTACTTGGTGGCAATCACAGAGGTCAGACGTTTCTTGTAGTTGGCCACCAGGTTTGCACACATCTCAGGAGGGATTTTGTCCCACTCCTCTTTGCAGATCTTCTCCAAGTCATTAAGGTTTTGAGGCTGACGTTTGGTAACTCGAACCTTCAGCTCCCTCCACAGATTTTCTATGGGATTAAGGTCTGGAGACTGGCTAGGCCACTCCAGGACCTTAATGTGCTTCTTCTTGAGCCACTCCTTTATTGCCTTGGCTGTGTGTTCTGGGTCATTGTCATGCTGGAATAGCCATCCACGACCCATTTTCAATGCCCTGGCTGAGGGAAGGAGGTTCTCACCCAAGATTTGACGGTACAAGACCCCGTCCATCGTCCCTTTGATGCAGTGAAGTTGTCCTGTCCCCTTAGCAGAAAAACACCCCCAAAGCATTATGTTTCCACCTCCATGTTTGACGGTGGGGATGTTGTTCTTGGGGTCATAGGCAGCATTCCTCCTCCTCCAAACACGGCGAGTTGAGTTGATGCCAAAGAGCTCGATTTTGGTCTCATCTGACCACAACACTTTCACCCAGTTCTCCTCTGAATCATTCAGATGTTCATTGGCAAACTTCAGACGGCCCTGTATATGTGCTTTCTTGAGCAGGGGGACCTTGCGGGCGCTGCAGGATTTCAGTCCTTCACGGCGTAGTGTGTTACCAATTGTTTTCTTGGTGACTATGGTCCCAGCTGCCTTGAGATCATTGACAAGATCCTCCTGTGTAGTTCTGGGCTGATTCCTCACCATTCTCATGATCATTGCAACTCCACGAGGTGAGATCTTGCATGGAGCCCCAGGCCGAGGGAGATTGACAGTTATTTTGTGTTTCTTCCATTTGCGAATAATCGCACCAACTGTTGTCACCTTCTCACCAAGCTGCTTGGCGATGGTCTTGTAGCCCATTCCAGCCTTGTGTAGGTCTACAATCTTGTCCCTGACATCCTTGGAGAGCTCTTTGGTCTTGGCCATGGTGGAGAGTTTGGAATCTGATTGATTGATTGCTTCTGTGGACAGGTGTCTTTTATACAGGTAACAAGCTGAGATTAGGAGCACTCCCTTTAAGAGTGTGCTCCTAATCTCAGCTCGTTACCTGTATAAAAGACACCTGGGAGCCAGAAATCTATCTGATTGAGAGGGGGTCAAATACTTATTTCCCTCATTAAAATGCAAATCAATTTATAACATTTTTGACACGTGTTTTTCAGGATTTTTTTTGTTGTTATTCTGTCTCTCACTGTTCAAATAAACCTACCATTAAAATTATAGACTGATCATTTCTTTGTCAGTGGGCAAATGTACAAAATCAGCAGGGGATCAAATACTTTTTCCCTTACTGTATTTATCTTCTGGAAGGCAGTGAGTTGCTGCGCAACAGCTTTTTCTACAATTTATTAGAGGAAAGGGAGATTCGATATAGGCCGATAGTTTTTGAAACATTTTCCAGTTCAAGGTTTGGCTTTTTCAGGAGAGGCTTTATTACACATCCGAAGGATAGGGAGACGTATATTATGTTCAACATAGGAGGGCCAAGCACAGGAAGTAACTATTTGAGTAGTTAAGTTGGAATAGGGTCCAGTAGGCAGCTGGAAGGTTTAGAGGCCATGACTATTTTTGTGAATGTGTCGAGAGATACAGGATTTAAAAACTTGAGTGTCTCCATTGAGCCTATGTCCTGGCAGTTCTGGGTATTACGCAAGGTTACATTTAGATCCTTGGTTAGGTGGTTAA
Organism: Coregonus lavaretus; assembly: GCF_964263955.1. NCBI lineage: Eukaryota > Metazoa > Chordata > Actinopteri > Salmoniformes > Salmonidae > Coregonus > Coregonus lavaretus. Next base: position 82,441,117 of record NC_139988.1, on the reverse strand, counting down.
CTGATTTGTGTACACTGAAGTCCTTGGGTAGTTGGAGAGAGTCTGGAAGGGCATCTAGGAATCTTTGGGTTGCCCGAGAATTTATAGCGCAGCTTTTGATAATCCTTGGTTGGGGTCTGAGCAGATTATTTGTTGCGATTTCACTATTGGTGGTCCAATAGTCCAGGATTATGAGGAAAAACATTTAGATCCACAATATTTATTCCACGGGACAAAACTAGATCCAGGGTATGACTGGGGCAATGCGTAGGTCCGGAGACATGTTGGACAAAACCCACTGAGTCGGTGGACTTTTCCATGTGAATATTGAAGTCACCAAACATTTGAATACTATCTGCCATAACTACGAGGTCCAATAGGAATTCAGAGAACTCGGTAAGGATATGGTCACTGATGTAACCAGGAGGAGAGGCTTCATTTAACACAGTAAATTCAACAGGCTTGAGCCATGTTTCAGTCAGGCCAATCACATCAAGGTTATGATCAGTGATTAGTTCATTGACTGTGACTGCCTTGAAAGTGAGGGATCTAACATTAAGTAGTCCTATTTTGATATTATCACAATCTCTTTCAATAATGACAGGAATAGAGGTGGTCTTTATTCCAGTGAGATTGCTAAGGCGAACACAGCCATGTTTAGTTTTGTCCAACCTAGATGGAGGCACAGATACGGTCTCAATGGGGGAAAGCTGAGCTGACTACCCTGACTGTGCTAGTGGCAGTCTCCACTAAACTGGCAGGCTGGCTAACAGCCTGCTGCCTGGCCTGCACCCTATCTCATTGTGGCTCTAGATTTAAAAAACATTTGATCACAAAAAAAGGTAACTGTAATAAAAGGATGAAAATGTGTTTCACCTAAAATAGTGAAATGAAAGTGGCCTAAATTTAGCGGGGAATCTTGAACCTAACGCCCCAGACTGTATGCGCTAGTACCTGACTTGGATGTAAACAACATCAAGACCATAGCCAAAGATACAGTATTTATACATTTCCGTTAGAGATCGCCGCCTCTGTGAAGTGCGCGTGGGCACAAACTCAATCTGTCCTTGCACTCCATCTAAACAAAGCTATTTTTAAAGACTTTGGCAAAGCATCAAGTCTATAAAACGTAATGTACTGTGTTCGTAACATATTCTGGTTTTGGGAACAGAAACATTTATTAAGATCAGATGTTTCATCGATGAGAAAATTAGCAGAATTTCGACACAGTTTCACCCAGTTCCATCCTCTCCCTCAACCTGCGACTGAACTTCCTCTCACTACCATTTTTGGTGGTGAGAAAATGTTCTAAACGGATGCTTCAGCTTTATAGCCCTTGTGCCGTATCTGGGTTTCCCTTTCTGTCTGTGCAAATAGACATACTAACTACGGCAAGAAGAATGGGTCACAGCTAGGTATTTTTAGTGCATCCGCTTTCTGCACTTTCTATGTCAACGTCTTGTTGTTAGGCCGAGCTGCTGGGAACAAACAATGATGTCGGAGCAGGAGGCTCTGAAGTGCTCCAGTGCGAGAAACCGTGGAGGAACGCAGCGGGTTGAAGGGAAACTGCGAGCCAGTGTGGAAAAAGGAGATTACTATGAGGCTCACCAGATGTACAGAACCTTATTTTTTAGGTAAGACATTTTCGTTAGGCCGGCGAGATTATTAGTTGGTTTTTGGGCCTCCCTTTTCCATATCGTTCTGCTTGTTAACCATGCTGCCTGCATTATAGTGTATGATTGGTATATTCAAGGTACTGCCCCACCCACTCGGGTCAGTCCTTCTTTTTGTTTGGACAGTTTTATGCGTCAATCACGCCAAGTCACAAAATGGGACACAGCACGCGAGCTAGCATAGCTAATGTCGCAATATAAGATAGCCAGCCAACCCATCTCGTTTGTCTCACTAACTACCCATAAATGTACGTTTTTGTTTATTAAAGATACAGTTCACTGACCTGACACACTGACAAACAGACTGTAATCTCCAGCCCAGTAACAACCATGTCATATACAAGTAGTAGCTAACGCTAGTTGGCTATCTAGCTAGTTCGAGTGTGTGTAGTTAGCCATCGTTAGCAAACTAGTTTGTTTTAGCTACATTTCCTAACCAGCTAGCTAGCCAACTTTGCTACACATGCACAATCAATTTAGCTATGGGTTTTGGTATTGCCCATGGTTCCTAACCTCCCATCACTATTTCATAGCAGTGGTGTCATCATCAATCATTGGGTGTCATTCATTCATTTGCTGTTGTACTTTAATGGTTTTGACAGTCATGACAGGTAGCCTAACTTTACATGAGAACTGTGTGAGCCTAGTAACTGACAGTTCACTGTGATTTACTGTCGTGTATTGAGAAACGTTGGCCCAGTGACTGAGTATTACTTTTCAGCCCTCATTATTTCATAGGCAGGGGGACCACCACACTACCATTCGTACTGTCACTTGCTTAACCTGGTTTGAATGCAGTTTGTCATTGAAATGACATTTGCCATCTCTGTTTGACACAGGTATATTTCACAGGCAAAGCATGCCGATGCCAGGGAGTTGATGTACAATGGCGCCCAGCTCTTCTTCAGCTACAACCAGGTATAAGAAGGCCTGACGCTGGGGCATTCATTACATTTCTGTAGTTTTTGTAGTATTTATTTTTAAGGAGCCCAATGGCTATAGCAATTTTAATTATTCTCAACTAAACAGTTGTGAGTTCTGTGGCAAATTACAGATTTTTGTCATACACAGCTAAACAGTGCTGCAGACCTGTCAATGTTGGTGCTAGAGTCTTTGGAGAAATCCGAGGCAAAGGTAGAGGACGAAGACTTAGGTGAGCTAACGTGTAATAATTAATTGTAATTAAACAATATAAACACAGTTAGTGTCAGTGTGCCGTAGTCACTGTGTTGAGCTCCTCTGGGTTGTATTGCAGAGCAACTGGCAAAGCTGTTCAGTTTGATGGACCCCAACTCCCCAGAGAGAGTAGCTTTTGTGTCCCGCGCACTGAAGTGGTCCACAGGTGGCTCGGGGAAGCTGGGCGCCCCCAAACTGCATCAGCTCCTAGCAGTCACCTTGTGGAAAGGTATTCGGTAGAAAACTCTGAACATTAAACTGCAAGGATATCATTTTAATGTGTCCCTGAAGAGGTTGAATATGATATAATTCTATCTGTTTAGAGCAAAACTACAGTGAGTCTCGCTACCACTTCTTGCACTCCTCTGATGGAGAGGGCTGTGCCCAGATGCTGGTGGAGTACTCGGCGCAGCGGGGCTTTCGCAGTGAGGTGGACATGTTTGTGACGCAGGCCGTCCTACAGTAAGTCTCTGTCTCTCTCTGTTTCCCTGCACCCAGGTCCGTTTTCAATCTGTCAGCAAAAGCTGCTTGTTCTGTTTAATCGCTTGTTCACCTCTGTCCCTCCTCCCGCTCTCTCTCTCTCTCTCCCCCTCCCTGCTCAGGTTCCTCTGTTTAAAGAACAAAAACAGTGCGTCTGTAGTTTTCAGCACATATACACAGAAACACCCCTCTATAGAGAAGGACCCTCCCTTTGTGCAGCCCTTGCTCAACTTCATCTGGTTTCTCTTGCTGGCAGTGGATGGGTAAGGCCATGTTTATTCAACCACCAAACCCTTCAGGGAATAAAACACACATTGTTTTTCCAGGTTCTCATAGACGTGCCTCACCTTTTGTGTTCTCCTCTGCAGAGGCAAATTAACAGTGTTCACAGTGCTATGTGAGCAGTATCAGCCTTCCCTGAAGAGGGACCCTATGTATAATGAGGTGAGCTTGACCCTTTAATGAGTGTTCCTCACGTAGCATTGTAACTCGGCATGGTGTCTAATGATTTTTTCCCCCTTCTCCTCTACCCCTCCTGTTACATTGACTGCCTGCTGCGTCAGTATCTCGACAGAATAGGACAGCTTTTCTTCGGGGTGCCACCCAAACAGTCCTCATCATATGGTGGATTGCTAGGTAAGTGCTTGTGACGGTCATCTCTTAAATACCAGGCATAGACTAAGAACTATTTTTACAAACCCATCCTGATCACCATTGAAAGCTGCGTTGGTGAAACGGTATGTTTTTGTGTTTCATTGAAGTGTGTTCTGTATCTGTCAGGAAACCTGTTGAACAGCCTGATGGGCTCAGGTGAGGATGAGGAGGGAGAGGAAGCACAGGAGCACGGCAGCCCCATCGAACTGGACTGAGAGCACCCGGGGGTAGAAGAGGCGTACTGGTCTCCTCCTGCCCCCTCCCCCCAGTTCTCCCAGACATCCAACCAGAACCCGAACAAAGAGCAGGCCAAACCATCCCTCTCAGCACTGCCTGGACTGCGCCAAAATGCAAACTCCTTCCGTTTGAGTTAATATTATAATATTTTTAGTTTTATTTTAATATTTTTTGTTTCTTAGTTTTGGACAATTTTCTGTGTAGGTTTTTTTTTTTTTTTTTTTTTTAAGGATAAGAGAGCAACTGCAATCCTTCCTTCCCTGGACTTATTATCTCTCATCCACAGGGACAGAAAAGATTCAACAATGGCTGCGTATTAATTTCAGTCATAATTCAACTCATAAAATAACATGTCGTCCTGGGATACAACAACAAAGAAACCCCCTTTTCATTCTAGGGAGTGCTGCTTTTTCTCCTCATGCACCATGCATCCACCACAGGTGCAGGTAGTAATTTGTATTAAAAAGTTACTATAAACAACTTGTAATCCATGTAAATGTTCAACAATAATCAAGAGTGATAGGGGTGTGGTGAGCTGCATGGTGTAGAGGGAGAGACATACCTGTCAGGCATCGTACACCTGGCAGCAAGTTAAGTCGACAGGAGTGGATGTGTAGATGGCACAGGAGGTTGGTGGCACCTTAATTGGGGAGGACAGGCTCGCAGTAATGGCTGGAGTGGAATGGTATCAAACACATGGTTTCTATGTGTTTGATGCCATTCAATTAGCGCCGCTCCAGCCATTATTATGAGTCATCCTCCGCTCAGCAGCCTCCACTGGTAGATGGGTATGCTCAGATCATATACCTGGGTGTGTGTGTGTTGGTGAATGTATTTGGCATGCTCATGTGAATGCGAATCAGTTCCGTTGAAGTCTTCTAATACATCGGGAGCCTCCACCCCCCCATACATTGTCAGTTTGAGTTGGGTGACTGCTCCATTTTGTCGGTCCAGGTATTTGACTGTCCAGAAAAACTAAGAAGATAAGATTAAACAGTTTAAAATAAAAAATCCCAGCCTACTGTAGAATTCTGTTGTCTATATCCAGAAGCATAATTATTCATCTCACCGGGTTTGGTTTAAATATACTCCAGTATCCAACAGGAAGATTCCTTTACGTGCATGGAGGGAGTATACAGTGGTTGTTTAAGTAATTTCTTTGACATTTTCCTCTGCTAAATTACTATACATGTTTTAGGAATTTCTTGAATTAATGTTTCAGGAAAAAAAAGTGTGAAAGGTCTTACAGGTTCTTATCTATTGTGAAATTATAACTGCTATAGAAATTCTCACGTGAATCTTCCAAGCTACTTTAACAGCCACATCCTTCAAATATTATTATGAAAGTTACAACTTTTATAATAGCCATGATGTCCATAAGTGTTACTACTATAACATATGCCATTTAGCAGACACTTTTATCCAAAGCTGCTTAGTCAATCGTGCATACATTTTACGTATGGGTGGTCCCAGCAGTCGAACCCACTACTCAAGCGTTTCATGCTCTACCAACTGAGCCACAAAGGATCACTACAAATACCTCTTGCAACAGCTTAAGGAAATAAGTTAATGCCATTGATTACATCATTATTCAATGCACTAACTCAACAAGATACGTAGCCTGGATAGCATTAAAGGCCTGAATGTATTATTCCTCCTGCTGTGTGTCGTATGTACGGTAATGCACAGAATATTTAAGGAACGCTACCGGAGTTGTGGGGTATGTGTGATCAAAGGCTTTTTAGACAGACCGGGTCACTGGCAAGCAAGCCAGCATGTTGAACATAACATTTAGTTTTTGATCATTTCATTTTAATGCAAATGGGGGTTGTTTGCTTTTTAAATGATTCACTAATTGAGTAAATAAACACAAATGATGATAGCTTCTCTGTCCTCACTGTCTTTTTAAAGAACGCTGGGCTTGAAAGAGTTGGTAGCTTTCAGAGGAGTCAATACAAATGCCCAATATCACCATTTTGTTTATTTCAATCATGTACAGTTGAAGTCGGAAGTTTACATACACCTTAGCCAAATACATTTAAACTCAGCTTTTCACAATTCCTGACATTTAATCCTAGTAAAAATTCCCTGTTTTAGGTCAGTTAGGATCACCACTTTATTTTAAGAATGTGAAATGTCAGAATAATAGTAGAGAATGATTTATTTCAGCTTTTATTTATTTCATCACATTCCCAGTGGGTCAGAAGTTTACATACACTCAATTAGTATTTGGTAGCATTGCCTTTAAATTGTTTGACTTGGGTCAAATGTTTCGGGTAGCCTTCCACAATAAATGGGGTGAATTTTGGCCCATTCCTCCTGACAGAGCTGGTGTAACTGAGTCAGGTTTGTAGGCCTCCTTGCTCGCACACGCTTTTTCAGTTCTGCCCACACATTTTCTATAGGATTGAGGTCAGGGCTTTGTGATGGCCACTCCAATACCTTGACTTTGGAAGTATGCTTGGGGTCATTGTCCATTTGGAAGACCCATTTGCGACCAAGATTTAACTTCCTGACTTATGTCTTGAGATGTTGCTTCAATATATCCACATACATTTCCTCCCTCATGATGCCATCTATTTTGTGAAGTGCACCAGTCCCTCCTGCAGCAAAGCACCCCCACAGCATGATGCTGCCACCCCCGTGCTTCACGGTTGGGATGGTGTTCTTCGGCTTGCAAGCACCCCCTTTTTCCTCCAAACATAAGTGGTCATTATGGACAAACAGTTCTATTTTTGTTTCATCAGACCAGAGGACATTTCTCCAAAAAGTACGATCTTTGTCCCCATGTGCAGTTGCAAACCGTAGTCTGGCTTTGTGTATGTAAACTTCTGACCCACTGGAATTGTGATACAGTGAATTATAAGCCAAATAATCTGTCTGTAAACAATTGTTGGAAAAATTACTGGTGTCATGCACAAAGTAGATGTCCTAACAGACTTGCCAAAACTATAGTTTGTTAACAAGACATTTGTGGAGTGGTTGAAAAACGAGTTTTAATGACTCCAACCTAAGTGTATGTACACTTCCGACTTCAACTGTATGTTCAGACATTATTACAATAATATACAAAATGTAATTTCAGTACAAATACATACACAAGTATACAATCATTGAAATGCAGTTAAGTTTAACGGCATTGTATGAATCGGTTATCTATAATGTTAGTTTATCTTTCAATAATGGCGTAGCAAGGAGCTCTTCCTATCTAGGATCAGTCTAGACTTGAAGAGGGAGTGTCATATCAATCGGGCAATTAATTGATCAATTTATGTAACGTATTGGCTATAGGCAACATACCTAATCCAAATGAAATACTGAAAAATTAAAATATGCACGTGTACAGTCCTCCAGGAGCCTAGTTGACACCTAGTGGGCACTAAACAAATGCAGTTTTAAGGCGAGACAATCCATACAGGGGACGTACAGTGCCTTCAGAAAGTATTCATACCCCTTAACTTATTCCACATTTTGTTGTCTTACAGCCTGAATTCAAACTGGATTTTTTTTTTTTTTGTCTCACCCATCTACACACAATACCCCATAATGACAAAGTGAAAACATGTTTTTAGAAATGTTTGCTAATTTATTGAAAATGAAATACAGAAAGATCTCATTTACATACACTACCGTTCAAAAGTTTGGGGTCACTTAGAAATGTCCTTGTTTTCGAAAGAAAAGTAATTTTTTTGTCCATTAAAATAACATCAAATTGATCAGAAATACAGTGTAGACATTGATAATGTTGTAAATGGCTATTGTAGCTGAAAACGGCAGATTTTTTATGGAATATCTACAGAGGCCCATTATCAGCAACCATCAGTCCTGTGTTCCAATGGCACGTTGTGTTTGCTAATCCAAGTTTATCATTTTAAAAGGCTAATTGATCATTAGAAAACCGTTTTGCAATTATGTTAGCACAGCTGAAAACTGTTGTGCTGAATAAAGAAGCAATAAAACTGGCCTTCTTGAGACTAGTTGAGTATCTGGAGCAACAGCAATTGTGACAAATACATTAGAGTGTCTAGTTTGAGAAACAAGACGCCTCACAGGTCCTCAACTGGCAGCTTCATTAAATAGTACCCGCAAAACACCAGTCTCAACGTCAACAGTGAAGAGGCGACTCCGGGATGCTGACCTTCTAGGCAGAGTTGCAAAGAAAAAGCCATATCTCAGACTGGCCAATAAAAATAAAAGATTAAGATGGGCAAAAGAACAGACACTGGACAGAGGAAGATTGGAAAAAAGTGTTATGGACAGACGAATCGAAGTTTGAGGTGTTCGGATCACAAAGAACATTTGTGAGATGCAGACCAAATGAAAAGATGCTGGAGGAGTGCTTGATGCCAACTGTCAAGCATGGTTGAGGCAAAGTGATGGTCTGCGGGTGCTTTGGTGGTGGTAAAGTGGGAGATTTGTACATGGTAAAAGGGATCTTGAAGAAGGAAGGCTATCATTCCATTTTGCAACGCCATGCCATACCCTGTGGACGGCGCTTGTTTGGAGGCAATTTCCTCCTACAACAGGACAATGACCCAAAGCACAGCTCCAAACTATGCAAGAACTATTTAGGGAAGAAGCAGTCAGCTGGTATTCTGTCTATAATGGAGTGGCCAGCAGTCACCGGATCTCAACCCTATTGAGCTGTTATGGGAGCAGCTTGACCGTATTTCTACGTAAGAAGTGCCCATCAAGCCAATCCAACTTGTGGGAGGTGCTTCAGGAAGCATGGGGTGAAACCTCTTCAGATTACCTCAACAAATTGACAACTAGAATGCCAAAGGTCTGCAAGGTTGTAATTGCTGCAAATGGAGGATTCTTTGTCGAAAGCAAAGTTTGAAGGACACAATTATTATTTCAATTAAAAATCATTATTTCTAACCTTGTCAATGACTACATTTCCTATTCATTTTGCTATATTTCCTATTCAAACTCATTTCATGCATGTTTTCATGGAAAACAAGGACATTTCTAAGTGACCCCAAACCTTTGAACGGTAGTGTAATTATTCACACCCCTGAGTCAATACTTTGTAGAAGCACCATTGGCAGCGATTACAGCTGTGAGTCTTTGTGTAAGCTTTCCACACCTGGATTGTGCAACATTTGTCCATTATTCTTTTCAAAATTCTTCAAGCTCTGGGAAATTGGTTGTTGATCATTGCTAGACAACCATTTTCAGGTCTTGCCATAGATTTTAAAATAGATTTAGGGTCAAAACTGTAACTAGGACACTCAGGAACATTCACTGTCTTCTTGGTAAGCAACTCCAGTGTAGATTTGGCCTTGTGTTTTAGGTTATTGTCCTCCTGAAAGGTGAATTCATCTCCCAGTGTCTGTTGGAAAGCAGACTGAAAACAGGTTTTCCTCTAGGCTTTTGCCTGTGCTTAGCTCCATTCTGTTTCTTTTTTATCCTGAAAAACTCCCCAGTCTTTCACGATTACAAGCATACCCATAACATGATGCAGCCACCACTATGCCAGAAAATATGGAGAGGGGTACTCAGTAATGTGTTGTATTGGATTTGCCCCAAACATAACACTTTGTATTCAGGAAAAAAAGTTAAATTGCTTTACCACATTTTTTGCAGTATTGCTTCAGTGCCTTGTTGCGAACAGGATGCATGTTTTGGATTTTTTAAAATTCTGTACAGGCTTCCTTTTCACTCTGTCAATTAGGTTAGTATTGTGGAGTAACTACAATGTTGTTGATCCATCCTCCGTTTTCACCTATCACAGACATTAAACTCTGTAACTGTTTTAAAGTCACCATAGGACTCATGGTGAAATCCCTGAGCGGTTTCCTTCCTCTCCGGCAACTGAGGTAGGAAAGATGCCTGTATCTTTGTAGTGACTGGGTGTATTGATACACCATCCAAAAGCGTAATTAATAACTTCACCATGCTCAAACGGATATTGAATGTCTGCTTTTCTATTTTTACCCATCTACCAATAGGTGCCCTTCTTTGCGAGGCATTGGAAAACCTCACTGGTCTTTGTGGTTGAATCTGTGTTTGAAATTCACTGCTCGACTGAGGGACCTTACAGAAAATTGTATGTGTGGGGCACGGAGATGAGTCATTCAAAAATCATGTTAGACACTATTATTGCACATAGAGTGAGTCCATGCAACTTATTATGTAAGTTGTTAAGCAAATCTTTACTCCTGAACTGATCTAGTCTTGCCATAACAAAGGGGTTGAACGCTTATTGACTCAAGACTTTTCAGCTTTTCATTTTTTATTAATTTGTAAACATTTTGAATAACATAATTCCACTTTGACATTATGGGGTAGTGTGTATAGGCCAGTGGCCAATTTTTGGGACATTTAATCATTTTTAAATTCAAAACAAAATGTGAAAAAAGTGAAGGGGTGTGAATACTTTCTGAAGGCACTGTAGATGTATGGGACAGGGGATGTAGTTGATATCCTCAGGTCCTGGACTGCAGAGTGAGGCGTTGAACCATGTCTGAGATGTGAGCCATGCCTGGCTGTTGGGCCTGGTGCTTGATGGACTCTAGTGTCTGCACCTGTCAAGAAAAAACAAAAAGGTGACTAAGAAATAAACCATATTCTGTATTGTGTATACAGATATAGTGATTATCTCTCCATGTTTTATTGTTATTGCACCTAAAACTGCCTGTGTTTTACTCACAGAGGTGCGTGTGTCACAGTAGCTGTGCTTGTGGCTCAGATTCCACAGGTTGACAGACAGCTGGTTGAGTTTGTTGTTGCGTAGCTCCCCATGAGCCAGGATGCAGCCAAACAGAGTGAAGGCCAGACTACCCTGTCTACGAACACTCTATAACATAAAGAGGAAGGGATAAGAGATGACAGTTAAGTAAAAGTTATATGGAAAAATACAAAGAACATAATGTATAAGCAGTGACTTCCTCAGACACAGGGATAGTGTGTGTCCTACCTCATCTCTACCCAAGCTCTTGAGATGGTCCAGCACATGTCCAATCAGAGTTTCACATAACTTGTTGATCTCTGCCACAAACTTGGGATCTCCTCCATAAAGTGTTTCATTAGAGTCCACTGGAAAAGAGAAAGGAAGGGTGTGTGTTAGCTGGCTTTGACTCCAATTATCCTTTCATTTCACTCTTCTAGATTTCTAAAGCCTACTCTGAGAGATCAATAATCATATGGTCCTCTGTAGCTCAGTTGGTAAAGCATGGGCTTGCAACGTCAGGATAGTGGGTTGGATTCGCGGGACCACCCGTACTTAAAATGTATGCACCCATGACTGTAAGTCGCTTTGGATAAAAGGGTCTGCAAAATGTTGTTGGCCTAAATGGCATATATTATTTATTATATGCCAAATAATTCTGGAAAGTAAGGTAGATGAGTGTGTGTGTGTGTGTGAGAGTGTATGTGTGTGTGGTAGAGTATGTGAGCGGAGCATGCCTAATTTGACTGGAGCTAAGTGTGTCATTGTAGCAAAGTATTTATAAACTAAAAATCTGATCTCTTTCGTTAATTTTTGTTCTATTATCTATACAATAGGCCAATACTGATTTAGGTCCAATATGCCTTGCATATTCCCACATTCAAGGAACTTCCTGTTTTGATTGGGTTATTTTGCCTAAAAACCTTTAGTAAAAAAAAAAAACGTACAAAAAACTCTGCATCTCTGCCCAGCCTGTGTTTAGCATCCCCAGTGGCTCTGCAAGTGTGGAGAGGATATTCTCCGCAGCTGGTCTGCTCTCCAGGCACCATCGCATGAGCCTGAAGTCACAGATTGGCCAAACTCGTGTTTCTAAAAATGAACTCAAAGTCACTAATAAGTCATTTTTCGTTTAATTTGTATTTCATTCTAAGTAAATCACAACCTATATGCACAATTTATAGACTAGAATGATTTAATACAACAAAATGATGTTTAAATGATGAGCCCTTTATGTCCCTACCAGACTATTGCATCACACTCGCAAATGCTTCACAATGTATTTTTTTGTAGGCTATAGCCTTGAAATAATAGAAATAATATAGCCTAAATAATTCATTTTCGTTCCTTCTTAGGCTCTCTTTCTGGCTCCTGACCTATTTAGAGTGTTTATATGCTGTTTAATATGACATGTAGCCTATTTGAAATGATGAACGCTTCTTACATTCACCTTTTCATGTTTATTAAAATACTTTTCATTTAAATCCATATGGTTTGGTTTCAATACTTCAAAATCAAATGGTAGGTCCAGGTAGTCACAAACATAGATGGGTGTTGGTTATTTTAATGAATGGAGCGAATTTTAGAGCGTCAGTTTTTCTTCCCTGTGAGCACGGAACGTTTTTTGTGTGTTGTACCTTTGGGGATGGAGTAGAGGTAGGTCTCCTGACTCATGGCAGCCAGTAGTGGCAGGGCGCTGATGTAGACATGGAACTTGGCGTCACTGTTCTCCTCCCAGGTGTAGTCCTGTACCATGTTGAGCAGCCCACGCACCAGGTACAACACCCCTGCCTCTGGGTGGTCCTGGACACGCACATGCACACACACACAAACAGGAAGTCTTTCCTTGATATTTCCTATTTCTTGAGTTATTTCAAGCATTATCGGAGGAGCAGGGATGTTTCCTTACCGGCACAACTAGTAGTGCTGACAGGAAGTTATTGATGAAGTCAAGCAGGAAGCCCTCAGAGGAGCGCAGTTTGCCTTCGATACAGATACTGCGTGGAACCTCTGGCAACACACTGACCGCTGCCTTCAGGAATGCATCCGCTAGGAGAGTCAGAGAACAATTAATGAGAATTCACATCAGAACTGGATGAAACTTCAGGAGTCTGGGTCTGTCTACACTGAGTATACCAAACATTGGGAACACATTCCTAATATTGAGTTGCACCCAATGTTCCCTCTAAGATTCGTGCGTGCGCGGGCGCACAGTAGCCCCGAGACTGCCTGAGAGAAGCACGGGATTGAACTTCACTCAACTTTCTAGAGTTTTCCCTGTTAGTTAACCGTATCAATGTTTCCCTTTACTGTGGCAATTGTGATCGAATCAAAGCAATATTAGCCACTTTCAATGCAACATACCGAAACAAAAGTAACTATGCAAGACTTAGTATGCAAAAGTATCTATGCAAGAGATTTTGTTGTAGGCAGAACGCATCAGAGTAGGATTCTATTGCATTGACACACACACGACTCAGCTCATTCTCTACACAGACCGGTGCGGCATAACCAATCAGAGCTGCAGTAGGCCTATATGCAAATAGACCATTGCCATATATGGATCTGTGCCATTTACTTTGAACTGGACTGCGTTTACAGCATGAGGGGTCGTGAGTAGATGCGCTTGTTCTGAGATCAAAGTGACAGCTGCATGTAGCAACGTGTGCACATTTGTTCACATCCTTTGCTAGTTAGTGATTTATTAGCCCAGTTATAAATCATTTGTAGTCAGCAATAGGGGAGTGATTGCTTCCTACAAGAGCACAAAACATGTACATTTCTAGACATCTTTGAAAAGCTAGTCAGGTAAAGAGCTTTTTTTGGTCTTAAAGGGGCAGTGTTGTATTTTGAGACAGGCTTGAATAAGCGAAGAAGCCAATAGGCAGAGGGTAGCATAATTTTTCTGATTCTTTGTAATAATGGTATGGGAATAATAATTAACTTTATTTTGTAAAGTGGTTTCTTGCATCAAACAACGCAACAACATTTTCAGTCACCTCCTTATCTGAAGGACAAGTGGATGAACAGGTTAATGTCAAGCCCTGCATGTTTTTTTCAAAAGTCTCATGGAATGTAGGCCTAAATTGAACACCACACATTGGCTGCTACTGTAGGCTGAATGATAGAACAGCCATTTCCATGTTAAAATGTTATGTGATGCATTTTCTCCATTGTTTTTGATGGTAGGCCACTCTGGTAGGCCTACATTACGATCAAATAGCCACAGTAGCCTACTTGACCACTGTTAAAACTGTAACTTAAAGCGGGTACAGCCTCAGTGTTCACAGTAAACGTGAGCTGGAAGTTGCACAGATCTTTTACCACGTTCAAGTTTGCGCTCAGCAGACCTGAAATTTGCTCAGTGCCCAACTTTACCCCCTTTTTGCCCTTAGAACAGCCCAAATTCCTTGGGGCATGGACTCTACAAGGTGTCGAAAGCATTCCACAGGGATGCTGGCCCATGTTGACTCCAATGCTTCCCACAGTTGTGTCAAGTTGGCTGGATGTCCTTTGGGTGGTGGACCATTCTTGATACACACGGCATTCTTGATACACACAGGAAACTGTTGAGCGTGAAAAACCCAGCAGGGTTGCAGTTCTTGACACACTCAAACCAGTGCACCTGGCACCTACTACCATACCCTGTTCAAAGGCACTTCAATATTTTATCTTGTCCATTCCACCTCTGAATTGCACACATACAATCCATGTCTCAATTGTCTCAAGGCTTATAAATCCTTCTTTAAAATCGGTCTGCTCCTCTTCATCTACACTGGTTGAAGTGGATTTAACATGGAAAGAGCAGGTTTTCATAATGTACTCTGAACAGAGCAAACTCAGACTCACCCTGGAAAAGACACTGGTTGGCCAGGGCCACCTGCCCAGACAGCAGGTAGAGGTTGAGGCGGCTGAAGATGCTGCTGAGGGAGGGAATGGTGATGAAGCTGTATGCAGCACATGCCTGAGAGAGAGCGAGAACAACTCAATGACAGGATTCAGTGGCGTACTAGCGGCCATATTGAGTAAACAGATGTTGGTGTTATAGATAGTGCTGTAGTGTGACAAACCCTGACAAAAGCAGCAGTCTTGTGGGAGTGGCTGCCCCTCATCACACGGTTCGTCTCCATGGCCAGCAGGTTCACAGTCTGAAAATTGGAAAATAAGTTGAGTGCATATACAGTAGGTATATGTAACCATGGCAAAATTATTAAAACGTTAAGATAGATTCATATCAACTGTCAAAAGAAATCGGTCTGTATTGCAATTACAGAACTAAACACATAAGTTAATAAAGGTACATTATGTCTAGGTGTGGTCTGTGTCGCACGTATATGCACACACACAGATAAGACGATGCAGATAAGGGCTTCTGAGGGTATGGTTGGTCCTTTGGCTGTTCCGCTGTACTCACGTGGATGAGCTGCACCAGCACTGGCTCCAGGTTACAGAACGTGGCCCGGGCCTCCACACAGAAACTCAGCTGCTGCTCAAAGTCACGACCAAACGACACCTGGACAGACAGACAGAGAGAGAGACAGAGAGAGAGACAGAGAGAGAGACAGAGAGAGAGACAGAGAGAGAGACAGAGACAGAGACAGAGAGAGAGAGAGAGAGAGAGAGAGAGAGAGAGAGAGAGAGAGAGAGAGAGAGAGAGAGAGAGAGAGAGAGAGAGAGAGAGAGAGAGAGAGAGAGAGAGAGAGAGAGAGAGAGACAAACATATGCTGAGTCACTGTTTGTCAGCCTTGGAAATGCAGGAGAAGGAGCGCATGGTGACCCAGAGGAGGGCTAGTCAGTCAGACACTCACCATGCGTATGAAGCCATTGATCAGTAAGGCTAGAGATCTCTTCTCATCCTCCAGAGTCAGCGCACTAAAGGACACAGAGAGAGTAGAGTCATTTTATAACACCCACCCACCCACCCACAGTTGGCTACTTACTTGACAGAGTCGTGCATGGTCTTGCAGATGTGCAGTAGTGCATTGAGGATAACAGGGTCTCTAGTGTGCTCCTGTTGGTGTCTGAGGTGACAGACACAGACAGACATTAGGGATAGACACAATGAGAAATGCACAGAAGCATAGAAGAGTTGAAGAGATATTTAGCTTGGGTGTCATTAGCCATGTAGCATGACAACAACAAAGGTGTTGGCTAAATCAGATGTACTTGATGAAGACGTCCATGATGGAGCGACACACCTCCACCCTGACGCTGTCCTTCTGGAACATGTCCACAAAAGGAAGGAAACGCTCCTGAGGGAGAATCCCAGAGAAACTAGTTAGATCGATCCACTGACAAACACAAGTGATTGTGTGAGACTGGAGAATGTCAAACCAAGTCTTACCATGGAGAAGAGGACAGAGAAGTCATGAAAGTAGATGAGGATCTTCCTTATCACGGACTGGAGCTGAGCATAGGCATCCTCAAAGGCCCGATCCGGTGTCATGTGCTTGATGATGTCAGAGAGCACAGTGTTGACCTCACGTTTCTGACAGAAAGAGAGAAGATAAGGATTCTAATAGCATGAATCATTTAGAGACCCTGATCCTTACAACTCTTTCATTGGCAGTCTGTTTTGGAATCGGTGGCCAGTAATAAACAGGTCCTGAACATCTCTCAAACTAAGAGCATTGTATTTGGTACAAATCATTCCCTAAGTTCTAGACCTCAGCTGAATCTGGTAATGAATGGTATGGCTGTTGAACAAGTTGAGGAGACTAAATTACTTGGCGTTACCTTAGATTGTAAACTGTCATGGTCAAAACATATAGATTCAATGGTTGTAAAGATGGGGAGAGGTATGTCCGTAATAAAGAGATGCTCTGCTTTTTTGACACCACACTCCAAAAAGCAAGTCCTGCAGGCTCTAGTTTTGTCTTATCTTGATTATTGTCCAGTCGTGTGGTCGAGTGCTGCAAGGAAAGACCTAGTTAAGCTGCAGCTGGCCCAGAACAGAGCGGCACGTCTTGCCCTTCATTGTAATCACAGGGCTAATATAAATACTATGCATGTCAGTCTCTCTTGGCTAAGTTGAGGAGAGACTGACTACATCACTTCTTCTTTTAATAAGAAACATTGTGTTGAAATCCCAAATTGTTTGCATTGTCAACTTACACACAGCTCTGACACACACACACTTACCCCACCAGACATGCCACCAGGGGTCCCCAAATCCAGAACAAATTCAAGAAAGCATACAGTATTATATAGAGCCATTATTGCATGGAACTCCATTCTATCTCATATTGCGCAAGTGAACATAAAACCTGGTTTAAAAAAACAGATAAAGCAACACTTCACGGCACAACGCCTCTCCCCTATTTGACCTAGATAGTTTATGTGTATGTATTGATATGTAGGCTACGTGTGACTTTTGTAAAGAAATGTAGTTCTGTCCATGAGCTGTTATCTATTAATGTTCTGTATTATGTCATGTTTCATGTTTTGTGTGGACCCCAGGAAGAGTAGCTGCTGCTTTTGCAACAGCTAATGGGGGATCCTAATAAAATACAAAAAAATACCCACAGTGAAGTGACGACAGGTGAACTCCACCCAGATCTCAGCACAGTTGATGTAATCCTGGAATAAGAGAAGGTAACATTTACAACCTGACCATTTGTCCATGTGCACCACCAAGCATGTCTTCATTGTCTAATAGGGTTATTATTTGTTGTGCACCTGTGGACTGCGCACTTTGGTGATGACCTTCCAGGCCTCGTTGAGGATGGGCAGCCTTTCTGCTTCAGGAGGGTCAGCACAGGCCAGACTGCGGCCCAGAGAGCCAAACAACAGGTGCTGAAGGAGGACAGACAAAGATAAGTACAGTAGAATGGATCTATAGCCAGAACATTCTATGTTGAGTTGTGTTGTCAAGAATGTTAGTGTTTACATATCTAAGAGAAGAGTAAACAACACAGATAACAGATCAAAGCTGAAGGGAGGGGCACCGATGTATATGTTTGGAGCACATGGTGAATGTGGATGTGTCTAACCTTGGGGAATCCTGCCTCATCACAGTCCTTGATCATAGTGAATGTGGATGTGTCTAACCTTGGGGAATCCTGCCTCATCACAGTCCTTGATCATAGTGAATGTGGATGTGTCTAACCTTGGGGAATCCTGCCTCATCACAGTCCTTGATCATAGTGAATGTGGATGTGTCTAACCTTGGGGAATCCTGCCTCATCACAGTCCTTGATCATGGTGAATGTGGATGTGTCTAACCTTGGGGAATCCTGCCTCATCACAGTCCTTGATCATAGTGAATGTGGATGTGTCTAACCTTGGGGAATCCTGCCTCATCACAGTCCTTGATCATAGTGAATGTGGATGTGTCTAACCTTGGGGAATCCTGCCTCATCACAGTCCTTGATCATGCCGATGAAGTCAGTGGCTCTCGTCGCGATAAACTCCGCCCTGAACGCCCACATCACAGAGTTCAGCAGCAGGGCACTGTGGGGAAATCAAAAGGTGATGATACTTTAGTTGAGTCCCAATCCTCAGGAATGGCTTCCTGTATGCCAGTAACATGCTCTGTCCTAAACTCTACCACACAGTAACATGCTCTGTCCTAAGCTCTACCACACTGCTTCAGCCCTCCTAAATAAATCACTCTGGTTCAGAGGAGTACTCACTTATTCCCAATCTTTTTGCACCTCTCCATCATCTCAGTTAGCAGGGGCTGCAATGGAATAATGGATGTCAAATACATGCCAGCGGCTGTTATGGGGATATCCCCAATACAGTAACTATATAACTGTTACCAGTCAACTTCACTCAATTATTGGACCACTGTGGATGTGTTATGCTGGGTGGTAGTGTACCTCTGGTGCTCTGTAGGAGACACACTGCAGGATCCAGTGGATGGCGGGGGAGTAGAGGGTCAGGTAGACTGGGATCTCCACCCTCTGCAGGACCAGCTGGTTCTGGACACTGTCGCCATGGATCTGACGGAACGTTCCCAGCAGGTCAAATACGTTTTTGTTCAGGCAGTCCTTCAGGTGAGGAGCCACCTCCATCCCAATCTGCCCAGAGACAGAGAGAGAGATGAAAGTAGGGAGATTAGACAAAGACAAATAGACAATTTATCCAATTCTCATGACTGAGTTTAAATATACTGTAAATGTATGCAGGGGAAACCAATGGTTTCAATCTAATGAGAATGGGCAGCCCAGAGGTCGAACGTTTCTTCAAATGGGAGGAACTAATAAATAAAGTTAGTTATAGGAGGAGCCAGTCTCACCCTACAGAGGTAGGCCCGGGCATACACAGCCACCAGGGGGTCCCCTATCCCCCGGATCATAGCTGTGAGGCGAGGTAGAGTCTCCTGGATCCCACTGAGAACACAGAGAGAGGGAGATAAAACAGTGAATGGATGGCTAGAGGGATGAGAGAGTGGTGCTACAGATGTAGGATCTTAATTTGATCACCCTGTTGCAGGAGAACTTGTAGTGTGTTTGAAGTTTAAAAAGCTTCTGAAGTTTGTAATTTCCACTGTAATTTTCCCTTACGAAAAATGTATCAACCCCTACAAAAATGTCAATTCATTATAATCCACATTTCCTGTTGCTGCAGGATTATTTTCCTGCTGTAGCAAACTGACTCAAATTAAGATCCTACATCTGTAGAGCAAGGTGGGGAAACATGGGAGGGACACTCACCACTTGGTTAAGAAACGGTTACACTTCAGGAGAGCTACTTCTACATATCTGTATGTAGAGTCAAGGATTCAACTCATACCACTATGCAATCAGAGACATAGGTAGAGATATGATAACTGTATGACTGAGTGTGTTACTAGAAGGTTGATGTATATAATAAAGGATACAGTCGTGGGATGAGTTCTCTGATGGAGGCGATTTTGAAGAACCAGTTGAGGCAGGTCTTCTTGGCCGTGTCATTCACATTCACATCAGCTGTGAAGGAGTCTGGAGAAGGATCTGAATAAATAATAACTCAAAAAGAAAGGACCATGGAGAGCACTTGGTTTGACACACAGAAGCGGCGGACAGAGATAGACAGATAGGACATACCTGGTAGGGAGCGAGGGTCAGAGCACATGGACCAGATCCTCTCATAAACCAGCTGTCCTATGAGGGAGAGACATTTTGGTCACCTAAAATAATGTGACCACTTGCTGACAATAACCAAACCCACAACACAATGTGAAAAATGTGACTATGTTACTATAGAATGCCCTGCTATAACAGATTAAGTGAAGTGAGAAGGCAGTCCTCAGTACTCACCAAAGATGTCCAGAATGTCTGTGATGAGCACAAACTTGCTGGGGTAGAACTGAATCACAGCGGTGTCTGACAACAGCTTGGAGCACTACGATTCCCACATACAATGACATAGACACAGGATCTATCAGAACGACATTGTAAATACATTACATTATAATAGATTTGTTATAAGTATTGCAGTTCTGACCTGGATGACGATCTTGAGGGCCTTGACCTTCTGGTCAGAGGCCCAGGCCTCTTTTAGAGATTGGTTGAGCTTCTCGATATAGTTCACATAGTCCTGCTGGGACAGGTTCAGCAGCTCCCTCTGAGAATCCTAACAACACCCAACATTAGAGATGTAAACACTAACATTCTTGACAACACAACTCAACATAGAATGTTCTGGCTATAGATCCATTCTACTATACTTACCTCTTCCAGATCATCCAGCTCCTCTAGGCGAGTTCGTACCTTTTCCGATACAGCAGAGGACCCAGGACTGGGAGCCTTACCTGAGAATGACAGAAGTGCCACAACAATGCACATTTGTTTTGTTTTTTTGTCTAGTCTCAATCGAGCAAGCTTTCAGAATAGGGGTACTGGTACATGTATATCAAAGAAGATTATGGAGTAGACTGACCTTTATCTGAGCCCATGAAGAGATTCTGTCAAAAAACAAGAGAGAGAAGTCTGTCTTAGTCCCATTACCAAGCATGGGAAATGTTTATCTTTAAGAGATCTTATTAAAGCACACACATTACTCACAATGGAGAGCTTCTCTGTGGTAGTGAACCTGGCCAGGATTTCTCCCCGTTTGGATGACCAGGGCTCAAAGTTCACTCCAACCTCATCCTCCATCTCCATCCTCTTCCCTCTACCCAAGTCCTGAACAGAGGGCAGAAAAAGGAGTGAGAGTGTGGAAGAAGGAAATTGTGCATGTTGCCTCATTGCTAACAACATAATTGTAAGGGCCAATGCCTCCACAATGAGTCACACTACAAATATCAGACCCCCATTACCATTATCCCACTAGGAACCTCCCTTCCGTCTGTCCCTCAGTGAGTATGTAATTCTATCCGCACCCCAGTGACTCACTCACCCCAGTGGAGCTGCTATGTGAGAGGGTTAGGGGGGGCTCACTGGCGGAGGCTGAAGCAAACATGGACAGGGGGTCTGTTCCATCCAGCATGGAGCTCAGGGGATCTGGTGCCACAGAGTTGGAGGAGGAGGAAGTGCTGCCTTTACGTGCTCCCCTCAGCGACTTGGAGTCTGTCACCTGTGTGGTATGGATGGATGGGTGGGTGGAGGGGGACAACTTGTTTACTACAGAGACACACACACACACACACACGTGATTAGAAACATGTTCTATGGTAGGATGGTACACTCTTGCATTAATGTTGATGATGCTAAAAGAACAAGCCTACAACAGAACAAGTTTCAATTTCTTTGTCACGTATTCCCACCAACATACACCCAGCACATATGGTGTGCATCCACAACATGCAATGCCCTACTCACAGTGACGGACTTCAGGGGATGGTAGTCGCCAAACTCCACTGGGGCGACCTCCAGGCCACAGCTCTGCAGTTCAGCCTCATACCTGCGACTACGAGAGTGCCTGTCGTAGAAAACATATGTTACAGCTTGATTCACTCAGAGGTCTCTGGAATAGACCTGCATTAATACAAACAGAGTGTAATATTAGCAAAACATGAGGTTCCTGCACGTAAGAGAAGTGTGTTATTTTTCAGATTTTACTTTTTGATGCTGAATGTTACTAGCTACATAGCTAACTTCGAGAAAAAACTAAACAAAGTCAAGACAAAGTTGACAGCTCTTGACTAGTTATGACAGCAAGATCAGGCAAGCCACACGCATTTTCATTTGTTGTTATGCATCTAGCTATGTTATTTTAATGTCATTTTCATACTCTTAAGATTTAAAGAACAGCAAAGACAGATTTCTGATCAGAAAAGATGCATTTTACCACTGCACAGCAGCCATTTTTCATCCAGTCATATGACGTCTCCACTTCCTGGTTGGAGTACCAATTTTGAGACAACGCTTTTCTTCTCCAATAAGAGATTTTTCCTGATTTAATTTATAGTACTCATTAAACATGAAAATCCCAAAAGGATGGATGGTGTAGTGCAGCTTGAACCGATGAACAGATTAGCAGGGAACGGTTTTATTGACATCTTGAAGAGTACGAAAAAACGTCACTTCCCAAGATCCAATGCATGCCCAAGGGGGCACGACGTCTCGATAATTTTTGACACAAGAAAATAAGATAGGCTGCATCCGCGCGCGATTTATAATGTTTTGCTCACTTTGCTAAATCTCGTTGAGTGTAGCTAACATTTCACAGTTATAATGACTTGAATGTCAATGCATTTAACCTAGCTGGTCCTATCATTTCTGAAGATAAGGTGAGTGAAATATTTTGATTATTTGCATATCAATGGTATCAGTACGAGTAATTAGCTATCATAGCTAGCTAGCCATCGTAAAATGGCAATAGTTTGCAATCAACACAGATCTCAGATTGTAATCTAATGTCATGGAGCGGCCTGCCAGCGGAAAACTCTGCAGTCAAGATTGCCAGGCAGGTGGCACACTATCAACATTGTTTGTTTTATGTGGTAGCCAGCGGCAACAAAGATTAACATGACAATGAGTATGCTTTTCTGTGCCTTAAAGCGGCAATCGGCGGTTGAAACAATAACAAAGCAACTCCCCGAGTCCCGCCACCTTTTCGATAAAAGGCTGAGGAATGGGTCTGGAGAAATTTTAACTATCACTCTCAAATTCATAGGCAGAGCTATGGATACAAGGACTGAGCCATCCATGATATCAAAATGATCGTTTTAACGATGTTGTGGCTATATGTGGTTTGTTTACAAACATTGGCGTAAAACAAGTATATATTTTGGGTTCTGATGGGGTATGACAGTTGAACTAAGCTCATGGGACATTTCTAAGTTATATTCTTCAAGAATTGATGGGTACATATCATTCATTTATGTCCAAAAATTGCCCCTTTTAACGTTAGAGAACCCTGTAAAATGAAGACCAACAATAAGCTAGGCCTATGTTATTTGGACAGTCAACACAGAGCTGCATGAATGTGACCATAGAAATGTAATACTTTCGGATGTAAAATGTACTGTTCAGTTGTGACTGGATTAACATTGTATGTTGTGGATTGTTTTCTTAGTATGTGAATGTTTGACAGCTCATTTGCATCAATTTGGATTGTAGAATGAGGCCATTTTCTGGAGTGTAATGACCCCAATAAACAACTCCATCATTCCCTGGTTCCAGTGCTGTCAACACAGGGGTAAATGTTTACCCTGAAGACAACCTTTCACTGGGAGCGAAGAGACACAACAGTGGCACAGAGAGAGAAGGGTATTGAGCAGAAGCAACAAACAGACTGAAGTGTTTATTTGGAGTTGTCTGTGCAGCTTGCCAGTTGCAAGGCCTGTGCTGCACACACATAGGCTAAGCCAGTTTCAGGGACAGACAGGGCAAAGCTTATTACCCAGGCAGAGCAGAGGACATGATTTCCTCGCTGGGCAGATTTGGAGGTTGCCATAGAGACTGCCCTTGCTGCCTTAAAGAGCTTAGTTGTTGTGTTTTACAAACTGAAAATTAAGGGGTTAATCAGAGATTGAGGAAAAACTATTTTTCTGATGGTGCTGTTCCGGTTTAGAGATTGAGTGCATGTTCATACTGGTTTGTTCCAATATGTCACTCTGAACTCTACCTCTCGATTGCAGGTGTAGTTGGTAGGTAGTCAACAACAGCCTGTTGATTTGGCTGGAAATCACCCCTAATATTTTCCAGTTCCACGCAGCCTTTCTATTACATTTACATTTTAGTCATTTAGCAGACGCTCTTATCCAGAGCGACTTACAGGAGCATTTAGGGTTAAGTGCCTTGCTTAAGGGCACATCGACAGATTTTTCACCTAGTCGGCTCGGGGATTAGAACCAGCGACCTTTCGGTTACTGGCACAACGCTCTTACCCACTAAGCTACCTGCCGACTGGCATGCTGTCATATGCTGATATCAATGATCTCAGTAATACTGGGTGACTTCATGGTCACCTGTTGGCATTATTTGATTTCTGTCATTCCATCTGTGCTGGTTGTAAAGAGGGATCACGTACTCTCTGCATATTGACAACAGAGGGGATAGTTGTAGGCCAAACAGCTGGCCACAGTGAAGGTCCCAGCACTAATAATTGATGATTAGGCCATACAAATGTAATTAAAAGTTAAAAAATCTGGAAATTGCACGGTTATAGCTAAAATAATATCCCCAAGCCTCCAGTGAAGAGATAAACAACTTCCCCTCACGTTATGGCTGAACTTAGCCTCTTTTAGCCTCCCAAGAGGCGAAAATCTCTTGATTAGGTCGCTAGGTGTTGAACTAAGGTTGCTATAGTATATTAACAAGATGGTCAAAAAAAAAAAAGATTCTCACTAGCCTCACTTGAAAAAAATAAAATCAGGAAAACATTTAGTAAAATGTGTATGTCCTTAGCGTTCTGGAGAGCCTAACCAATGTTTCCCCCTTATTAGTGTAACTAATACTCACTTTCATGAAATGATGCCCTGATCGGGTGTCAACTTATTCCACTCTTAGGAAATTCATCCTTGGGCTTTTGGTGTCTTATAAGGTTACTTGTTTTGCATACCCAAGGTCTTTCAATAGAAGGCTCGGCCACAGAACTGTAATTCTAATGCATTATTAACAGTATAAGTTTTGTGAGAGTGGACGCACTCATAACCTGATCGCCCTGTCCCGTTCTCTGGACATGCATCCTTTGGCTCCAATGGAAACGGCACTGGTTTTAATTACTTTAATGCTTTGTCTTCGTTCCGTGGAGAGGAAGACGTGCGCTGAGCAGACGTCTCTCTTGATGAGCTTATATTGACAAAGGCTTTTCTAGGTCTTGGAGAGCTGGTTGTTGTGAAGCATTTAAAGGGATACTTCAGGATTTTGACAATGAGGCTCTTTATCTACACCAGAGTCAGATGAACTCATGGATACCATTTCTATGTCTCTGTGTCCAGTATGAAGGAAGATGGAGGTAGTTTTGCGAGCTAATGCAGTTAGCAACTTCCTTCAAACTGCACGCAGAGACATCAAATGGTATCCACGAGTTCATCTGAGTCTGGGGAAATAGATAAAAGGCCTTATTGCCAAAATCCTGTAGTATCCCTTTAATTGAGAGATGAGATGAGGAGGTTCTTTTTTTTTAAGGAGAGTGGAATTTCACCGTCTTTGTATTGTATTCATGTTTTATTCAGACAGATTAGAATTAAAGGAGGAGCTTGATGAGGAGAAGAAAGCATATTAGGAAGGGTGGATGTGGGGATTGAACACTAGTCTCCGAAGTCACAGTATCTGTCGAGCTGGGAGTGTTACACTCGACCGTGGGTTGTATTTCTCAAAGAAAGAGTGATGACGATGACATCATCTGCAATATGGATGACCGTACATTCCAAGTTCTTCTTTCCGGTCGTAGTAGTTTTTCACCTGCTTCTGTGTTGTGTGTCTGTCCGTGTGTGTGTGGAAGACGGGGGCATGCGCAGCTGGAGGTGGCAGTTCTCCAGGATGATGCGCCTGTGCCTGCGCTGCTGCCGGCTGTGCCCTAAGCGAGGGGGGCGCCCCAGCAAGCCCCGGAGGAAGCTAGGAGAGGTGTGGAGTTACTGGAAGCTGCTGCTCAACTCCCTCTACTTCAACAGCCTCACCAACTCTGACACCTACCTGGACTGTGTCTTTGAACCTGTCTACTGGATAGTCGACAATGTGACTCGCTGGTTTGGGGTGGTAAGTCACTTTTCTATGCATTTGACATTTTATATACAGTACCGGTCAAAAGTTTGGACACACCTACTCATTCAAGGGTTTTTCTTTATTTTTACTATTTTCTACATTGTAGAATAATAGCGAATCATTCTCTCAACCAGCTTCACCTGGAATGCTTTTCCAACAGTCTTGAAGGAGTTCCCACATATGCTTTGCACTTGTTGGCTGCTTTTCCTTCACTCTGCCGTCCGACTTATCCCAAACCATCTCAATTGGGTTGAGGTCGGGGGATTGTGGAGGCCAGGTCATCTGATGCAACACTCCATCACTCTCCTTCTTGGTAAAATAGCCCTTACACAGCCTGGAGGTGTGTTGGGTCATTGTCCTGTTGAAAAACAAATGATAGTCCTACTAAGCCCAAACCAGGTGCGATGGCATATCGCTGCAGAATGCTGTGGTAGCCATGCTGGTTAAGTGTGTTATTTCATAGTTTTGATGTCTTCACTATTATTCTACAATGTAAAAATAAAGAAAAACCCTTGAATGAGTAGGTGTCCAAACTTTTGATTGGTAGTGTACATTTTAGTCATTTAGCAGATGCTCTTACCCAGAGTGACTTACAGGAGCAGTTAGGGTTAAGTGCCTTGCTCAAGAGCACGTCAACAGATTTTTTTCACCTAGTTGGTTTGGGGATTTGAACCAGCAACCTGGTTACTGGCCCAACGCTCTTAACTGCTATGCTCGCTGCTACCCTGTCTGTAGATGTACAGTCAAATAGCTTTGTTTTAATGTATTTAATTCAATGTAGGCTAGTTAAGTAAATATCCCATGTTTGGTTACATTAACCTCTTTGCTCTTCCATTTCTTTTCAGTTTTTTTGCCTTTCACGCTCCCTCATGAGTTGTTCCCTTTGTCCATGTCCCCCTCTCCTCTGTTAACAGGTGTTTGTGTGCCTGGTGATTGCCCTCACCAGCTCTGTGCTGGTTGTTGTCTACCTGTGCCTGTTGCCTGTCATCCTCAACACCTACCCACTGCAGTGGATCGTCTGGCACCTCACCTACGGCCACTGGGTCCTAATGATGGTCCTCTTCCACTACTACAAGGCCACCACCACTTCCCCTGGACACCCACCACAGGTGAGGTGGAGGTGCCCGCTCCAATGCCTGCAGAAAAAAGTTTTTTTGATGACACAGGCTATAGGCAGTTTTAGGTATGGTTGTGAAATAACTTTGCCTTCTATTTCCCGTGTTTTGGCTTGTTTCTCAGGTTAAAAGTGATACACCGTCAGTGACCATCTGTAAGAAATGCATCGTCCCCAAACCAGCCAGGACTCACCACTGCGGCATCTGCAACACGTAAGTTAAGGACTCTCCGTCAGGCATCAGATGATGTCATCAAGAAATACAAAACCTCTACTGGATAGCTCTAGTCCATGGCGCAGGTCAATCACACTGAGTGACTTTCTCTTTCGTTTCAGGTGTATTCTGAAGATGGATCACCACTGTCGTATCCTTTCTATCGAGACCCACAAACAAGGTCTTCAACATCTCATCTGTCAGATTCCTTTTTTTAGTGTAATCTTTTTATTTGAATTGAATTGCATGTTAAAACCCAAGGGGTGAAAGTCATACAATTGAATAATCTCTCGCGTTCCTACATGTTTTATCTTTGTTAGATCTGCCTCATTAACTTTGACCTTAACTTGCCTTGTGATGCTAGCTTGGCTCAACAACTGTGTGGGCCACTTCAACCACCGCTACTTCTTCTCCTTCTGCCTCTACATGACCATGGGCTGCATGTACTGCAGCGTCAGCTGCAAAGGCATGTTCATAGAGGCCTACAACGCTGTCGAGGTGAGGGAGGTCAACAGACGGAAAAATGTCAACTTCTTAGAGGTTCTAGAAGGCTTGACATTTTGACTTTCTAAGAGTATTCTGAGTACTGCCATCCATGTAAATCATGCCTTGTTATTGGCATGTGTACCAAACACCCTTGGTGAGTGTGGCCGCGAAAGGCCATACATTCTGAGCATGATGTGAAAAGTTGAGCTGCCGCTAGTTTAGCTAAAGATACAGGCAACAGACAGCAGCCAAGCAAAGATGGCTAACGGAAAGCTAAGGGAGCTTTGAAATGTAGGAATCAAAGACATCGGATGAAACATTAACCGCAATTTAATACACTTGTTTCTCGGCAAGTCCACTGAGAAGGCTGATGGCTGTTTGTCTAATGTAATTTAAAGTATTCAGGATCAAGATCACGTACTGTTTTGACGCCAGTCCACCATGGTAAGATGGGAGTTTATATAGTAACAGATACTATGGCTCTGAGCCAACACCTCACTGTTTTAGATTAAAAATGCTTCCATTGCTTTGTGACAAATTCTCTATTTAGCTACAGAGAAGATGGGAGGTATCATGATATAATAATCACCCATAACCAGTCTAGTCTATAGTTTCCCTCAGTATTATGCATTCTGATTGAGCTAGTCAAGGGCACTAACTTCTCTCCTGCATAGTTGACTGAAGCTGTGGCTGTGTCCCAAATGGCACTTTATTCCCTATATAGTGCACTACTTTTGACCAGAGCATTGTGGGCCATGGTCAAAAGTAGTGCACTACATAGGGAATAAAGTGCCATTTGGGATGCAACCAGTGTGTGTATTGACATTGTTCCATTAGCAGTGTGAATGGGGAGCCAGTGATAGGAGTAGGGGACGGACTGCTTCTCAGTCTGGCCATGTAGTACAAAAGGTTCTTGAAATCACAGCACTCAGAACAGGGTCAGGTTTTCCGAAAGCATCTTAAGGCATCGATGCTTTTGGGAAACCGGGCCCTGGTGTGTTGTCCAAAATGAAAACAGCAGATTAATTTGTAGAGGGTACTCAAAAAACAGATGTTGAAAGTTCTTCTTTTTTGGCCCGATAGTACTACAGATTGACAGGCTGTAAAGGTCCACTGGGCAGCACTGGGTCCCACTGTCAATTACCAATCAACATTTGACAACAGTTTGGCAATCATCTCCCTGTGTAGTATGGGGCTTTCTATGTTTCCCTGCCCAGTGAGACTGCAGCTCTCTCCTCAAGCCAGGCAATGTCCCCTGTGATTGGTAGTTAGTTTGAGGTCCCTTGGCTATGATTGGCTACAGACTTGGCATCTAGAGTTTCGCTGGTTTGCCACTAGTTGCATTTGGAGGACCGTGGATGTGCTCCTTTGTTAACCCAGCTACTGTTTGTGGTTAGGCTTTTTGTGGTTGGTGGTTTAACCCTGTAGAGTACTCATTGGAATCACATTTACTAATTAAACTGCAACTCGAGTGAGACCATTCCGCACGTTTTAAAGTTCGAACAGTGTTTCTAGCTTAAACGGTGTAGGAGGAGTAGCATGCTGAAGAAGAAGGTCGAATATTGAAGCTGGGGCTTTCGCTGCGCAAGCCCCACAATTAAACTGCTTTACATGTAGGGTCTCTTTACATTGTTTGGTTTTGCTTTCTCTTTAGAGCTACTATCAGACTCCACCACCACTGTTTTCCTTCAGGGAAAAGATGGTCCACAAGAGTGTCATTTTCATTTGGGTGCTAACAAGGTGAGACGCATTTGTAACTGCTAAACGTTTTGGGATTTCTAGCAAAAAGTCAAGTTTTGTTGTTGTGGTGAACTACAATGGCTGTTCTGTGTGTATTCTCAAATAGACCTTATCTTGAATTGTGTTCAGTACAATTGACAGATGGTCATGATCACTGTTTGTATTCCCTGCAGTTCGGTGGCAGTTGCTCTGGGAGGTCTGACACTGTGGCATGCTATCCTCATCACCCGAGGAGAAACCAGTGTGGAGAGACACATCAACAAGAAAGAGGTCAGACGTTTAAAGGAGAAGGGAAAGGTAAGGTTTATTGGGGGCTCTATGGATTTACCTAAATATCAACATGGTGTACCAGTTTGGAATTAGCTAGTAAAGCCTGTTTCTCTTTCGTAAGGTGTTCCGAAATCCATACCACTATGGGAAAATAAACAATTGGAAAGTTTTGTTTGGTGTGGAGGAAACAAGGTAAGTCCTCATTTAGGCTGTTGTGAAACCTACATGATCGTTCTTACAGAGTTGGTTTGTCTTCCTCTTCCCACAGTCACTGGTTGACCAGAGTCCTTCTGCCGTCTAGGCATGTTCCCCATGAAGACGGACTGGTATGGGAATTCCCTCGGGCTCTCACCAGAAGAGACCCTATGACCATCTAACCTCCCACACTACT
Source organism: Coregonus lavaretus (assembly GCF_964263955.1). Lineage (NCBI taxonomy): Eukaryota > Metazoa > Chordata > Actinopteri > Salmoniformes > Salmonidae > Coregonus > Coregonus lavaretus. The sequence continues at coordinate 82,410,953 of NC_139988.1, read as the reverse complement.
CACTGCTGCTGGCCAGTTTCTCATCTCCACACTATGGGCCATAGTCACTGCTATAGCCCTGGCCCCTGGATGGTGGGGTGGACAGAGGAATTCTTGTAGCCTCTGAGGAGTGGACTATTTGGTGTTGATTGTGGCCCATGAGTCCAGGCACCGCCGAGTGTTTGGGGGACCTTAATCTGACCTCCAGTCACTGTCATGTGAACTGATGGTCCTGTCTTTTCAACTGTTGTCCTGTCTAGTGAACTGATTTTATATGTTTTTGTACTGTTAGGCATGTTGTCCAAAGTTGACATGAATTGTGTGCTTTTTAATTGTACTGAAGTCACAGAAGAAGCAGTTTGGACTTTTTCAGTGCCAAAGAACAGCTTTCCACCAAAGGCTAGGTTCGAACTAGATAACCACACGCCTTGGCCATTGTCCATCTATGGGTGAGTAGTCTGGAGACTTTTTGACAGAATTATATAAACAATTAATATTATCATTCAGGCTCTAGTCTAGATCATGGTGCTCATGTTACTGAGCAGTGCCCCGGTCATATTAGGAATTGTCTAAAGAGTGCTATGTGCCTTGTTAAGTTAAAGATTTAACAGGTGTTCTATTTGTTAATTATCAGGCTCTAATGGTCCCCTGTAGCTCAGTTGGTAGAGCATGGCGCTTGCAACGCCAGGGTTGTGGGTTCGTTTCCCATGAGGGGCCAGTATGAAAATGTATGCACTCACTAACTGTAAGTCACTCTGGATAAGAGCGTCTGCTAAATTACTCAAATGTAAAAATGTAATGCAAAGTACAGTTTAATGTATTTTAAACTATTATCCATTAATTCCTCTCCCATATCAGACATTGATTTCGCCACTAAAAAGCCGGGTGTGAACTACACGATTTTGGCCATATAGCTGTCCCAGACAAGTTTGAGATCCGAGACAAAATTGCCTACTCGGGGCGCGCGGCTCAAAGAGTGAGCGGGTCAAAGAGACGCAATCTGAGGGCTACTGATCTCTTTGAGCAGTGCCAGACGTCCCGATATTTTCAAACATGCGTTTGACTTTATCCGCACAAAATCAGCAATGATCTTGTAGTGTGAGATGTGCAAAAACAAGTTTAGAGAACGGTGATCAGCAATAGCCAATAAGAGATCGTCAGAGAGGAAGCCAGTGAGATGACGTTTCGCATCACACAGAATGTGTAGGTGCTCGAGCAGGAGCGATAAATACCACTAGTATGCGTTTGTACAGGCCTTTAACCAAGGCGTCAAGTCGGTACAGCTCTGAAGTGCACAAGCAATGTTATCGAATTCAAAATGTTAACTAATATTTCAACTCTGTATGGCAAGCGTGAAGTCTGACTGAAAAAGTTTGAGGCTATTTTGAGACACAGCTCGTTGTAGCTACGTTAAATCTAATAACATAATTGTTTTCGCGAGACAGCGTGAAATCGAGACAAACAAGTGAAGAATCTTGTAGGGTGTGACCCCCGTCTGTGCCACACCGTTTAGTGCGTACCGCTACGTTGGTAAGACAACTACAGGAAATACGGTCGTTTAATGTGAGAGGCTCAGCGATTTTGAAAGTCGTGTAGTGTACACCCGGCTTTGCCAACATTAAGATCACTTAACCTGCCTTAACATGGTCATAAGCGCTTTGAAGCGTTAGACTTCCTCCCAGCTGGTGTCGAATATGGTCACCATAGTTATAATTACAAGAATGGTCGGGGGATATTTCTAGTTGCCAGCCTGTAACAGGAGGGAGGCGCTACCTGGTTGCCATAGTGAAAAATGACTGACTACTGTGACATGACCAATAGGAGCTGTGCTCCACTATAACATTGCGTTTGATATTAGCTTGTATTGTTTAATATTTGATAAAGAATTGTTTTTGGAAACTTCATCCAGCTTCTTTGAGATCTTGTTGATTAAGGCACTCATTCATTTACAAAAATGGTTTTATTGACGGCTTAAGTTAGACATTTAAATATTGTCCACATATCTTCGGCATAGGTTTTTGTGAGGTTCAAAGTTAGTTAGCCTAGTGAAATTAATTGTGCAGCCAACCATGTGCCAGCTGCATCAATCCTTCCAATACTGAATACAATGTTGACTCTTCATAATGGCATCTTCACAAGCGATGTTAAACACATTAATATTGTCCTCAATATGGTTAGATAGTCAATTACGTAAAATGTACTTAAATCAGTGGCTCTCGTACAACTGGCAGGGTGAGGTCAAATGATAGACTTGCAACTCGTGACTTCAAGGCATAATATTGTAAATAGAAATGGTTCTCTCTGTGCCAAGCTTGTGTCAGTGCAGCTCCGAGTCCTTCCATGGAGAGGATGGTTGGCTGTCACTTATAGGTCCACGCCACCATGCAGTGTTGGTCAGCTTAACGCCTCTCATATTTGTCAGGGTAGAAGCAGTGCAAAAAAATGGAAGTGTAAAATGTCATGTAGAAGGTGAAGTGCTGTGGGGTGGTGGTGAGATGTCCCAGACTCCAAGGGCAAAACTAGGGTCCCAAGCCTGGACCCAGAGCCTCTTCCTCAGGAGCAGGCGGTCTCTGTCCCCTCCCACACCCAGTCAGGGATGGGGGGGCCAAACTCACCTTCCCCCTGGACTCCCCAGTAGGAACCTTAACATGAGGAGAGATGTATTGTAATGAAAACCAGAGGAAAACTTCCATTGATACATGGAGAGAAATTCAAGGCCTGTTTTCTTAATCATGTTAGGCTTTCGTGTCATATTGGACTTCCTGCCTATGTTAGAAATGGAACAGGATTCACCAATGTTACATCATCAACAGATTGACCCTATCCCTTATAGTTGTGAGAATGTTTGAGAAAATCTGATGCCTCACCATTCATTCCGTGCCACCACTGCCTCGCTCCTCACCATCCTCTTGAGGTCGTCCAAGGGGGCAGCCAGGGCGCGCAGCACCCTCGCACGGAAGGGCATGATCTGCCAGAGGAAGGGTGGATTTGTTTATGACCAGAGTTCATATGAATCGGTTGTTATAGCCAATCGCAAACACTTGTTAAAGTCCCATCTGTGTGGCCAGTCAGGTTGTTCTGTGCAGTGCAGGCCAGAGTCTTACCTCATGTTCTGGAAAGCGGGAGAGGGCATGGATACAGCGCAGAGAGGCTATCCGCACTTTCTGTGAGGAAGAGGAGAGAAAGACCTCAGACAGACAAAAAATTAAAACATTTCTTCATGAATGAAGATAAGTGTTTTGGCACTGTGTATGGGGAACGGGGACGATGGTACTCAAGGTCACCTTGGTCATGTTGCAGCTACAATACTGAGTAGTCCAGATTTCAGTTGCACTCTGGGGCTTATGATATTAATTACATTTCAGGTTAAAGACTGCACTGGTACAGTTGAGCAGCATTTAACTTGCAGATGTATTGTGGGTTATAGTGATAGTGGGTTCGATTCCCGGGACCACCCATATGTAAAATGTATGCACACATGACTGTACGTCGCTTTGGATAAGAGTGTCTACTATATGGCATATTATTATATTATTGAACGCTCGCAGGGACACTGCTGAATCATCAATCTCTGGCACATTAAGAATGAGATACAAGGTCTGTGGGACAAGATGCCCAACTATTGTCACAGATCTCTGCTTGATGCTCACATTTTTTGACTCCTATCTATTTAGCTTTCTCAAATACAAATGTCCTACTGGCATATGTCATGTTTATAATGGTAGTGTGTGTGTTTGTCTGCCTGCTGTTGGTTGGCAGTATGTCATAACATACACTATATATACAAAAGTATGTGGACACCCCTTCAAATTAGTGGATTCGGTTATGTCAGCCACAACCGTTGCTGACAGCTGTATAAAATTGAGCACACAGCCATGCAATCTCTATAGTGAAACATTGGCAGTAGAATGGCCTTACTGAAGAGCTCAGTAACTTTCAACGTGGCACCGTCATAGGATGCCACCTTTCCAACAAGTAAGTTGGTCAAATTTCTTCCCTGCTAGAGCTGCCCCGGTCAACTGTAAGTGCTGTTATTGTGAAGTGGAAACATCTAGGAGCAACAATGGCTCAGCCATGAAGTGGTAGGCCACACAAGCTCACAGAACGGGACCGCAGAGTGCTGAAGCGCGTAAAGATATTCTGTCCTCGGTTGCAACACTCACTACCGAGTTCCAAACTGCCTCTGGAAGCAACATCAGCACAAGAACAGTTAGTCGGGAGCTTCATGAAATGGGTTTCCATGGCCGAGCAGCCGCTCACAAGCCTAAGATCACCATGCACAATGCCAAGCGTCGGCTGGCGTGGTGTAAAGCTTTCCGCCATTGGACTCTGGAACAGTGGAAACGCGTTCTCTGGAGTTATGAATCCCGCTTCACCATCTGGCAGTCTGACGGACAAATCTGGGTTTGGCGGATGCCAGGAGAATGCTACCTGCCCCAATGCATAGTGCCAACTGTAAAGTTTGGTGGATGAGGAATAATGGTCTGGGGCAGTTTGTCATGGTTCGGGCTAGGCCCCTTAGTTTCAGTGAAGGGAAATCATAACACTACAGCATACAATGACATTCTAGACGATTCTGTGCTTCCAACTTTGTGGCAACAGTTTGTGGAAGGCCCTTTCCTAATTCAGCATGACAATGCCCCCGTGCACAAAGCAAGGTCCATACAGAAATGGTTTGTCGAGATCGGTGTGGAAGAACACCTCTGGGATGAATTGGAACTCCGACTGCGAGCCAGGCCTAATCACCCCAACATCAACGCCTGACCTCACTAATGCTCTTGTGGCTGAATGGAAGCAAGTACCTGCAGAAATGTTCCACCATCTAGTGGAAAGCCTTCCCAGAAGAGTGGAGGCTGTTATAGCAGCAAAGGGGGGGTACCAACTCCATATTAATGCCCATGATTTTGGAATGAGATGTTCGGCGAGCAGGTGTCCACATACTTTGTGTCACGTAGTGTATGATACGTACCATAGCAGGGCTAGTGGTGAGGGTGAGGGTACGTCCCACTAGCGCCTCCAGCTGAGTGATGAGGGCTGAGGGGGGGTCCATGAGGACAGGTTGCAGGCAGGACAGGGTGGACAGCTGCACCCCTTGGTCTGGACAGGACAGGGCCTCTAGCAGGAGGGGCAGGAGCTGACCAAACAGTGGAGAATATGAAGGGAGGACATCACCACAAGATATCCTTAAGATACAGTGCCTTCGGAAAGTATTCACACCCCTTGACTTTTTCTACATTTTGTTGTGTTCTAAAGTGGGACTAAAATGGATTTAAGTCATGTTTTTGTCAATTATGTATTTATTTTTTACCCATCTACCAATAGGTGCCCTTCTTTGTGAGGCATTGGAAAACCTCCCTGGTCTTTATTTATTTATTTAATTTAACCTTTAACTAGGCAAGTCAGTTAAGAACAAATTCTTATTTACAATGACGGCCTACCAAAAGGCCTCCTGCGGGGACGGGGGCTGGGATTAAAAATAAAAACATAGGACAAAACACACACCACGACAAGAGAGACACCACTACATAAAGAGAGACCTAAAACAACAATATAGCATGGCAGCAACACATAACACAGCATGGTAGCAATACGACATGGGGCGGCAGGTAGCTTAGTGGTTAAGAGCGTTGTGCCAGTAACCGAAAGGTCACTGGTTCTAATCCCTGAGCCGACTAGGTGAAAAATCTGTCTGTGCCCTTGAGCAAGGCACTTAACCCTAATTGCTCCGGTAAGTCGCTCTGGATAAGAGCGTCTGCTAAATGACTAATTATTATTATTATTATAACAACATGGCAGCAGCAAAAAACAGGGTACAAACATTATTGGGCACAGACAACAGCACTAATGGCAAGAAGGTAGAGACAACAATACATCACGCGAAGCAGCCACAACTGTCAGTAAGAGTGTCCATGATTGAGTCCTTGAATGAAGAGATGGAGATAAAACTGTCCAGTTTGAGTGTTTTTTGCAGCTCGTTCCAGTCGCTAGCTGCAGCGAACTGAAAAGAGGAGCGACCCAGGGATGTGCTTTGGGGACCTTTAACAGAATGGCCTAAGAGGGTTTTATAAATGAGCATAAACCATTGGGTCTTGCGACGGGTATACAGAGATGACCAGTTTACAGAGGAGTATAGAGTGCAGTGATGTGTCCTATAAGGAACATTGGTGGCAAATCTGATGGCCGAATGATAAAGAACATCTAGCCGCTCGAGAGCACTCTTACCTGCCGATCTATAAATTACGTCTCTGTAATCTAGGATGGTCATCTGAATCAGGGTTAGTTTGGCAGCTGGGGTGAAAGAGGAATGATTACGATAGAGGAAACCAAGTCTAGATTTAACCTTAGCCTGCAGCTTTGATATGTGCTGAGAGAAGGACAGTGTACCGTCTAGCCATACTCCCAAGTTCTTGTATGAGGTGACTACCTCAAGCTCTAAACCCTCAGAGGTAGTAATCACACCAGTTGGGAGAGGGGCATTCTTCTTACCAAACCACATGACCTTTGTTTTGGAGGTGTTCAGAACAAGGTTAAGGGCAGAGAAAGCTTGTTGGACACTAAGAAAGCTTTGATGTAGAGCATTTAACACAAAATCCAGGGAAGGGCCAGCTGAGTATAAGACTGTATCATCTGCATATAAATGGATGAGAGAGCTTCCTACTGCCTGAGCTATGTTGTTGATGTAAATTGAGAAGAGCGTGGGGCCTAGGATCGAGCCTTGGGGTACTGCCTTGGTGACAGGCAGTGGCTGAGACAGCAGATGTTCTGACTTTATACACTGCATTCTTTGAGAGAGGTAGTTAAGCAAACCAGGCCAAAGACCCCTCAGAGACACCAATACTCCTTAACCGGCCCACAAGAATGGAATGGTCTACAGTATCAAAGCTTTGGCCAAGTCAATAAAAATAGCAGCGCCACATTGCTTAGAATCAACGGCAATGGTGACATCATTTAGGACCTTTAAGGTTGCAGTGACACATCCATAACCTGAGCGGAAACCAGATTGCATACCAGAGAGAATACTATAGACATCAAGAAAGCCAGTCAGTTGATTATTGACTTTGTGGTTAAATCTGTGTTGGAAATGCACTGCTCGACTGAGGGACCTTACAGATAATTGTATGTGTGGGTTACAGAGATGGGGTAGTCATTAAAAAATCATGTTAACCCATATTGTTGCACACAGAGTCCATGCAACTTATTATGGGAGTTGTTAAGCAAATCTTTATTTCTGAACGTATGGCTTGCCATAACAAAGGGGTTGAATTCTTATTGACGGCAGAGATTTCAGCTTTAATTTTTTAAAATAAATTAGTAAACAATTCTACTAACAAAATTCCACTTTGACATTATGGGGTGTAGATCAGTGACACAAATCTAAATGTAATCCAGTTTAAATTCAGGCTGTAACACAACAAAATGTGGAAAAAGTCAAGGGGTGTGAATACTTTCTGAAGGCACTGTAACAGTACTATAGTGGGATATAATGCTCAACACAGAAGTATAAAATAAGAATTATAAACTGGGTGGTTCGAGCCCTGAATGCTGATTGGCTGAAAGCCGTGGTATATCAGACATTATAAACTGGGTGGTTTGAGCCCTGAATGCTGATTGGCTGAAAGCCATGGTATATCAGACCGTATACCACGGGTATGACAAAACATTAATTTTTACTGTTCTAATTACGTTGGTAACCAGTTTATAATAGCAATAAGGCACCTCGGGGGTTTGCGGTATATGGCCAATATACCACGGCTAAGGGCTGTATCCAGGCACTTTACGTTGCGTCGTGCCTAAGAGAACAGCCCTTAGCCGTGGTATATTGGCCATATTCCACACCCCTTTCAGATATGTGTTTTACATTTCAGATTTAAAGAACATATTAATGGAAGAAATACATATTTCCTAGCTGTTCCTGTTTTTGCTCCCGTCTGGCACTTATCTATACGGTTTCACTGGTCCTCTCTACTTACCGCTGGTAGCTCAGTGAGCTGGACCTGTCTGGGTAGGTGGTTCACTATGTGAGACAGTGCCTTCAGGTAGCCAGACTTCTTCTCTGCAGAGGTAGAGAAGGAAGGGAAAGTTAAGAATTGGTACAATGAACAGGACTCTCACAAACTGGTTAACAAGTTTCACCATGGGGCCTGTATCTGTGGTGCATTGAGAATGTGTCCCTCTTCAGTACCTTGGGCTGCGGAATTGAAGCCCTGGACCAGCTTGGCCGAGTTCTCGGCGAAGAAGCGCTGGCGGTACATGATGCGTACGTCGGCGTGGCAACCGCGGTTGAGGACGTCCGGCGAGTCGCTCATCAAGAGAGAGAATCCATCGGCCGCTAACGAACCCAGCTCTGAGTCACTGAGCAGGGAGAAGAGCTGAAACAGACATAGGATTATTGCTGTGTGTGTTTTGATTGGTTACTGAGGTAGATATGTTTCTAGGGGAGAAGAGAGACAGAACAATTAACAAACCACAGACTGTCTGTGTGCCTGTGTGTCCGAGGACAAAGAGGACTCCTGTCCTTTACCTTGTCAGTCAGGGCTGTGGACAGAGGGTGGTAGCGGAGAAGGAGAGCCTTGGCCACCTAAAGACAAGAAAGCCATTCACAACTTTATGAATGAATGGACAGAACACCACAACAATGTACAATAGGCAAGTCACCATTCACCCTAAAGGGGAGGGGGTCGTAGGAGATCCCTAGTCTAGACACAGGGGGGTTGTAGTGTGGGGAGTTCGGTAGGCTAAGTATGGGCTAAGGGGAATAGGGAAATAATAGAAACTAGTGTGAATGGATAAAATACTGCCATGTGAGTAGCAATGTAAACAGGGTCTAACCCAGAGCAGCAGAGTGAACGCCTGCGTTCGGACCGAGGAGGACGCACATTCTAGCTCAGTGGAGATCCTCTTTAACATTCTGTCTATCAGAGAGTCCAGGGCTTCTCCTGTAGACACACACAAGATTAATATACCATCTCACCAACATTCATTTGACCAATTCTCATTCAGATAAAAGGACAGGACTGGAGGACTCACCTGCAGGCCTCTTGTTGACCAGCCCAGCGTAGCACTTGGCGGCTGAGGTGTAGGAAAGGGGATGGTCACAGGTACAGCTCAACTCCTCTAGTTCCAACAGTAGCCTATCCATCTGTGGAACCTCCACCTGTCCAGGACACACGGTCAGTCAGTCTATGATAACAGGCTTAATTAAGCCATTAAATGTCAGGATATCTTAACAAGAATGCAACATACGAGTATCCAGTTTAACGCAACAAACGGGTATCCATTGTATGAACATTTTAACGGTACAAACACGGTTACAAAGACGTCATTTTGAGGCCTTGTGATGAGTAGCCGAGACGTAGGGCGTTCTTACACTCCGTGGCAGCGAGCACACACAGCCCATGAGCAGACACACCAGCTGGGACTGGCTCCAGGAGTCACCTGCCTGCTTCTGGAGGACAAGGTCAAAGGACAATGTCACTCAACACATTCAGCATCACAGATACAACGCTCTATTTATTCCCAGTATGCATCCTGTCCCTTGAGCGTCCTCAGTAGTAGGTATAAGTGTGTTTTGATAAAGGAGATGGCTCAGTGATAGCTGGATGTCTTTAGCATTGAACTCTGACCTTGAGGAGCTGGATCTGGGAGGGAAAGGCATTCTCTGGCAGGAAGGACACATCACCGTCCAGGAAGAGGGACACCGCCCGTGAGGCTGTTTGGCCAGCCAGTCTGGTGACAGTGCAGTGGTTAGTAGGGTTGAAAAATTCCGGGAAGTTTCCATAAATTCCCTGGTTTTCCAGAAATCCTGGTTGGAAAGTTCCTGGAATTTTACAACTCTAGCGGTTAGCACCAAGCCAACATATTTACATATAACATAATGCATGTGCTGTCATCAATTATGTATGTATGTGTGTCTCTCGTCTGACTGGGTGGCTGGCTCTCAGTGATGCCAACTCACTGGGACTGTAGTCGGGCACAGGTGGTGCTGATGACAGGTACCATGACTGATAGGACAGACTCCTCCATTAAGGGACTCTGATGGTCTGAGGACCCTTCACATACGAAACGGAGCAGAAAAAAACGTCATTCAAAAAGAGTACTTTATCTAGACCTATCCGACATGAGGATGTGGAGGAGTTTTGCCTTTAGTTTGCATAGGTTTACCATAACACACAAACTCATTCTCAGAACAGCTCTCCATTGAACCAGGATTCCTTATCTCAAGGGACTTCCTGGTTCAATAAAGGTTACATTAACATTACAATGTGTTGCACAGGCTTGACGGCATTAGTTGGTTAGAATATTCTCACCCTGCAAAGCTGCCTGCAAGGCCAGTCCGAGCAGGCGCGGAATTATGATGTCATGGAAGACGCGGCCGGTCTCTTCAGTGTCCTGGGCATGCTCTGCTATCCTCTGCAGACTGTGGCACACAGAGATCACCTCCTCCAATGAGAACGAGCCAGTGCCTGTTTGGAGCCAGATTACATCTTCATTGTCATCATCATCAGAGTCTACTTATACAAAAGGGGCAATATGCAGAAATCACTCCGCCATTTCCTGGTTGCTTGAATTCTAATAATTCAAGCAATGTGTAGTGTAGAGAACCATTGTACCATCTAAACTGCTGGGAATATATATTTTCAATAACCACAAAAATCGTAATTTCAGCTGTTTGAATCTAGTGTACAAAAACGAAAGTTAAAGACAAAAACGAAACTTAAGAACGGGAAGCACAGAAATAGTGCACATAGAACAGATCTGCCGCTTCTTAGACTTGCTTTCAATGAGAATAACATATCTATAACTCACATTTCTATGTGAATTTGGTCAGGTCGCCCAACAAGTTACATATTGACGCTTTAACATAGAGCGATAGGGGAGTTTACCTATACAATGAAAGACAGATATTTAGAAGGGTCTACCTATACAGAGACAGAAGAGTCTGTGGTAGTGACACATACCAGTGTGTGAGGTGGTGAGGACCTGTAGCAGGACAGGTGTGCTCTCCTGAACCACACTGGGCCGGGACGACACCGCAGCCAGCGCCGTCAAACACCGCTGACGCACGGCCTGCTGGGAATGTTCCTGGGACGGCATGGCGCTATCACCTTGTGCCATGGATTCTGGGAACAGGCGAGGAAAGGGTTCAGTAACCCTCCTCTGGTTAGAATGATGTCATTGAAGAAACGTAATGATAGAGAAGACCTTTGTTTACATTATTTAGTTTTGACCTTTGACCCTAACCCACCTGAGAAGATCTCTCCCTTCAGCCGTGGAACCATCTTAGAGATGAAGGCTGCAGGGTGCAGACGAGCCAGAGCCCCTGCACACTCAACCACAGCCAGGCTGGACAGACAGAGAGAAGGACCAAACCCTTGTGTTAATTGATTGATTAGGTACCACAGGTTGTGTTTACACAGGCAGCCCAATTCTGATGTGTTTTCTTTCCCACTAACTGGTCTTTTGACCAATCACATCAGATCTTTTCACATCAGATCCTTTTCAGAGCTTATCTGATTGGTCAAAATACCAACTGGTGAAAAAAAGATCATAAGTGGGCTGCCTGTGTAAATGTGGCCACAAACTTCTGATTGCCCTCCCAGAACAACTGAAAACAGGTACTAACCTGACTTTAGCATCTTCCTCCTCCAGGATGAGCCTGGTGAGGTGGTCAACGGCCAGCTCCACATCTGACCCTAACAGCAGGACTAGGAGAGAGGTGGTAGAGGTCAACCTACACGTCTCAGCATAGTAAGGGGAGATGTAGCACAAACTGAATGGCCAATGAAATGTATTCTCTACCCCACAATAACAGGATAGCACAAGCTGAACAGCATGTGGACAAAAACTTCAATTCAATCCTGTGTAGCAGTGAGATGAGCTCAAAAGGTCTCAAATGTGTATAGCGTGGTCAGGTATATGCTAAAGAGGTCAGGAGTCTCACCTGTCTGTTGGCTCAGGGCAGTGAGCACACGCAGTGATGTGATCTGGAGGCCAGCACTGCTCTCAGACAGAGCAGAGAACACTATACTGCATAGGGACTGCCTGAAGTCCAACAGAACACTCTCATCTGGCGGGAGGAGAGAGAAGGAAGGAGGGAGTAATGGAGAGGGGGAGACAGACACAAAGACAGTAGGGGAAGGAGAGAGGGAGGAAGAGAGAAAAGGGAGAGAGAGAGGGGTGTGAGAGTGAAAGTGTGACAGGTGGGAAAAGGTTAATAGATCAATTCACATCGCCACATATCACACAAACCAGGAGGGAAATAGCTGAGTATAACAGGAGATGTGAAATAACTATTTCATGAGAGACTGAGTTATTGTACAGTAGAAATGGCTGGATATTCTCATCATTCCTAAAGCATGATTTGTGATTAAAACTGGTATTATTATGCTTGGGCAAGTTCTAACGGCGTTCCGCTTCAAATACTCTTTCAAATGGAGCCCTGAAATCAAGCATCGTAAATCACTTGTTTAGCTGCAGAGGCAGAAAATGTTGGATGAAATGAAAGGAGGAACAGGGGACATTAAACCTCTAAAAGTCTAAGCTGTTGGGGGGGGGGGAGACATATTTAACCCACAAAACTACCTCCATACTTCCATTTGTTTGTATGGGTTACCTTCAGACGAGTCCTGTGACACTTGTGGATGTCGTAAAGCAAAAGGCAGAAAACCATAGTGTTTGTGCGAGTCCCCCCTTTCCATAATGGGGTCATACAAAAGGCCATAAGTTACAGACAGAAATGTGCACATCAGCGTTACTGACTTTAGACGAGTCCCGTGTCGTGGGGCTCGTAGAGAAAAACAGAGAACACCATCGTCACATACGTTTTCATGGGCTAACAAACACCGCTGTAGCTCGGCCACCTTCCACCGCAGATACGGAAGGCCGACATCGGCGGATGCGGTGGATTGAGACGCAGCCCATGCAAAAAAATGGATAACTGAAGGATTTTGATGGGGATTTTTTTTTTAATGTTACTTAGATTGACGTACGGGTGCGTCAATAGACTCTTAACGAACGCGGCAAAGAGTGGGACAGTAATGAACGTTACACTTACCCTCCTCAGATGACTTCACAGGCTGGACGAAGCCATGTAACACCTCCAGTAGGGTGCGCCGCTGAGCACACTACACAGGGGAGGACACAGACAGATATGAACGATTTCACTGATAACATCATGCGCCCGTAGGAACCAAGATAGAACCAAGATACTTATAACAGGCTGGGCTGTTTACATATCCTGTGGCAGTATTGGGTCAACAAAAGGCCATAACTTACAATGCAATAACACTGTGGTTTTGACTGAGGGAAACCAGCAAAACGCACGGACAGTAAGAAAGCTGCCTTGCGGAACTGACTCAAATCATTACCAACAGTCAAGAATGTGAGACGAGCGTCAACACTGACGGTAATGGAGCGACTGGCTGGTGTGACTCACTTGTGTTCGGCTGTTGTACTGTTCTATGAGGGACGGCATGACGGCGGCTGCAACTCTGTGGCTCGCCCTGTAGGAGGCGGTAGAGGTGGCCTGCAGCAGCTTGGCACTGGGCCACACCAGCTTTAGATCCGGCTCACACAGGTGGTGCTGACAGTCTATAAAAAACACAGCCCAATGGGTTGGCACATTAGCGATGGTGTGTGTGTATCAGGACACTGTGCTGGATTATATGAAGTGTGTATACCTAAATCTCTCTGGATGTAAATAATGCGTGGTTGAAGGTGGAAGGTCGTGAGTAAGCATCGAGTGCAGACAGGTAGCAATGAGCCAGAGATGTATTGGCTATCGCTCGCTATCAACTGTAGCCAAGCTGCCTCTGTGGAGGTGTCATCGCCACCTATCTCTCTCATCTCCCCCCCACCTCTCTCTCTCGCTCCTCCCCCCACCTCTCTCTCTCTCCTCCCCCCACCTCTCTCTCTCTCACTCCTCCCCCCACCTCTCTCTCTCTCTCACTCCTCCCCCCACCTCTCTCTCTCTCACTCACTCCTCCCCCCACCTCTCTCTCTCTCTCTCTCGCTCCTCCCCCCACCTCTCTCTCTCTCTCGCTCCTCCCCCCACCTCTCTCTCTCTTGCTCGCTCCTCCCCCACCTCTCTCTCTCTCTTGCTCCTCCCCCCACCTCTCTCTCTCTCTCCTCCTCCCACCTCTCTCTCTTGCTCCTCCCCCCCCACCTCTCTCTCTTGCTCCTCCCCCCACCTCTCTCTCTTGCTCCTCCCCCCACCTCTCTCTCTCTCGCTCGCTCCTCCCCCCACCTCTCTCTCTCTCTCGCTCACTCCTCCCCCCACCTCTCTCTCTCTCTCTCTCTCTCTCTCTCTCTCTCTCTCCTCCCCCCACCTCTCTCTCTCTCTCTCGCTCCTCCCCCCACCTCTCTCTCTCGCTCCTCCCCCCACCTCTCTCTCTCGCTCCTCCCCCACCTCTCTCTCTCATCTCCCCCACCATTCTCTCGCTCTCATCTCCCACCTCTCTCTTTCTCTCTCTCCACCTCTCTCCCCGCCACCGCTCTCATCTCCCCCCACCGCTCTCTCTAACGCTCTCCCCCCCATCTCCCCCCAACCTCTCTCACCTCCCCCCAACCTCTCTCTCTCTCCTACTGTGGTAAGCCCTGAGGGGAAAAATTGCCAAGTCCGTCTCCCTCTCACACATTTCCAAACACACTGACCCCACACACCGCTACACAATAACAGAATAGACAAACACCTTCGACATTAGTTATCTCCCGTTCCCAGAACCAGATCTATTTGAGGGGTTACCTTTGAGGACCAGGTCCAGGAAGACATTGAGGGAGTCTTCAGAGTCAGAGTTGAGGACGGAGCGGGAGAGGCAGGCTGTCAGGGCACCGAGGGCAGCAAGACCAGCGGACTCCACCCTCTCACTGGCTGTCTGAAACACCTGCACAGGGATGGAGGGAGGGAGGTCAATCAAACTCTCCCTTCAGACTATCAAGATGCCTCATGTACTGTTCGAGACACTTTTACACAATTCTAATAGTCATTTTCGATGTTGCCAGCCCCTCAGGTTCCATTGAAACGTACCTCCCTGCGCAGCGAGGCCCAAAGGCCTGGTAGGAATTCGGCTAGCTCTTTATGTTCATACACAGAAGCACAGGCTGTCTGCAACATGAGGATGAAATACAGCCCATTAAGACATGAATGCCATTTACTGTACATATAAACCATAAAGGTGACCTAAGATGACCAACGTGGTCTTACCAGGGTCTGCAGAGAGTCCACCTTGGCACTCTGCACATCTGAGTCCAGCTTCTCAATGATCAGCGGCAGCAGGAACTGTTGAAGCGAGACAATCAACAAATCATGACTACACGCACCCAAACTCTTTCACTTTCTGTCTCTCACAAACATACAACCATACACAAAGACTATATCTGATGTCCTTTAATGTTCTATAAAGGCTATGCATTGTGTAGTCTCGCTTGCCAGACACGACAGATGTGGGAAGAGACTATGCATTGTGTATAGTGTGCAGTACAGTACATCTTCCCCACCTCTGCAAAGCGTGGTGTTCCAGTGAGCACGGCCCTCAGGGCCAGGATCAGCTCTTCCTGGGTGATGCCATGGGGGTCATTGGGCGGCTAGGTGGGGACACACACAGAGACAGTCATGGATGTCAACCATTTCAAATCACAAAAAACTGTAATAACACAAGCTGTCTGTCAAAGTGTTCTGACTCGGGGCTTAACCATTTCCTATATTCCTCTGCCAGATGGTGGTCAGTGTCACATGGCTCAGGTATCAGAGCACACAGGACAGAGAGTCACATACGCATTGCCTCCTGCGTAGGTTCATCTGGCTGGTCTAAGTCCACAGCAGCTGCACAAACAAACACTTACAGGGCTGAAGTCTATGGGGAAATAGCAGGATGTAACTTCAAACAGCTCCTCTGTGAATTTACCTGAATAAAGAAACACAGACAGGATATTACCGTCTCCGGATTGAGGAATCATTAAATAATACATGATAATAATGCATGTACTAAATCTCAACCCAACTACTGGAATGCATAAAACAGGGCTTAAACCTGTCCTCGGTGTGTGTGTGTGCAGGGCTCCAGATTAACTCTTTCCACTGGTACAACTAACATTTTCAGTTGTTGGCACCAGCCCACCAAAATGTTGTTGCGGCTTGGGCTGTGGAGGTCACGAAATTTCGTCAGCCAGTGATTGTCAAGCTAATAACTGTCGGTCTCATGGTAATTGACCGTTAATTAACATAAAAACATTTAGCATCTCCTGGCTTCCACATATAACCTACAAGCCACTGATGCAGACCTTTGGAACATCTACATTTAAAAAAGTCTAATAAATCCATGTAATATAGCCTACACCTTCACAATAAATCTATTATTTATTTTAGACAGGTCTAAATAAGCATGATATGAAGAAAATGTAGTCTATTTCAGAAGAACAGAATAGCATATTCTGAGTTGTCCTTATGTTAGGTCCTGATCTGGCTATGCAAATGGCTGTGGGCTACACTAGTTCATTTAGCAGACAAGATTTGCTTAGAATTCCGTGGCATTGTTTTATAGTATGAAGAATACAATTGAACAAAGCTGAATAAAATAGAAAGGATATTTTCTACAAACGATCTGAGGGAGTGCGCACACGCGGCTATTCTGTATTGAGCGGTTAACAAAGAAATAGGTATTCCTATATGCTTAATTTAGAGTTATTAATGTAACTTTAGTTGTTCTACAAACGTTGGGCTATATGTTTTGATGATTTTAAAAATATCTTGAAAGGCATGAGCTCTGCTTTGTTTTTTTGCGCAGGCTGTACACACTACATCAGTCAATCATTCACAATTTGACAAGCACTTGACAATGCCTAGAATTTCACGGCGGCATCCCCTTTGTGTGGCCGTAATGCACCCTAAAAAAATCCATGCCTTTTGCGGCCAGTGGCGGTTGTGCGCTTCTCCCTAAGTGCTGCGCGCTCCATCACGTGATCGGGTCTTTCTCACAGGCTACAAGTGAGGACAGACTCATCAGGGACACAACTGCGCATGTCCTTATCCAATTCCGAGGAGCATATTGAAGATATTAGAAGAACTGTCCACATTTACTTTTCGTCAGCCAACAATATGAGTAGGCCTAATGAACAGCAAAAGCACTAGCCTATGTCAATCTACAATGGCGCCTGAGTGGATGGCTGCCGTTTTACGGGCTCCTAACCAACTGCGCTATTTTGTTAGTTTTTTTGCGTTGTTTGTAACTTATTTTGTATATAATGTTGCTGCTACCGTCTCTTATGACCGAAAATAGCTTCTGGATATCAGAATAGCGATTACTCACCTCGAACTGGACAAATAGTTCGAGGTGTCCGACACAAAGGATATACTGCTTTCTCGAGACCAGGCCCAAATCCCCGTAATTTGGGTGAAGAAAAGACGGAGAAAAAGGGGCCGGAGGTCGGGCTGCCTTCTGAGAATTCGTAGACGAGTGAGTGAACCTCCACTACCATCCGTACTATTAGCCAACGTGCAATCATTGGAAAATAAAATGGATGATCTACGATTAAGACTATCCTACCAACGGGACATTAAAAACTGTAATATCTTATGTTTCACCGAGTTGTGGCTGAACGACGACACGGATAATATAGAGCTGGCTGGGTTTTCCGTGCATCGGCAGGACAGAGCAGCTACGTCTGGTAAGACGAGGGGCGTGTGTCTATTTGTCAATAACAGCTGGTGTGCGATGTCTAATATTAAAAGAAGTCTTGAGGTAGAGTACCTCATGATAAGCTGTAGACCACACTATCTACCAAGAGAGTTCTCATCTATATTATTCGTAGCCGTCTGTTTACCGCCACAAACCGATACTGGCACTAAGACCGCACTCAACGAGCTGTATAAGGTTATAAGCAAACAAGAAAATGCTCATCCAGAAGCAACGCGCCAGAGGAATAAAAACTCTAGACTACCTTTACTCCACACAAAGCTCTCCCTCGCCTTCCATTTGGTAAATCTGACCATCATTTATCCTCCTGATTCCTGCTTACAAGCTAAAGCTAAAGCAGGAAGTACCAGTGACTCGCTGAATATGGAAGTGGTCAGATGACGCGGATGCTATGCTACAGGACTGTTTTTCTAGGACAGACTGGAATATGTTCCGGGATTCATCCAATGGCATTGAGGAGTATACCACCACAGTCACCAGCTTCATCAATAAGTGCATCGAGGTCATCCCCTCAGTGACCGTACGTACATATCCCAACCAGAACCGATGGATTACAGGCAACATCCGCACCGAACTAAAGGCTAGAGCTGCCACTTTCAAGGAGCGGGACACTAATCCAGACGCTTATAAGAAATCCCGCTACGCCCTCAGACAAACCATCAAGCAGGCAAAGCATCAATACAGGACTAAGATTGAATCCTACTACACCGGCTTTGATGCTCGTCGGATGTGGCAGGGCTTGCAAACTATTACGGACTACAAAGGGAAACCCAGCCGCGAGCTGCCCAGTGACGCGAGCCTACCAGACGAGCTAAATGCCTTTTATGCTCGCTTCGAGGCAAGCAACACTGAAGCATGCATGAGAGCACCAGCTGTTCTGGACGACTGTGTGATCACGTTTTCTGTAGCCGATGTGAGGAAGACCTTTAAACAGGTCAACATTCACAAAGCTGCGGGGCCAGACGGAATACCAGGACGAGTACTCAAAGCATGCGCGGACCAACTGGCAAGTGTCTTCACTGACATTTTCAACCTCTCCCTGACTGAGTCTGTAATATCTACATGTTTAAAGCAGACCACCATAGTCCCTGTGCCCAAGGAAGCGTAGGTAACCTGCCTAAATGATTACCACCCCGTAGCAGTCACGTCGGTAGCCATGAAGTGCTTTGAAAGGCTGGTCATGGCTCATATCAACACCATCATCCCGGAAACCCTAGACCAACTCCAATTCGCATACCGCCCCAACAGATCCACAGATGACAATCTCGATCACACTCCACACTGCCCTTTCCCACCTGGACAAAAGGTACACCTATGTGAGAATGCTGTTCATTGACTACAGCTCAGCGTTCAACACCATAGTGCCCACAAAGCTCATCACTAAGCTAAGGACCCTGGGACTAAACACCTCCCTCTGCAACTGGATCCTGGACTTCCTGATGGGCCACCCGCAGGTGGTAAGGGTAGGCAACAACACATCTGCCACTTTGATCCTCAACACTGGGGTCCCTCAGGGGTGCATACTTAGTCCCCTCCTGTACCTGTTCACCCACGACTGCGTGGCCAAACATGACTCCAACACCATCATTCCTTCCAGTTCTCTGCTGCAAATGACTGGAACGAACTGCAAAAATCTCTGAAGCTGGAGACATTTATCTCCCTCACTAACTTTAAGCATCAGTTGTCAGAGCAGCTTACCGATCACTGCACCTGTACACAGCCCATCTGTAATTAGCCCACCCAACTACCTCATCCCCATATTGTTATTTACATTGTTATTTATTTTGCTCATTTGCACCCCAGTATCTCTATTTTCACATCATCTTCTGCACATCTATCACTCCAGTGTTAATACTAAATTGTAATTATTTTGCACTATGGCCTATTTATTGCCTTACCTCCATAACTTACTACATTTGCACACACTGTATATAGATTTTCTACTGTGTTATTGACTGTACGTTTTGTTTATTCCATATGTAACTCTGTGTTGTTGTTGTTTTTAATCGCACTGCTTTGCTTTATCTTGGCCAGGTCGCAGTTGTAAATGAGAACTTGTTCTCAACTGGCTTACCTGGTTAAATAAAGGTTAAATGAAAAAAGTAATAAAAATACAAGTTTGCTGACGACAACAGTGGTAGGCCTGATCACCGACAACGATGAGACAGCCTATAGGGAGGAGGTCAGAGACCTGGCAGTGTGGTGCCAGGACTACAACCTCTCCCTCAATATGAGCAAGACAATGGAGCTGATCGTGGACTACAGGAAAATTGCGGACAGAACACGCCCCCATTAACATCAACAGGGCTGTAGTGGAGCGGGTCGAGAGTTTCAAGTTCCTTGGTGTCCACATCACCAACAAACTATCATGGTCCAAACACACCAAGACAGTCGTGAAGAGGGCACGACAACACCTTTCCCCCCTCAGGAGACTGAAAAGATTTGGTATGGGTCCCCAGATCCTCAAAAAGTTCTACAGCTGCACCATCAAGAGCATCCTGACCGGTTGCATCACCGCCTGGTATGGCAACTGCTCGGCATCTGACCGTAAGGCGCTACAGAGGGTAGTGCATACGGCCCAGTACATCACTGGGGCCAAGCTTCCTGCCATCCAGGACCTATATACTAGGCGGTGTCAGAGGAAGGCCCAAAGAATTGTCAATGACTCCAGTCACCCAAGTCATAGACTGTTCTCTCTGCTACCGCACGGCAAGCGGTACTGGAGCGCCAAGTCTAGGACCAAAAGG
This sequence comes from Coregonus lavaretus, assembly GCF_964263955.1. NCBI lineage: Eukaryota > Metazoa > Chordata > Actinopteri > Salmoniformes > Salmonidae > Coregonus > Coregonus lavaretus. The sequence continues at coordinate 82,390,537 of NC_139988.1, read as the reverse complement.
CTCCTTAACAGCTTCTACCCCCAAGCCATAAGACTGCTGAACAATTAATCAAATGATCACACAGACTATTTACATTGACCCCCACCCCTTGTTTTTACACTGCTGCTACTCGCTGTTTATTATCTATGCAGTCACTTTACCCCTACCTACATGTACAAATTACCTTGACTAACCTGTACCCCCGCACATTGACTTGGTACCGGTACCCCCTGTATATAGCCTCGTTATTGTTATTTGATTGTGTAAATTTTTTAAATTAATTAATTTAGTAAATATTTCCTTAACTCTATTTCTTGAACTTCATTGTTGGTTAAGGGCTTGTAAGTAAGCATTTCACGGTAAGGTCTACACCTGTTGTATTCGGCGCATGTGACAAAAAAATTGTGATTTGATTAGATCCCTCATAGTACAAAGGTCGACCTATTCTACTCTGTGCGAGAAATAACTATTCTAAACATCGTCTGGGACAGTTGTGGGATGCGATAGACCCCAAATTAATACAGCCACTAGCATCAAACAACCTTTTTTAAGCAATGAGGCTGACGCAACAGATCAGAACGTTTAGCTTAAAATGTTGATAAACTATTAGACTATTTCTTCACATTATAAGTGCAGCAATGCGCACATGGTAGTAGGCTATAAGCCCAAAGGTTCCATTAGCGGAAAACACCATTATCAAAAGTGACCGCAAATGCAATTATGCATGTAATGCTTTTATTATAAAGGTGCATTTTTATGGTTAAAATTATCTTCCCTAAACTTGAAACTCACGTGCTGCTTATGTATGTCAGTTAGGCTCTACACCCATTTACATTTTAGTCATTTAGCAGACGCTCTTATCCAGAGCGACTTACAGTTAGTGAGTGCATACATTTGTTTTTTTTTCATACTGGCCCCCTGTGGGAATCGAACCCACAACCCTGGCGTTGCAAGCGCCATGCTCTACCAACTGAGCTACACCCCTTGTAAAGCGGATTAATGTGCTTAATTTTAAGAAGTTATTTGCCCACTTTAGTTGTGATACAAACCTTATTAAACATATAGGCCTATGGGCTATGCTACATGAGGTGTGCAACTATGATTCGAAAAAGTCGCAAAAAAAGGCATTGTTTCTTATGCTGGGCATCATTCACAAGTGATAATATATAATTCACAAGTGATAGGCTAATATTGTCACCCATCAGACTATTCTTGATTTAATCTTGTCTTTACATATACTAAATAATATATGTGTGAAATTTGTTTTGATTTATTATGGACCAATATTATGCCCCTGTATCGAAACAGGGTTAGCGGGAAAAAATACATGTCATCTATGCATTTAAATAGCGAATGGAGGACGCTTTTCCACGTGGTTTATTTTCATGCCAGCCAGGTAGGCTATACTCCTGTTCTAAATATAAGCAATGTGCTTAATATTAGGAAAGTTGAGAAAATATATAGTAGGCCTAGCCTATAGAAAGCTGATCCTCCTATTTTTAGTAGAGGCCATCACTCTGTTTTCTCGCGCAATTGCATAGCCTATAGAAATGTTGCGCAACATGAGCTCTCATGATGTGTTCGATTAGATTTTCGAAAACATTTGCAATGATGTCAGAGTGATTCGAGGGACAATAGAGTGCTGAGTACCAGGCAGTTAGCAAGTTTGGTAGGCTACTAATGACCAGCAGCAGCATCAGAGCTTGGAGAAGCCTAATTACCGTGACTAAACGGTCACGTGCAATTTGACTGCCTTGTGGCGGTAATACGGTCACTGCAACAGCCCTAGTTGCGGCGTCACGCAATAGAAAAAAAACGCGCAATCATCTTATGAAATCATTCACAGTGCTACTGAGATGGTATGCTTCAAGACATACGTTTCATCTAACATGTCCAAGCAGAAATGCATGAACAATATGTTTTGATGTGCAACCTAAACCAGTGACTGTCATGAATTTTGTTCCATCTGGCTAGCTCTCAGGAGAGCTGTTCTCAATAATGACATGCAGGTTTTTCCATGCCTCTGCGCATCCTAATCTCTCTGCAATTTACAGATACACTTTCATTACCGGAGAACGAGACACTGGCAGTTTAAACAACAGGAGCAGCACTCGCGAGACTACACCAAGTTTTTTTTGTTGTCATTTAGCAGACGCTCTTATCCAGAGCGACTTACAGGAGCAATTAGGGTTAAGTGCCTTCCTTAAGGGCACATTGACAGATTTTTCACCTAGCCGGCTCGGGGATTAGAACCAGCAACCTTTCGGTTAGTGGCACAACGCTCTTACCCACTAAGCTACCTGCCGCCCCGGTAGTTCCGAAACGTGATTAGTCTCTGCCCATCTGTCACACACCACAGACTAAACCAGCAGAACCCAATGCTTCATTTCGAGCAACAGGACATGATAACAAAAAAAGTCAAGCGTTCATATCATGCCCTGACACCTTGTTGCTATTGTTACCTGACACCGTGTTGCTATTGTTACCTGACACTGTTGCTGTTGTTACCTGACACTGTTGCTGTTGTTACCTGACACTGTTGCTGTTGTTACCTGACACAGTGTTGCGTTTTGGTCACCTGTGTGCCGCACACTTTTAGAGGGAAAATGACAATGCCTCAAGAGGGCAATGGGTATTTTTTCCCTGCTTGTCATCATAGCACATTTTCCTAAGACACAGCTGATCAATTTCCTCAAGCAATGTCATTTCCCTGTTCCTTATTGAATACAACCTGCCTTTACCTCATTACTGAGGAAGCAACTGAATTAAGATGGATGTGTTACAAGTTCACTCAATGCCCAGTAAACCTGTGCAACACTGAAAAACATGACAACACAACTAAAAGGTACATAAAACACGTTTGTAAAGTTTGGAATAACAATGTTTGTGTGTGTGTTCTCACCCAGATCATAGCCTCCATGGAGGATTTTTCTAGCGATCTGGAAGGCCAGGAGAAGATTACGTGGGTCCCTCTCCCCATCCACTGACTGGACAAACCCAAAGACAAAGTCTGCACCCAGGCCCTTCAGCTCTACGGGATGGGAAAAGTGGGAAATCAATTTAACAACATGCAGATAAGCAACATACAGATCATGCCGATTATTTCAAAGCTATTCAGTCTCAATGTTGACCACTCTCGACAAGGATCTCTACAATCCGCTGATTTCTCCATGATAGCTACCACTCTACCTCAGTGATTTCTCCATGATAGCTACCACTCTACCTCAGTGATTTCTCCATGATAGCTACCACTCTACCTCAGTGATTTCTCCATGATAGCTACCACTCTACCTCAGTGATTTCTCCATGATAGCTACCACTCTACCTCAGTGATTTCTCCATGATAGCTACCACTCTACCTCAGTGATTTCTCCATGATAGCTACCACTCTACCTCAGTGATTTCTCCATGATAGCTACCACTCTACCTCAGTGATTTCTCCATGATAGCTACCACTCTACCTCAGTGATTTCTCCATGATAGCTACCACTCTACCTCAGTGATTTCTCCATGATAGCTACCACTCTACCTCAGTGATTTCTCCATGATAGCTACCACTCTACCTCAGTGATTTCTCCATGATAGCTACCACTCTACCTCAGTGATTTCTCCATGATAGCTACCACTCTACCTCAGTGATTTCTCCATGATAGCTACCACTCTACCTCAGTGATTTCTCCATGATAGCTACCACTCTACCTCAGTGATTTCTCCATGATAGCTACCACTCTACCTCAGTGATTTCTCCATGATAGCTACCACTCTACCTCAGTGATTTCTCCATGATAGCTACCACTCTACCTCAGTGATTTCTCCATGATAGCTACCACTCTACCTCAGTGATTTCTCCATGATAGCTACCACTCTACCTCAGTGATTTCTCCATGATAGCTACCACTCTACCTCAGCTCTTACCTGACTCTCTGGATTCCATAAACTGGATGAGAATGTTGTAAACACATGACCGCTCCGCCAGCATCAGGGACTGTAGTGACACAGAAAGCAGATAAACAGGGTGAGGGTGTTGCAGTATAATAAGCATATAGGCCCCCTCTGTATGCTAATTATTTAGGAGAGTTGACACTTGACAGGGCAGGTTGGATGTGCTCACCTGCACATGAACGTCCTGGAAGAGTGATTTCAGAATGGACACTGCAGACCCAGGCGGCAACACTGAACATTTTGTCTGAGAGGGTATTTCAAGATGTTGGTGTGGATTAGGCAAGATATACTGTATCTGTCTGTCAGTTCAATATTCGCATTTCTATCTAATATTCACGTCCAATTTAACATGCTAGAACATGACAGAGGCTACTAAGCTTGAGACTTACCAGCGCTTTCAACCCCTGTAAGACATGTGGTGTGATGACATAGTGGTCCTTCAGTCTGTTCTCATAAAACACTATAAGGACTTCCACTGAGGACAAAACACATAGGAGAAGATAATCAATATCCATGGACAGGCCATATAGCACCCACAAAGCAAACGACAAAGATGTCTTATAGGGTGGTTTACCTTCTCTCTCTGTAAGGTCTCCATGGCGCTCCTGTAGGACATTGGAGAGGAGCTGGACACCACGGGCTCGGGTCTGGGGTTGGGAGCTGGCCAGATGCAAGCTGCACAGAGACAAAGTGGTCAGCTTGTTAGTGGAGGCTGGAACTGCATGACATTTAAGTTGATGACATTGATGGCGAATGGGACAATAATGATGAATGTAACTTAAACATTACCCCAATGCTTCAACCAACTGTAGTATTGTAAACTGTCCAGCCTTGAGTCCTAATAAAAGGAAAATTCATTTATTTAGCCAGAGGAAAGTGGTCAATGAGTAGGATATATAATGCAGACACTTTTAAGGGCCGGGGAAGTAGGTCCAGAGTCTAATGTCAAAGACAGTACACTTCGTGCTTAATATGTTGTGAAAGACCCTTTTCACAGCAGGCTAGTTAGAAAGTTAGCAAGCAGCATGCAGGTTGTGGCCAAGAACATATGTTAATTCGCTTGACTTCAAAGATATTGATTGCCACTTTGTATACGTTGATAGCTACTGAACAGGCTGTTGTTGTCAGTTTTTGTAGCATGCAGTTAAACCAGTGTCGGGTTGAACACAGAAAGTAACGTTAAGAGTTTTGATGGCCTGCTGCTAGCTAGCATGCTAGCCAGATGTCATGCTGGGCCACCAGTCACGCGCGATTTCTGTATCTTTCATTGACGTTCATCTCAAAAACCATATCAGAGAGAAAGGTGGCTGAAATACGTTTTGCAGCTACCTGTTGCGGTGTCTGCGGCCTTGCTGTCCTGTTGTCCCGAAACGAATTCTTCTACCAAGCCCACTAGCAAAGCACTATCCGCAGCCATCATGAACAGCCTTGGTTCAACCAGTCAAACTGAAATGAGCATGCGTGGAAAGTTCTTGCGGTTACCCTGAGAACAGCGTCACAAAAAACGTAAAGGTGCAAATATTTTTTTGCAATGTATTAAAGCAAACATAATATGTTTGTTGTGCATGGCTATGTGCATATTCTAAAGAGAACTTTGTATGTTGGAAATGTTATATTTCTATTTATCATTTGACCAATCATCTGCAAAAAATATCAAGTTAGTTTCAGCATGGTTGAGGACTTTCATTACATTTTACATTTACATTTACGTCATTTAGCAGACGCTCTTATCCAGAGCGATTTACAAATTGGTGCATTCACCTTATAGCCAGTGGGATAACCACTTTACAATGTTTTTTTTCTTATTTTTTTTTTGTGGTGGGGGGGGGGGGGGGGGGGGGGGTAGAAGGATTACTTTATCCTATCCCAGGTATTCCTTAAAGAGGTGGGGTTTCAAGTGTCTCCGGAAGGTGGTGAGTGACTCCGCTGTCCTGGCGTCGTGAGGGAGCTTGTTCCACCATTGGGGTGCCAGAGCAGCGAACAGTTTTGACTGGGCTGAGCGGGAACTGTGCTTCCGCAGAGGTAGGGGGGCCAGCAGGCCAGAGGTGGATGAACGCAATGCCCTTGTTTGGGTGTAGGGACTGATCAGAGCCTGAAGGTACGGAGATGCCGTTCCCCTCACAGCTCCGTAGGCAAGCACCATGGTCTTGTAGCAGATGCGAGCTTCAACTGGAAGCCAGTGGAGTGTGCGGAGGAGCGGGGTGACGTGAGAGAACTTGGGAAGGTTGAACACCAGACGGGCTGCGGCATTCTGGATGAGTTGTAGGGGTTTAATGGCACAGGCAGGGAGCCCAGCCAACAGCGAGTTGCAGTAATCCAGACGGGAGATGACAAGTGCCTGGATTAGGACCTGTGCCGCTTCCTGTGTAAGGCAGGGTCGTACTCTCCGAAAGTTGTAGAGCATGAACTTACAGGATCGGGTCACCGCCTTGATGTTAGCGGAGAACGACAGGGTGTTGTCCAGGGTCACGCCAAGGCTCTTCACACTCTGGGAGGAGGACACAACGGAGTTGTCAACCGTGATGGCGAGATCATGGAACGGGCAGTCCTTCCCCGGGAGGAAGAGCAGCTCCGTCTTGCCAAGGTTCAGCTTGAGGTGGTGATCCGTCATCCACACTGATATGTCTGCCAGACATGCAGAGATGCGATTCGCCACCTGGTTATCAGAAGAGGGAAAGGAGAAGATTAGTTGTGTGTCGTCTGCGTAGCAATGATAGGAGAGGCCATGTGAGGATATGACAGAGCCAAGTGACTTGGTGTATAGCGAGAATAGGAGAGGGCCTAGAACTGAGCCCTGGGGGACACCAGTGGTGAGAGCACGTGCTTCTCGCCATGCACTTGGTAGGAGCGACCGGTCAGGTAGGACACAATCCAAGAGTGAGCCGCACCGGAGATGCCCAGCTCGGAGAGGGTGGAGAGGAGGATCTGATGGTTCACATGGTCTGGAGAAGAGAGGAGGGGATAGGGTCAAGCGGGCAGGTTGTTGGGCGGCCGGCCGTCACAAGTCGCAAGATTTTATCTGGAGAGAGAGGGGAGAAAGAAGTCAAAGCATAGGGTAGGGCAGTGTGAGCAGGACCAGCAGTGTCATTTGACTTAACAAACGGGGATCGGATGTCGTCAACCTTCTTTTCAAAATGGTTGATGAAGTCATCCACAGAGAGGGAGGGGGAGGAGGGGGGGGGGGGGATTCAGCAGGGAGGAGAAGGTGGCAAAGAGCTTCCTAGGGTTAGAGGCAGATGCTTGGAACATTAGTTCAAAGGATGCTCCCCACCCATTTTTCTTTATTTTAAAAAATATATTGTATTCATTTTTTAATTTTGGTTTATTTTGTAATTAGTATTTTTACTTCTTCTTTGTATTAAACAAATATATATCATTATGCTCCCCACCCCTGAAGGAAATCGTGACGTCCCATAATCTGACACCCCTTGCTTTGAGCACGCGCAGTCGTAAAAAGTTACTGTTGCTACCCGCACCAGGAAGGGAAGGGGGATTTAAAAACCTGGCTGAGAAAAATGAGAAAGGTTTGAAATTGCCCACGGTGTTAAACGGAGAATCATATCAACAATCATTTATTGTTTAAAATCCAAGCTATCTGTTTAGAATACTTATGTGGTCGTGAGTGCGTGAAAGTTTGTTTACTAATGTTAGCTAGCTAGTTAGGGCTGTCTCGCGAAACGACGGCTGGCAGTGTGCGAGCTATCAAGCCAGCGATCTAATGTGAGCTTGCTAACAAGTTGCTTAGCAAATTGTTGGCTACGAAGCTATCTAGTTGGCACGCTAACTTGTCTATGTAAAATGTATAGAGGGCAGTCTAGATATAATGCAATCCATTATTGTTGACATTTATCCAGTGTGAACTTGCTAGCCAGTCAGCACGTGACTACTTCTTTTGGAACGTTGGATCGCATCAAACAATAATAAAGCAGAAATAGCTAGCTAGCGCTTCCGTGCTTACAATGTAGTTGTGCGACCAGTGTTCACATTACATCTACCGTTAACCTAGCGAGTTAAGTTTGTACAGCGGATCTAGCTATATCTATTTGTTTCGGAACTAGGATGCGGTTGGCTAATAATGGGGCCCCGACATAGTTAGCCAACTGATAATAATCATGGGAGGATGTGTTGGGAGAGAACGTGAGGACACACAGGGCCACGGTTCATCCAGGAGCGGTGGAAGGGCACACCGAAAACGTGGAGGTAAGTAATGTTAATTTGGTTGTCTGAGTGCATCGAATAGAAACCTAGTTCAACACATTACATGGTAAATGTTTACCATGTAGTAATGACATGGGTAGCTATGGCACTACAACGTACTAACCCCCAGTGAAATATGGATTTCCTCCTTAGGTTCTCATTCTAACACGGGTACCCAATCTGGACTGTGCCCAAATAACTGTAGGATAAATTTGTAATTTCCCCTCCCCCATCTTGCAGGACACAAATGGACACGACATGAGTTACTTCCTGTTACCTCTCTACCAGTACAGAAACAAGTATGAAAAATGTATGCACTCACTACTGTAAATTGCTCTGGATAAGAGCGTCTGCTAAATTACTAAAATGTAAAATGTACCAACGATGGCTGTATAAATAGCTACCAACGCAACTAGGCTAAACCTCATTTGATCAGGGAAAACAACATTGGTTATTGAGTGTCAATAATACATCATGGTAGTTCAGTTTGACTCTCTTTACCAACAACTTTATCTTGATTTTTCATGTGCAAGTCCATTACCTTGCTGAGATCAAATATCATTTTCTGCAGAAGAAAAATAGTGACAGACTGCCATGTTTCACCTGTTATAGTTTGTTGCCATTTTAAGTGACTGATGGAATGTAGATTGCTGCTAAAGCACTTTGCATAGAGACTGAAGCTACAGGCTCCAAATAGCTTAGGTCTAATTAAACATAAATTGGAAACTTCCAAGGGACACGGAAAGCAGTAAGATCCCTCTGCACATAGGACCTATCAACACCTTGGCCTAATTTAGAAAATGCAGTCTTACACTGGAGTTTCTAAACCCAGAGGCGCAACATCGCGAGACTTCCGGGAAAGCTTGCAAAACAGACCAAACAAACCAGCCCGGAGTTTGAGAAGTCAATGAGGGAAGTGAAAAATTATTCCTTAGATTTGAGCCAATGTCTTAAGTAGTTGAACATGTTATTACTCCAACCTCATGAAAGTGACAAACATTTTCGTCCAAAACAACTTTATATCGAAGGAGTGCCTTTGATTTGACAGCCTGCAGATAAATCACAGACCGTGTCACCAGCAAAGCACCTCCACACCATAACACCACCTCCTCCATGCTTTACAGTGTGAAATAAACATGCAGAGATCATCCGTTCACCCACACCGCGTCTCACAAAGCCACGGCGGTTGGAACGAAAAATCTTCAATTTGGACTCCAGACCAAATGACAACTTTCCACCGGTCTAATGTCCATAGCTCGTGTTTCTTGGCCCAAGCAAGTCTCTTGTTCTTATTGGTGTCCTTTAGTAGTGGTTTCTTTGCAGCAATTCGACCATGAAGGCCTGATTCACACAGTCTCCTCTGAACAGTTGATGGTGAGATGTGTCTGTTACTTGAACTCTGTGAAGCATTTATTTGTGCTGCAATTTCTGAGGCTGGTAACTCTAATGAACTTATCCTCTGCAGCAGAGGTAACTCTGGGTCTTCCATTCCTGTGGCGGTCCTCATGACAGACTGTCGTTTCTCTTTACTTATTTGAGCTGTTCTTGCCATAATATGGACTTGGTCTTTTACCAAATAGGGCTATCTTCTGTATACCTTGTCACAACACAACTGATTGTCACAACACAACTGATTGTCTCAAACGCAATAAGAAGGAAAGAAATTCCACAAATTAACTTTTAAGAAGGCACACCTGTTAATTGAAATCCATTCCAGGTGACTACCTCATGAAGCTGGTTGAGAGAATGCCAAGCGTGTGCAAAGCTGTCATCAAGGCAAAGGGTGGCTATTTGAAGAATCTCAAATCTCAAATATATTTTGATTTGTTTAACACTTTTTTGGTTACTACATGATTCCATATGTGTTATTTCATAGTTTTGATGTCTTCACTATTATTCTACAATGCAAAAATAAAGAAAAACCCTTGAGTGAGTAGGTGTGTCCAAACTTTTGACTGGAAGTGTATATTGATAAAAGTCACCTTGTCCATCACGCCAGTGTAAGCCTACACGAAACTCAAACCTTATTTTAAGTGTTTCTGAAATTCCCTATGGGAAAAATGAAGGGTGGAAAAACGATTTGAACCATTTTCCTGTTTGACCACTAGGTTTTATGGGTATTATGACACCTCCACTGTGGGGCTCTAAATACTTTGTATCTCCCAAGTGTTTCCTTTTATTTTGGCAGTTACCTGTACATTGTCTTGCACCGGGGTTATTTTGAGAACGTTCTGTCTGTTGATAGGAAACCATGAGCTTGTTCCACATCAAAGTTGTCTAGCAACCGAGACTGGGGCTAAGCCTAGTTGATAGCTGTTTTCAAACATAGCTTTTTGGATATTCCATGGAGGTTTGGCAGGCGAGGCTGAGTTTTATCTTTAGCAGCAGAATGTCGAGGAGGACTGTGTTTTGGAAAAGGCGATAAGATTGTCAATTACAGGGGTGACTGTATGTGTTCACAGTGAATTGGTGCTGAGCCAAGCCTAGTTTTGACTTTCATAGAATTCATTCCTACATGGCTGTTCTGTACTGTCTGTGAAAGGGATACTTCCTAGTCTTGCGGATATGCTTTTCACTTCCAATGTTGGTTCAGGGCTGAAATTGGCCTACTTCAACATTGACATTGTAGGGGTGAAAGCAGGCCGTAGGCCTCTAGGATCAGATCCGCCCTATATTTAGTATTATCGGGGGAGGTGAGGTGCTATGACGTAAGATTGTAACCTATTATTTTGAACCCAAGTCCCAAGATTATACTTTTTAACAGCCACATACACTTGTGATGTAGCAGTGGGCTGTATCTTCATGTCCTGAAACAATACATAATGTGATCTGCGATGCAGTCATGTCTGTAAAATGCATTTCACCAACACCCCAGTATGGCATTATCTGCCCCTTCCTAACCTCAACAAGCCCCACATGAGGAGCACACCCTGCTATTGCATCATGTCTTTGGAATGCTTCTCTAATGCTGTGGCAACATGGATTCACGATGGGTGGAGATGCTCCATGGCCCAGTGCTGCAATATCTGCACACCTGGAAATAGGCCTGCATGTTTCCAAACAATTTGCTAGATTGTGTTGCCAAATCTGATGTTGAAAAGTTAGCTGGTATTCAAGACAACACATTAGACCTAGCCTACTCATCTCTATTTGCACATAATCTCTTGCACATCTAGCATTCCAGTGTTAATACTAATTGTAATTATTTTGCACTATAGCCTATTTATTGCCTTACCTCCATAACTTGCTACATTTGCACACACTGTATATATATTTTCTGTTGTATTTTTTTTGACTATGTTTTGTTTTACCCCATATGTAACTCTGTGTTGTTGTTTTTATTGCACTACTTTGCTTTATCTTGGCCAGGTCGCAGTTGTAAATGAGAACTTGTTCTCAACTGGCTTACCTGGTTAAATAAAGGTGAAAAATAAAAATAAAAATAAATTCTATTTTTTCCAGAGGCCTAGTCTAGGCTATATGATGACTGCAAAGTCTACAAGTCCTTTTTCCCAAGACTTAGTCTGTATGTTGAGTTGAACATACAGTATATGATGTCCCTTACAACAGCGTTTCCCAAACTCGGTCCTGGGGCCTCCCCTGGGTGCACGTTTAGGTTTTTGCCCCTAGGACTACACAACTGATTCAAATAACCAACTCATCATCAAGCTTGGATTATTTGAATCAGCTGTGGAGTGCTAGAGACGGAACCCAAACAGACCCCAGGACCGAGTTTGGGAAACCCTGCCTTACGACATCACATAGCTGTGTTTTGGTCTTGTGTGCTGCCCAATCCAACAGCTCGTAGACTAGTCCACCACTCTGCCTGAGTGCCAGTATGAAGATCATTACACTGCACTCCCTGTAAATCCTACCCGACTACACCTCGTAAGCTACCTGCACTATAAATAATTAGTTTGGAGATACTTTTTTAGATACTTGGCAACTGTCTTTGTTGCCCCTCCTTGCTGCCCTTGGTTAGCCTAGTTGTCAATGAAGGCCAGCGAGACATTACATTTACATTTTAGTCATTTAGCAGACGCTCTTATCCAGAGCGACTTAGAGTTAGTGAATACATATTTTTTTAATACTGGCCCCCCGTGGGAATCGAACCCACAACCCTGGCGTTGCAAACGCCATGCTCTATCAACTGAGCTACATCCCTGCCGGCCATTCCCTCCCCTACCCTGGACGACGCTGGGCCAATTGTGCGCCGCCCATGAGTCTCCCGGTCACGGCCGGCTACGACAGAGCCTGGATTCGAACCAGGATCTAGTGGCACAGTTAGCAGTGCGATGCAGTGCCTTAGACCACTGCGCCACTCAGGAGGACAACAATCGCCGCCTCAGCAGACTCTTCTTCTTTGACCATTCAAACGCTCACTCGTTTGCTAGCTAACTGGGCCCGTTTAGAACTTCTCCAGACGGGCAGGCCCAAACACTCCATAAATGTCTCGTTAACTGTTGTATGCGTGCTAGTGAAACGTTTGGAGATGGGAACGCCCATCACACACTGTGTGTACCCAGTGCAACAGAGATTGCCAAACACTCACTCTCTACACTATCCGGACCGTGTATGGCACGGGAGGGGGAATGTTATTGTCCAAACAACTCCCCCCTGCTCGGAATGCCTCCTTTGCTCTGTCATGCAAATGTGCAGAGCCTAGATTGGTCTTGTTTATGTTGTGTGGCTCACCTGGCTGCCTTGATTCTGGCAGAGCGGGGAGGACTTTGGTCATGAGGAGGAGGAATGGTTATAGCTGGGTGTACTAGTCCTCATGGAATACCAAACACTGCAAAGGCATGCTGTGGCATAGCCAGAGCAACGTAACGTCTATCAGTTTCCTGAGTATCTCTGTAGGGCTGTTTTTTTAAGGGCTCTAGTCTTCTCAGTGTCTGGTACACCTATCTTATATGGTATTATGACCTTATTGAACGTATGCAATAGACTATCCTATTATAATGTCGTCATGATATTCCAGGCGTTGACAGACGCCACAACATTGTGGCACTAGCTTCGTCCATGGTAATAACTGTGTCATGATGAAGCCCCCCCCCCCCCCACATTGTCTAAGCCCCCTCAAACATTCTTTAAAGGGTGTTATTCACCCTGCTTCGGAAATCCTAGGAACGTTTTTGTAGAAATGTCAATGGCTGCTGGTGAGTCTCATTAGGTAATGGGTTATCTACTATCTAGTCTATTCTACTTGAACATTTCCATTTGAGTAATTTAGCAGACACTCTCATACAGAGCGAGGTGAGACGTATCGAGTACATTTAGGGGTGGGAGGGCCAAGAGGTGGTGGAACGGGGTGCTCTGGTTGGGATGTAGGGTTTGAGCATAGCCTTGAGGTAAGTCGGGGCAGTTCCCCTTGCTTCTCCGTAGGCAAGCACCAGAGTCTTGAAGATGATGCGAGCTTCAACTGGAAGCCAGTGGAGTGTGCGGAGGAGCGGGGTGACATGGGAGAATTTCGGAAGGTTGAAAACCAGGCGGCTGCTGCGTTATGGATAAGCTGCAGGGGTTTGAGGGCACAAGTGGGGAGCCCAGCCAACAGAGTTGCAGTAGTCTAGACGGGAGATGGGATTAGAACATGTGCAGCTTACTGTGTGAGAAAGTCATACTCTACAGATGTTGTAGATCATGAACCTGCAGGCACAAGTCACTGCTTTGTCGTTTGCAGAGAACGACAGGATGTTATCCAGGGTCAGGCCAAAGTTCTTTGCACTCTGGGAGGGGGACACCGTGAAGTTGTCAACCATGATGGCGAGGTCTTGGAGCGGGCAGGCCTTTCCCGGGAGGAAGAGCAGCTCCGTTTTGTTGAGCTTGAGGTGGTGGGCTGACATCCAAGCTGAGATGTCTGCCAGGTATGCAGAGATGCGTGTTGCCACCTGGGTGTCAGAAGGGAGGGAAGGAGAGTAGTTGAGTGTCATCCGCATAGCAATGATAGGAGAGCGAGACCATGTGAGGATATGACAGAGCCGAGTGACTTGGAATAGAAATCGCTTTGCGGTCAACAGTTAGTTGGAGAAAGGCAATGTACCTGGATTGCAGCCTTAACAGAAGGGATGATGTGGGAGGGACTCCCCTTGCCCTATCATGTCTTCCAGAACCATCAACAGGCCAGACCTATGCAGCAGACATTCCCTATCATGTGCTAGATTATATATACCCAGATAATCCCCATACCCAGAAAATAACCTAGACTTAACATGTTTATCATGTGGATGCCCTTGCCTTGGACATGCCTAGGATCTAACTTTGGGAGGTGTTGAAAACAATTATGTATAACTTAACTATATTGTGTAACAAATAGGCTAGAATGGGTATCTGGCACTATGACATTAGCCCTTAGTGTAACCATATGGGTTTTTAGATGGCTGTAACCCAGTATATATTGCTGTGTAGCAGTATTCTGGCACATAGTCTGTAGGTTGATATTAGAAAAGCCTTCTAACAATGTCATTTTTGTTGTGTCCCTCCCTGAAGGTCGCAATGAGCCCCTAAAGAAGGACAAGCCCAAGTGGAAGAGTGACTACCCCATGACCGAGGGCCAGCTCCGCAGTAAGAGGGATGAGTTCTGGGACACGGCCCCAGCCTTTGAGGGCCGCAAGGAGATCTGGGACGCTCTGAAGGCGGCCACCGTTGCCCTGGAATGCAACGACCACGAGCTGGCCCAGGCCATAGTGGACGGAGCCAGCATCACACTGCCCCATGGTGAGGCACACACACACACGATATGGGGAAGCTATGGTAACCTGGGGGCACATTTGGAATCTGAATAGACTTGAACTGTCGGCACATTTGGAACAATGGTAACATTACACCATTATGTTTTTGCACAACTATTGACCTGATTATTAAATCTGATTGATGTTTCTCTGATTCATGCCTGAGTCAAGACCACTCCCTGAGCAGTTGTGAAATAAAACCCATTTAGCAACAGAACATGTTTTTTCCTCTGTGTGTGTTTTCCAGGCTCCCTGACGGAGTGTTATGATGAGCTGGGTAGCCGCTACCAGCTGCCCGTCTACTGCCTGGCCCCTCCGGTCAACCTGATCTCCGAGCGCAGCGACGAGGACCCCAGCGACAGCCCCGAGCCCACCACCGCCCCCAAGAAGGAGTTCCAGCTCAAGGTGCGCCTCTCCACGGGCAAGGACCTGCGTCTCAGCGCCAGCATGGCCGACTCCATCGGGCAGCTGAAGAAGCAGCTTCAAGCCCAGGAGGACATCGACACGGCCCACCAGCGCTGGTTCTTCTCGGGCAAGCTGCTCACGGACAAGACCCGCCTGCAGGACACTAAGATCCAGAAGGACTTTGTCATCCAGGTCATAGTCAACCCGCAGGCCCCCATTAACTAGGTCCCAGATGAGAGGAGGAACGATGGAGGAACCCTGGATAATAGTTTTACCGCTGATCTGTAAAACGGAGAGGTGATTTGGGGAATTATAGCTAAGAGATGAACAACAGAAGGGAGAGACTCTGAAGTGCTGCTTTTCAATGTTTTCATTGTTTACCATTAAAGAGTGTGGCTCTTTTCAGTGTGTCAGTTCTCTGTAGGACGGACGGTTGGTCAGTCGATTGATTGATTCAGACGTTTCAGACCAGACCACTCACTCTAAGAAGGGTGTTCTCTGTGTCACTCACCACACTAACTTTGAAGTAAATCACAGCAGAATTGACCTCCAGATGTGAAACTGCAGGTGTGCACCGCACCGCACGGCACGTGCAAGGGGTCTGCACGAACATTAACCAAGTGCCAATAGAATTCGCAGTCTTTTACATTGTTTGTAAAGCACATCTTTTTCTGTCCCTGGTCTCTACTCTGGTACTCTGTCATGGAGACTTCCCATGATCCTCCCTCAAGTGATATACAAAACTATTATTTTCATTCTTTTTTGAGTTAATCTCAAACAAAGCTTTTTTGCACACTTGATTTGTACTTGCGTGGTAGTTTGTGTGCCTTTCAAGGAAGAAAACAAAACAGAATCATTAGGGGGGGAAAACGCTATTTTTACTGCTAAAGCCTTCTGTCTCTAGATTCAGGAATAATAATTAAATAGATCTATACAAATCCGAAATATACTGCTGCATTTTTCGATCATCTGTCTCTATCAGTTGTTGAATTTCAAATTGAATTTCAAATTTACTGCTGGTGTTTTCATGGATGTTAGCCACATGTTGTACCTAGTGGTTGTGTGCACCCCACACTTCCACTGTTAATGTACTGTAAAGTGACTATGATTAAAGAGCCTAGCCCTTGTATGCTGTGCCACATTACAATCCTGAGGTGAAATGTGAAG
Organism: Coregonus lavaretus; assembly: GCF_964263955.1. Lineage (NCBI taxonomy): Eukaryota > Metazoa > Chordata > Actinopteri > Salmoniformes > Salmonidae > Coregonus > Coregonus lavaretus. The sequence goes on along the minus strand of NC_139988.1, from coordinate 82,374,119 downwards.
CTCAAGCTAACCGTTTCAGAGCTACAGTGAAGATGATAGGAGAATGTCTCTCTGTTTTAATATATAGTCATGGAGGAGGAACAGTGGTTTTCTGGTTGTCTTGGAGCGCCTCACTGCCCCTGAGGTGCTCCTTTAACCTGCTTTTCCATCTCTCTCTAGGCGCTTGCGCTTCTTTTTTGGCCTCATCAAAAGAACATGGAAACAAGATACTCGGTGGTGAATGGTTAAGCTGGAGATGGGAAGACTTGTTACCAGTCTGTTGTCATCATAGTTATGCTATCATTTAAAGGGATACTTGGGGATTTTGGTAATGAGGTCCTTTATCTACTTCCCCAGTGTCAGATGAACTCGTGGATACTATTTTTATGTCTCTGTGACCAGTATGAAGGAAGTTAAAGGTAGTTTCACAAGCCAATGCTAACTAGTGTTAGCGCAATGACTGGAAGTCTGGGTATCTTCTAGCATGCTATGCCCTTTAATGATTTTAGGTTTGTTGTCTGAATAGGTATCATTTGAACTTTATCCAACTTTAGCTCAAACAGTTGATTTATGACTGCTGGGAATATATTTGTTAACCTTTATGCAAACTTGAATAAGTATATCTCTCAACTTACAATGGATGTGCAATACAAAATAGACCTCGTACCTTTTTGATTCTCCCCATATTTCATATATACAGTAGCATTAGCTATGACTATTTAAAGGTTATGCAGAACATAGGAGCTTGCTATGTTCAGATTGCTTTGTCATTGTACAATAGACCTTTGACCTTGTTCAGAGTTTCATATTGCCTTCGTCTCTGTTTGAAATGTGGTCCCATCTATAAAAGCATTCAAATGGCCACTTCTTTATTTTAATGGGATGTCCTCACTATAACAATCATGTACCTTGCGTGAATTGGCTTGGCCCGTGTCCCCCCACTTTGTGTGAAGGTTAGCACATCCATTTGGACTCTGAAAAATACCAAGCATTGCAATAGAGCCTCTTTTTACAATCTCCCACCTCTTCTGTGTAAAACAGCAGAGACCCATGTTCTGTTAGCTGGGTTGCTACATCTTGTCTCAATCCCTCCTCGCAGAATGTGGCTGAAATGTTGGCTTCATCTATGGTAATTTAGTGCTATGAGAGGTAACAAGATACGTCGGTCTAACATTAATGTACAATCCCTACATGAGAGCACAAAAATAGAAACCTCAATGTAATCTATGTGAGGGAGCTGCACGATGTTGCCAGTAAGGACAAACCTGATACCACAGAGCAATGACATCACACAAGGGCTGTAGTGAGAGAGAAAGAGAGAGAGAGACCTCTGCTGTTCCTTCAGTTTTCTGAGGCCTGTGAACCTCCCATCACTGTCTAGGAATGTTCCCTTATACAGACAATTAATCAGACACTTTCTGTTTTAGTAAGAATGTACAAGGATGTTTTGTATGCATGATACGTGTTTGATCATATGGGGGTCAGGTCAGGAGTTTCATTTGTATGTTTTCTGTAATGTTCATCCGTCATATATTAGTCATAGTACACAGGTGGACTCATTCATACAGTGGACTAAAGCTGGTAATATGGCCATGGACATTTATTTTAGTTATTTAGTGGATTACTAAAGGACACAATGTAGACTGCTTTATTTTCCTCCCGAACCTCAGATACCAATAAGCCATTGCATTTTAATCAAGCATTTTCACCGGGGTGGATCAAGAGGCCTTGCTCAAAGCAGAAACATGCAAATTGTGTTTTTGATGACGTCCACAAGGATATAGATGTGTAAAGATATGTATATTTAGTTATTTTGAAAAATATAAGTGATTATTATATATGAGATTTCTGATAATTAAATATGCTTACAACAACTTATTTTACAAGTGACGTGTACATTTATAAACTGATTTCATTTTCAACCTTGTTTTTTAACTGTCACAAAAATACAATTATTGTAAAAGGAAATCTCTCTTCATTTTGTCCTGTAGCCAAATCTGTATGTGGTCTTGGACCGGAATATCCTAACTAGCCTCTGTAAATGAATAACAACCAAAGTGAATTTTGTTATTAGTTTAAATGTTTGTTCTCTTGTTCCTTTTGGTGAGTTCAATACTTATTAACTTTCCTGGACTCGCCCCACACAGTACAAGTTCAGGTAATTGATTTAGATCACACTGCCATCTTGTGGATATACAGTATAATTTAGTGTATTGATTATTGACTCAGTGACATTCTCTTGTGGCGCACTAAAGAAGCATGTTCAGGACAAGGGGATGACTGAAAAACACATGGAGACATGACACTGAAACAGAGCACAGAAAGATTGGCTACTCTTGGAATATAATGCAGAAGACTGGAGAGAATTAAGTTAAGTACTATGTAGAGTCGTCGATGATGGCATATGCTCCTCAGGGGTCGACTAAGCAATCTATTCTACTCCCACTAATTCAAGTATTTCCAGTCTTATTGCTCAGATAATAATAATAATAATAATAATAATAATAATAATATGCCATTTAGCAGACGCTTTTATCCAAAGCCATCCCCAGCATCCAGCTTTACTCCCCATCTGTAACAATACTGCGAGACCATGCTGTTATCCTAAAGACCATAGGTATGTCGTTGCTGAAAGCCATATAAGGCTCTGATTTCCCTGACCTCTGTGTTGCAGAGTTTACAAAACCCCTGGATTACCTCTAAGAATGTTATTTTAATATGCTCTTCTCTTACATTATGTCAGTCATTTATTTCTGTTCTGTCCCAGAACGGGAACACTTACAGTACCAGTCAAAGGTTTGGACACACCTACTCATTCCAGGGTTTTCTTTATTTTTTCCTATTTTCTACATTGTAGAATAAAAGTGAAGACATCAAAACTATGAAATAACACATATGGAATCATGTAGTAACCAAAATAGTGTTAAACAAATCAAAATATATTTTATATTTGAGATTCTTCAAACAGCCACCCTTTGCCTTGATGACAGCTTTGCACACTCTTGGCATTCTCTCAACCAGCTTCACCTGGAATGCTTTTCCAACAGTCTTGAAGTAGTTCACACATACACTACCGTTCAAAAGTTTGGGGTCACTTAGAAATGTCCTTGTTTTCGAAAGAAATGCATTTTTTTTGTCCATTAAAAGAACATCAAATTCATCAGAAATACAGTGTAGACATTGTTAATGTTGTAAATGGCTATTGTAGCTGGAGAAGGCAGATTTTTAATGGAATATCTACATAGGCGTACAGAGGCCCATTATCAGCAACCATCAGTCCTGTGTTTCAATGGCACGTTGCTAATCCAAGTTTATCATTTTAAAAGGATAATTGATCATTAGAAAACCCTTTTGCAATTATGTTAGCACAGCTGAAAACTGTTGTGCTGATTAAAGAACCAATAAAACGGGCCTTCTTGAGACTAGTTGAGTATCTGGAGCAACAGCAATTGTGGGTTTGATTACAGGCTCAAAATGGCCAGAAACAAAGAACTTTCTTCTGAAACTTGTCAGTCTATTCTTGTTATGAGAAATGAAGGCAATTCCATGCGAGAAATTGCCAAGAAACTGAAGATCTCGTACAACGCTGTGTACTACTCCCTTCACAGAACAGCGCAAACTGGCTCTAACTAGAATAGAAAGAGGAGTGGGAGGCCTCGGTGCACAACTGAGCAAGAGGACAAATACATTAGAGTGTCTAGTTTGAGAAACAGACGCCTCACAGGTCCTCAACTGGCAGCTTCATTAAATAGTACCCGCAAAACCAGTCTCAACGTCAACAGTGAAGAGGCGACTCCGGGATATTGACCTTCTAGGCAGAGTTGCAAAGAAAAAGCCATATCTCAGACTGCCCAGCTTAATCTTTTCTTTTTATTGGCCAGTCTGAGATATGGCTTTTTCTTTGCAACAGAAAGTTATTTGTTTCTGGCCATTTTGAGCCTGTAATCGAACCCACAATTGTTGATGCTCCAGATACTCAACTAGTCTCAAGAAGGCCAGTTTTATTGCTTCTTTAATCAGCATAACAGTTTTCAGCTGTGCTAAGGTATTGGAGTGGCCATTACAAAGCCCTTACCTCAATCCTATAGAACATTTGTGGGCAGAACTCAAATTGCAAAAGGGTTTTCTAATGATCAATTAGCCTTTTAAAATGATAAACTTGGATTAGCAAACACAACGTGCCATTGGAACACAGGACTGATGGTTGCTGATAATGGGCCTCTGTACGCCTATGTACAGTTGAAGTCGGAAGTTTACATATACTTAGGTTGGAGTCATTAAAACTTGTTTTTCAACCTCTCCACACATTTCTTGTTAACAAACTATAGTTTTGGCAAGTCGGTTAGGACATCTACTTTGTGCATGAAACAAGTAATTATTCCAACAATTGTTTACAGACAGATTATTTCACTGATAATTCACAGTATCACAATTCCAGTGGGTCAGAAGTTTACATACACTAAGTTGACTGTGCCTTTAAACAGCTTGGAAAATTCCATAAAATGATGTCATGGCTTTAGAAGCTTCTGATAGGCTAATTGACATCATTTGAGTCAATTGGAGGTGTACCTGTGGATGTATTTCAAGGCCTACCTTCAAACTCAGTGCCTCTTTGCTTGACATCATGGGAAAATCAAAAGAAATCAGCCAAGACCTCAGAAAAAACATTGTAGACCTCCACAAGTCTGGTTCATCCTTGGGAAGCAATTTCCAAACGCCTGAAGATACCACGTTCATCTGTACAAACAATAGTACGCAAGTATAAACACCATGGGACCACGCAGCCGTCATACCGCTGAGGAAGGAGACGCGTTCTGTCTCCTAGAGATGAACGTACTTTGGTGCGAAAAGTGCAAATCAATTCCAGACAAAAGCAAAGGAAGATGCTGGAGGAATCAGGTACAAAAGTATCTATAGCCACAGTAAAACGAGTCCTATATCGACATAACCTGAAAGGCCGCTCAGCAAGGAAGAAGCCACTGCTCCAAAACCCCCATAAAAAAGCCAGACTACGGTTTGCAACTGCACATGGGGACAAAGATCGTACTTTTTGGAGAAATGTCCGCTGGTCTGATGAAACAAAAATAGAACCGTTTGGCCATAATGACCATCATTATGTTTGGAGGAAAAAGGGGATCGCTTGCAAGCCGAAGAACACCATCCCAACCGTGAAGCACGGGGGTGGCAGCATCATGCTGTGGGGGTGCTTTGCTGCAGGAGGGACTGGTGCACTTCACAAAATAGATGGCATCATGAGGAAGGAAAATTATGTGGATATATTGAAGCAACATCTCAAGACATCAGTCAGGAAGTTAAAGCTTTGTCGCAAATGGGTCTTCCAAATGGACAATGACCCCAAGCATACTTCTAAAGTTGTGGCAAAATGGCTTAAGGACAACCAAGTCAAGGTATTGGAGTGGCCATCACAAAGCCCTTACCTCAATCCTATAGAACATTTGTGGGCAGAACTCAAAAAGCGTGTGCAAGCAAGGAGGCCTACAAACCTGACTCAGTTACACCAGCTCTGTCAGGAGGAATGGGCCAAAATTCACCCAACTTATTGTGGGAAGCTTGTGGAAGGCTACCCGAAACGTTTGACCCAAGTTAAACAATTTAAAGGCAATGCTACCAAATACTAATTGAGTGTATGTAAACTTCTGACCCACTGGGAATGCGATGAAATAAATAAAAGCAGAAATAAATCATTCTCTCTACTATTATTCTGACATTTCACATTCTTAAAATAAAGTGGTGATCCTAACTGACCTAAGACAGGACATTTTTACTAGGATTAAATGTCAGGAATTGTGAAAAAGTGAGTTTAAATGTATTTGGCTAAGGTGTATGTAAACTTCCGACTTCAACTGTAGATATTCCATTAAAAATCAGCCGTTTCCAGCTACAATAGCCATTTACAACATTAATGTCTACACTGTATTTCTGATCAATTTGATGTTCTTTTAATGGACAAAAAAATTGCTTTTCTTTCAAAAACAAGGACATTTCGAAGTGACCCCAAACTTTTGAACGATAGTGTATGCTGAGCACTTGTTGGCTGCTTTTCCTTCACTCTGCCGTCCGACTCATCCCAAACCATCTCAATTGGGTTGAGGTCGGGGGATTGTGGAGGCCAGGTTATCTGATGCAGCACTCAATCACTCTCCTTCTTGGTAAAATAGCCCTTACACAGCCTGGAGGTGTGTTGGGTCATTGTCCTGTTGAAAAACAAATGATAGTTCCACTAAGCCCAAACCAGATGGGATGGCGTATCGCTGCAGAATGCTGTGGTAGCCATGCTGGTTAAGTGTGCCTTGAATTCTAAATAAATCACAGACAGTGTCACCAGCAAAGCACCCCCACACCATAACACCTCCTCCATGCTTTACGGTGTGAAATACACATCCAGAGATCATCCGTTCACCCACACCGTGTCTCACAAAGACACGGCGGTTGGAACTAAAAATCTCCAATTTGGACTCCAGACCAAAGGACACATTTTCACCGGTCTGATGTCCATTGCTCGTGTTTCTTGGTCCAAGCAGGTCTCTTCTTATTATTGGTGTCCTTTAGTAGTGGTTTCTTTATAGCAATTCGACCATGAAGGCCTGATTCACACAGTCCCCTCTGAACAGTTGATGTTGAGATGTGTCTGTGACTTGAACTCTGTGAAGCATTTATTTGGGCTGCAGTTTCTGAGGCTGGTAACTCTAATGAACTTGTCCTCTGCAGCAGAGGTAACTCTGGGTCTTCCATTCCTGTGGCGGTCCTCATGAGAGCCAGTTTCATCATAGCGCTTGATGGTTTTTGCAACTGCACAAGTTCTTGAAATGTTCCGTATTGACTGACCTTCATGTATTAAAGTAATGATGGACTGTCGTTTCTCAATGCTTATTTGAGCTGTTCTTGCCATTATATGGACTTGGTCTTTTACCAAATAGGGCTATCTTCTGTATACCACCCTACCTTGTCAGAACACAACTGATTGGCTCAAACGCATCAAGAAGGAAAGAAATTCCACAAATTAACTTTTAAGAAGGCACACCTGTCAATTGAAATGCATTCCAGGTGACACCTCATGAAGCTGGTTGAGAGAATGCCAAGTTTGTGCAAAGCTGTCATCAAGGCAAAGGGTGGCTATTTGAAGAATCCTAAATATAAAATATATATTTTGATTTGTTTAACACTTTTTTTGGTTACTTCATGATTCCATATGTGTTATTTCATAGTTTTGATGTCTTCTATTATTCTACAATGTAAAAATAAAGAAAAACCCTTGAATGAGTAGGTGTGTCCAAACTTTTGACTGGTAGTGTATTTGGGATCATATCTTCAACAAATGGAACTTTAATGGGCCAAAAAGAGCGAAGGATGTTGGTGGGCTACTGGACTGTCTGGATCTAACAAGGTATGTTTGGAGTCCCTGATGAGTACAGTGAGCCTCGCTCAGTGTGAAGGTATGACTGCTGAGCAGGCTCTGGTCTGGTTGACTGGGCTCGTCTGATCCGGAAGGAAATACCACCCACGTTAGTTAACTTCTTCCTCGATCCTCCACTACGCCCAAATTTGGTTGTGCTGAGTTACAGGATATGCAGCTTTCAATCGAGGCTCCTCAGAGGAGGAAGGGGAGGACCATCCTCCTCAGTGAATTTAATATAACATTGTGAAACATTAAAGTTATCCTTTTTAGATAAAACTATACAATATATATTCACATCACCAAATAATTGATTAAAACACACTGTTTTGCAATGGTCTACAGTAGCCTCAGCAGCACTCAGTAGGGTAGCACCGTGGTGTAGTCGGAGGACAGCTAGCTTCTGTCCTCCTCTCGGTACATTAACGTCAATACAAAACCTAGGAGGCTCATGGTTCTCACCCCCTTCCATAGACTTACACAGTAATTATGACAACTTCCGGAGGACGTCCTCCAACCTATCAGCTCATGCAGCATGAACTGACAATGTTGTCCACTCAAGGGAATCCAGTACTGAAAGCATAAGCTACAGCTATCTAGCACTGCAGTGCATAAAATGTGGTGAGTAGTTAAGTCAAAGAGAGAGAAAGACAATGAACAAATTTAACAGTTATGAACAAATTAATTTATTCCCAAATTAAAGAGAATCAAGAGAACGAGAGAGAGCTAGCTACATTTGGTTGTATTTCTTTTTTGAACTTTCACTTAGCAAGCAGATGCAGCCAGCTAGTTTAGCCTACTCAAATACCTGGCTCAAACAGAGAGGGATGCTATGTTAGCTAGCTGGCTATGGCTATCCAACACTGGAAGTCAAGGTAAGCTTTTGGTTGTATTAATTTATTGCCACCGGGGCCCGCCGGTGTAACTGCTTTCTGACTGTTCAGTGTACTGCGTGATTGTAGCGGGTTTACTAACACGTTAGTTCTAGTAGTTCTAGTTAAATATGATGTGACAGCGATGTAGGCTGTGTGTAGCGGTTAGCTGTCATGATATGGATTTGGCTTGGAAAGGTTTTTTCGCCTGGTCACAGACAGCTGATGTGTTGTGCACAAGTCCACAAGTGAAGGGAAAAGGTGAGAGGAGGAGATTGCGTAGATAGTTGCGAGAAGGAATGATATAATAAGCAATCATGCTGTTTTTATGTGGCTGATTCTGTTGAAAAATGTTTCTCAAACGGAACGAAACGGGGATAAACATTCCAGAATACAGTGCATTCGGAAAGCATTCAGACCCCTTGACTTTTTCCACATTTTCCACATTTTGTTACTTTACAGCCTTATTCTAATATTGATTAAATTGTTTTTTTCCCTCATCAATCTACACACAATACCCCATAATGACAAAGCAGAAACAGGTTTTTAGAAACTTTTGCACGTTTATTACAAATACAAAACGGAAATATCACATTTACATGTATTCAGACACTTCACTCATTACTTTGTTGAAGCACCTTTGGCAGCGATTACAGCCTCGAGTCTGCTTGGGTATGACGCTACAAGCTTGCCACAACTATATTTGGGGAGTTTCTTCCATTCCTCTCTGCAGATCCTCTCAATCTCTGTCAGGTTGGATGGGGAGCGTTGCTGCACAGCTATTTTCAGGTCTCTCCAGAGATGTTCGATCGGATTCAAGTCGGGGCTCTGGTTGGGCCACTCAAGGACATTCAGAGACTTGTCCCAAAGCCACTCCTGCGTTGTCTTGGCTGTGTGTTAGGGTCGTTGTCCTGTTGGAAGGTGAACGTTTGCCCCAGTCTGATGTCCTGAGCGCTCTGGAGCAGGGTTTCATCATGGATCTCTCTGTACTTTGCTCCGTTCATCTTTCCCTCGATCCTGACTAGTCTCCCAGTCCCTGCCGCTGAAAAACATCCCCACAGCATGATGCTGTCACCACCATGCTTCACCATAGGGATGGTGCCAGGTTTCCTTCAGACATGACGCTTGGCATTCAGGCCAAAGAGTTCAACCTTGGTTTCATCAGACAATAGAATATTGTTTCTCATGGTCTGAGAGTCATTTAGGTGCCTTTTGGCAAACTCCAAACTGGCTGTCATGTTACTGAGGAGTGGCTTCCGTCTGGCCACTCTACCATAAAGCCCTGATTGTGGTGTGCTGCAGAGATGGTTGTCCTTCTGGAAGGTTCTCCCATCTCCACAGAGGAACTCCATGGCCCTTCTCCCCCGATTGCTCAGTTTGGCCGGGCGGCCAGCTCTAGGAAGAGTCTTGGTGGTTCCAAACTTCTTCCATTTAAAAATGACGGAGGCCACTGTGTTCTTGGGGACCTTCAATGCTGCAGAAAATGTTTGGTACCCTTCCCCAGATCTGTGCCTCAACACAATCCTGTCTCAGACAATTCCTTCGACCTCATGGCTTGGTTTCTGCTCTGACATGCACTGTCAACTGTGGGACCTTATATAGACAGGTGAGTGCCTTTCCAAATCATGTACAATCAATTCAATTTACCACAGGTGGACTCCAATCAAGTTGTAGAAACATCTTAAGGATGATCAATGGAAACAGGATGCACCTGAGCTCAATTTCGAGTCTCGTAGCAAAGGGTCTGAATACTTATGTAAATAAAGTATTTCAGTTTCTTATTTTTAATACATTTGCAAACATTTCTAAAAACGTGTTTTCAATTTGTCATTATGGGGTATTATGTGTAGATTGATGAAGATAAAAAAAAAGTAATCCATTTTAGAATAAGGCTGTAACGTAACATTGTGGAAAAAGTCAAGGGGTCTGAATACTTTCCAAATGCACTCTATGTCCAATAGAAACTCTAATTTGATTACACCCTAGATCAGCTAGATTCACCTAAGCGTATGCAAGGCGAAATTGAATGTGTCACTGTCTGTCACCTTGATTACTAAAAATTCTCGCGACCTGTGGACCTACGTTGTAAACTTTCATTTATAGGCTAGGGTGTAGCGACCTCATGATGGGTACAGGGTAAATTCGAGTGTCATGTACTAGCCTAAACCTATCGATGTTACATTGAACTGGGTGAATGGAATATGAATGACAGTCATCCAATATGCTGTAATAGAAATAAGGCCATGCATTTTTTAAATCATCCTCCCTCATCTTAACGGCACCGACCGCCACTGGCAGCATTATGCAGTTAGTTTAAAGCACATGCTCCCACTACTACTAAATAAAGGAAACACCAACATAAAGTTTTGGAGGGATTCGACACCATTCTTCCACGAGAAATTCCATCATTTGGTGTTTTGTTGATGGTGGTGGAAAATGCTGTCTCAGGTACCTCCCCAGAATCTCCCATAAGGGCTTAAATTGGGTTGAGATCTGGTGACTAAGACGGCCATGGCATATGGTTTAGTTCGTTTTCATGCTCATAAAACCATTCAGTGACCACTTGTGCCCTGTGGATGGGGTATTGTCATCCTGGGGGCATAGCCATGGTAGTTCAAATAATGGGCAACTGGGCCTGCCCAGCATTTTAATACATGACCCTAAGCATGATGAGATGTTAATTGCTTTGGAATTTCTCTGGAACCACACCTGTGTGGAAGCACCTGCTTAAATATATTTTGGCAGTTACCTGTACATATACAATGAACAAAAATATAAACGCAACATGCAACAATTTCAGATTTTAATGAGTTACAGTTCATGTAAGAATTAGTAAATTGGAATAAATTCATTAGGCCCTAATCTATGAATTTCACATGACTGGGAATACAAATATGCATCTGTTGGTCACAGATACCTTAAAACCAGTCCGTATCTGGTGTGACCAACATTTGCTTCATGCAGCGCGACACATTTCCTTCGCATCTAGTTGATCAGGCTGTTAAATGTGGCCTGTGGAATGTTGTCCCACTCCTCTTCAATAGCTTTGCGATGTTGCTGGAAACTGGCGGGAACTGGAACACGCTGTCGTACGCGTCGATCCAGAGCATCCCAAACAAGCTGAATGGGTGACATGTCTGGTGAGTATGCAGGCCATGGAAGAACTGGGACATTTTCAGCTTCCATGAATTGTGTACAGATCCTTGCGACATGGGCCGTGCATTATCATGCTGGAACATGAGGTGATTGCGGCGGATGAAAGGCACAACAATAGGCCTTGTCATGGTATCTCTTAGCATTAACATTGCCATCGATAAAATGCAATTGTGTTCGTTGTCCGTAGCTTATTTGGTATTTTAAGTAGAGGGCCTAGAGAGCTGCCCTGCGGTACACCACACTTTACATGTTTGACATTAGAGAAGCTTCCATTAAAGAAAACCCTAGGAGTTCTATTAGATAGCTCTGAATCCACGATATGGCAGAGGTTGAAAAGCCATAACACATACGTTTTCTCAACAACAGGTTATGGTCAATAATGTCAAAGGCTGCACTGAAATCTAACAGTTCAGCTCCCTCAATCTTCTTATCCATTTCTTTCAACCAATCATCAGTCATTTGTGTCAGTGCAGTAAATGTTGAGAGCCCTTCTCTATAAGCATGCTGAATGTCTGTTGTCAATTTGTTTACAGAGAAATAGCATTGTATTTGGTCAAACACAATTTTTTCCAACAGTTTGCTAAGAACTGGCAGCAAGCTGATTGGTCTGCTGTTAGAACAAGTAAAGGCCGCTTTCCCACTCTTAGGTAGCGGAATGACTTTTGCTTCAGGCCTGAGGACAAACACCTTCCTCTAGACTCAGATAAAAGATATGACAGATAGGAGTGGCTATAGAGTCAGCTACCATCCTCAGTAGCTTTCCATCTAAGTTGTCAATGCCAGGAGGTTTCACATTATTGATTGAAAACAATAATTCTTCCACCTGTCCCACACTAACGTTACAAAGTTCAAACTTACAATGCTTTTCTTTCATCATTTGTTTTGTTATGCATGAATACGATGGCTCACTGTTCGTTGTTGGTATTTCCTGCTTAAGTTTGGCCACTTTGCCAATGAAGTAATAATACAAATAATTGCCAACATCAAATGGTTTTGTGATGACTAAGCCATCTGATTTGATGAAAGATGTAGTTGAATTGGTCTGAGAGAGAGAGAGAGAGAGAGAGAGAGAGAGAGAGAGAGAGAGAGAGAGAGAGAGAGAGAGAGAGAGAGAGAGAGAGAGAGAGAGAGCACACCGACTCCTGCTGGTAGAACTGGGTGATGCTCTACAAAGTCACATGCACGCACACACACACAGTTTATGTTCCACCCTCCTCCTCCCTTGTCCAGTGACAGAACAGGCCAGGAGAGACAGAAAACAGAGATAGATACTGTAAGAGGGGATACTAGCTGGGGAAACTAATTGGAAGTAGGCGCAGCACTGTGCCTCAGACGGAAGCTAGACTACTGGTTATGTTGACTCAAACGGTCGTCAGACGTTTTGTCAAATGGCCGCTGCCTGCTGGGTTAGACAGACTTTTTTTTCTCTGAGAAAAACAACCATAAGACTGCAGCATTTTGCCGTGGTATGACTTTACTGAATAACTCTTAAAACACACACACACACAGTGAATCAAATGCTGTGCACAAATGTGGATACTACCCATTGGGAGTAAAGAGGTCCACTGGGGAAACCATCAATTCAATCCCTCACCATAGTATGAAAAACACAGAATGGGTGATTTTGGGGTTGAAATTAATGTGATCTGATACATTGAAATGTTGACACAAACCTACAGGTAACTGCCAAAATAAAGGAAACACTTGAGCAAATGAAGGAGGCAAAGTATATTGAAACCAGGTGCTTCCACACAGGTGTGGTTCCTCAATTAATTAAGCAATTAATATCCCATCATGCTTAGCGTCATGTTCCAGACGCTTGTAGAATCTATGCCAAGGTGCATTGAAGCTGTTCTGGCGGCTTGTGGTAGCCCAATGCCCTATTAAGACACTTTATGTTGGTGTTTCCTTTATTTTGGCAGTTACCTGTACATTTTCCACTATCCCCATCATGCGGTCTGTGAAGAAATATTTAGGCCAGTTGCAATTATGTTGTTTCCCCCTCAAGAATGTAACCCTCTACGGGCCCATTCCATCCAATGGTCTCGCAGTATCCTGGAAACAGCAGCACATCCCCAACCACAACACTGGAGGAAAAACCCTGTGTGCGTCCCAAATGGCATCCTATTCCTTAATACATAGTGCGCTACTTTTGGCCAGGCTCTGGTAAAAGGTAGTGCACTATATAGGGAATAGGGTGCTATTTGGGATGTCGACCTACCTTAATTCTACAGAAGAATATACTGTCACCCTATTAAAAACAACCACATTAACAGATCAGCTGGCAGAGTTTTAGCAAATAAATCCAGGGAACTCAGGATTCTCATAAGCCTCTGACCGTCAATAGCTCAGAGGGTGTTTGGGTTGGTTAGGGTTGACGTCAGAGCTGGAGCTGAAACGCAGCGTCCTCATTGGTCCATGGGGCCGGGATAGAGAGTGAGGATAAGCTTTATTTGGCCTGGGGCAAGTGTATCATCGTGGGGGATGTTATTGATGTTGTTTGTGTTGTTGGGTGTTGGGAGTGTTTGGCTGGCTGGCAGGCTTGGCCAGCTTGCAGGGCAGGGGGCTCAAGACTTGGACATGGGGCTCAAGGCTTGGGCGGGGGCTGGTGCCACAGCCTTAAGGGGATATCTGGCTCTCAGATAGAGCTAGGCCACAGTGAACTCACCAGCTTACTACAGTTAGGTGAGATGGACACCCTGTCCTACTGTCCCCTGTAATCCAGTGAAGGGACACAATGTGTGTCAGTGAAATATATGTTAAGTTCACAGGTGGTGATTCCTGTAATTGGCTAATTGGGATTGGGTAATGACTTTTGATGGTGTGATATTGTATTTTGTTGCATAGTGAGGGTGGATGGTTTACTTTAAACCTCTGTATGCTGATTTCATTGCTAAATTCAAAGAGATCTGTGTAGAGAGGTTAGGGAGTTTAAACCCGTTTAGGACTGGGGTTTGGTCATTGGGTCCACAGTCCACTTGCTAGAAAGACAAGGTGCCCGGCGTCTGCTGTAGTCCTCCCCTGGTGTCACTGAGACCATGTGACGTCATATCAGCCCATGGTATGCTGCTCACCTCAACACAGGTTTATGCACATTGTGTTGAGGTGAGCAGCATTATGAGGTGAGCAGCATTAGGTAAGCGTTAGGTGAACATTAGGTGAACGTTCCAGGCAACTGGCCACCAGGAGATGACAGCAGATTAGCATTAAAGCCCCCCTAACTCTCCGGGCCTCCAACCCTCCAAGCCCACACACACTGACTCACATGAACTGTGTTCTTTCTGCAAGGTCTGCTGCCCTGAGAGGATTGCTTCTTCTTTTCTGGTCAGAGCTTTCTGTTATTCTGGACAAAGAGCTACCCAGTTTGCACAATATCATGTGTCTTTGGAGCACCCCTACCCGCCCTGCCCCATAGCCCTCCGCCGCGAACAGCTGTGACCTTAAAATCATTTTTCCCATTGACGATGCATACCGATGACATTTGCTGTAAGTCGGCCCAAGCACAGAAGGGATCTATACAAGGAGTAAAACATGAATTGGTTGTGGGCACAATAAACAGAACCTGTCCACCATTATCCATCTTTTTAGAATCACTCAAATCCTTTCTGATTGTTTTTCAAGATGCCTACAAGCTATCCCACAAGATCCAGTCAGAGTTCTTTCTCAGAAAATGCATAAATGTGTATCCCACTCCCTTAGCAACGTATGTTAATACTGCTCGTTCTGAGAAGCTGAGAAATTACTCAATTTCTAATGGGGTAAATTACAGTCAAAGATGCCTATGCAGACTCCAGATTGCTCAGCTGAGCACCTCAACGTATTGAGCACGTTTGGGCAGTGTTGATAGGCTCATTCTGGGTCTGTAATGGCATACAGTGTAGAATGGGCTGATTCCACTCAGGTCCTGGAAGGGCAGCCCACCACAAACACCTCGGGAAATTCCATCAGTAGGGGCTTTTTCCAGGGATTTTCAGCCGCCCTGTAGACTGTATTTGCTTTGAGATAGAGAGAGAGTACTGTGTATAGTGTGTGTATGTTTTATTGTGCATATGTACATGGGTGTCAAACATTGGAAAAAATATGAAAAAACTTCAGTTGACTTGTGAAGAAATGTACTGTATGGTGTTACAGTACAGTCTACTGAGGATTACTCAAGCATCTCTCAAAAATCTCAATGATCTCTCACGTCAGGGTCAAATACTGTCTGTTGGAGTACGTTTGGGGCTGTGTAGTGACATTATGATATTATGTGTGACAGTAAGTTGAGTGGAGGGAGCCAAGCGGCAGATCTGGGGCCAGCAGAAATCACAGACGTCCTTGGCTGACCACCTCTCAAATCAAATCACATTTTATTTGTCACATGCGTCGAATACAACAGGTATAGACCTTACAGTGAAATGCTTACTTACAAGCCCTTAACCAATAATGCAGTTCAAGAAATAGAGTTAAGAAAATATTTACTAAATAAACATATAATTTAAAAAAGTAACACAATAAAATAACAATAACGAGGCTATATACAGGGGGTACCGTGACTATGCATAGATAATAAACAGCGAGTAGCAGCAGTGTAAAAGCAAATGGAGGGGGGGGGGGGGTCAATGTAAATAGTCTGGGTGGCCATCAGCAGTCTTATGGCTTGGGGGTAGAAGCTGTTAAGGAGCCTTTTGGTCCTAGACTTGGCGCTCCGGTACCGCTTGCCATGTGGTAGCAGAGAGAACAGTCTATGATTTGGGTGACTGGAGTCTTTGACAATATTTTGGGCCTTCCTCTGACACCGTTTAGTATATAGGTCCTGGATGGCAGGAAGCTTGGCCCCAGAGATGTACTGGGCCGAACGCACTACCCTCTGTAGCACCTTACGGTCAGATGCCGAGCAGTTGCCATACCAGGCGGTGATGCAACCGGTCAGGATGCTCTCGATGGTGCAGCTGTATAACTTTTTGAGGATCTGGGGACCCATGCCAAATCTTTTCAGTCTTCTGAGGGGGAAAAGGTGTTGTGGTGCCCTCTTCACGACTGTCTTGGTGTGTTTGGACCATGATAGTTTGTTGGTGATGTGGACACCAAGGAACTTGAAACTCTCGACCAGCTCTGGTCCTGTCCTCAGGCCGTTCCCTAACATTGACTCACTTGCACATGGAGAAACCATGGGGAGGAGTCGGTGGTTCTGAACCCTTCATACCTCTGATGATAGCCATACCATTCAGAGGTCTATTAATTCATTGTCCATCAGCCTCATGCCTCAGATATATGTTCCTTATATGTTTTATCTCCAGGGAACACTTCTAATATAAGCTCTCTCAGTTGAAGGAATATGCCTGCAGCCTAATACTGTATACCCGTATCCGAGCCAAAAGTCCTCCTTGTTCTAACATCTATCTTGTGCACACCACCATCTAGTGGTGATGATAAACTAGTGACAGTTTATGAGTCAGGCTGTCTGTTGTGCATATTGGCTATTACACTGAACAAAAATATAAAGCCAACATGTAAAGTGTTGGTTTCATGAGCTGAAATAAAAGATGCCAGAAATTTTCCACATGCACAAAAAGCTTCTTTCTCTCATTTTGTGCACAAATTTGTTGACATCCCTGTTAGTGAGCATTTCTCCTTTGCCAATATAATCCATACATCTGACAGGTGTCGCATATGAAGAAGCTGATTAAACAGTATAATAAAAGACCACTCTAAAATGTGCAGTTTTATCACACAACACAATGTCACAGATGTCTCAAGTTTTGAGGAAGCGTGCAGTTGGCATGCTGACTGCAGGAATGTCCACCAGAGCTGTTGCCAGATAATTGATTGTTAATTTCTCTACCATAAGCCGCCTCCAACATCGTTTTAGAGAATTTGGCAGTACGTCCAACAGGCCTCACAGCCACAGACCATGCCAGCCCAGGACCGCCACATCTGGCTTCTTCACCTGGGGGAGTGTCTGAGACAAGCCACCCGGACAGCTGATGAAACTGTGGGTTTACACAACCGAAGGATTTCTGCACAAACTGTCAGAAACAGTCTCAGGGAAGCTCACCTGCGTGCTCATCGTCCTCACCAGGGTCTTGACCTGACTGCAGTTCGGCGTCGTAACCGACTTCAGTGGACAAATGCTCACCATCATGGCCACTGGCACGCTGGAGAAGTGTGCTCTTCACGGATTAATCCCAGTTTCAACTGTACCGGGCAGATGGCAGACAGCGTGTATGGCGAACGGTTTGCTGATGTCAACGTTGTGAACAGAGTGCCCCATAGTGGCGGTGGGGTTATAGTATGGGCAGGCTTAAGCACAACGTCACTTCCTGTTGTACACGGAATGAGGCAGCACTCAGTCTATTGTTTTGTAAAATTTTGAAAGTTTCTGAAAAAGTATTCTATTGGAAAAGTTTGGTTACTAGCTAGCTACCTTTTGATTTTGGTTCCCGCGACGCGTTTCGCATCAGTTGCTAGGACCATTGCTATCTGTCCAAGGATCCTGCCAACCGAGGGTCTGATGAGCTGCTTGGCGTAGCAGCTAGCTTAGCGGCCACTGTTAGCTGTCTATCAAGCTAGCGGGGTTTCCTTGAGGGTTTGAATGCAGCCTGCGACGCGGTTAGCCCTTGTGGGTGACCCCGCAGATGATCCCGAGCTTGTGGCTGTCTAGATCCCTACTGTTTGTTGCTGTTTCCATCTTTCCTGCGACCTGCCCTGTCTGGAGTTGTGGGGAGTAACAGCGTAGCCTACATTACTACTACAACAAGTACCAAAGCCGGTGAGAGTACCGTTGAGGACAGTGGTGTCTCTCTATCATAGGTGAAGGATCTTTTAAACAAACAAAAATAGTTCTACAAGCAGTTGTTACAACAAGAAAATTGCTTCAAGTGTTGTGTCCAAATACTGGTGGAGTCAACTAATAAAAGAATGGACAACCTGACCAGAGAGGTCCAGGACCTGAAGAATAGTTTGCAGTTCTCCCAGGGTCAGCTCGATGAGTTTAAACAGGAAAACGGCAAGATGACAACAATCTTTAAGTCATTGAGAGAGTACATTAATTCTATATGTGAATCCATGATAACAATGACAGAGAAATCAGATTATCTCGAGGGACAATCAAGGCGGAACAACATTGTTGTAGATGGAATTGTAGAATCTCCACATGGGACCTGGATGGAGTCTGAGGGCAAAAGTGAGGGAAATGATCTTGGAGAAACTGAAGATGGACCACAGGAAGATTGAGTTGGAGAGCTCCCACAGGAAAACCCACCACCGGCCCAGGTGACAGGCCCAGGCCAATAGTAGCCAAGTTCCTGAGGTTCAAGGACAAGGTAGCGGTTCTGGAAAGAGCCAAGAACTTGAGGGGAACATACATCTTCCTCAACGAGGACTATCCTGAAGCTGTGCGCCAGAATAGAAAATAACTTATCCCAGCCATGAAAGCTGCCAGAAAGCGTGGGGACATTGCTTACATCCGATATAAAAGGCTCATTGTCCACCCTCCCTCCCAATTGCCTGGAAGGGAGAAGAGAGCCAAGCCTATGGGTTCGTAGCTTTAACCCCGCAGCACACGCACACTTGTTTGTTATTTTCCATATTATGTCTATCTCTGAGAAGTTACCCAGGAAAGGGCTGAAAATAGCCCATATTAATATATGTAGACTTAGAAATAAGGTTAATGAAATCAATAACTTGCTAACATCAGATAACATTCATATATTAGCCATTTCTGAGACTCACTTAGCTAATTCCTTTGATGATACAGCAGTAGCAATACAAGGATATAACATCTATAGAATAGACAGGAATGCTTATGGAGGAGGTGTTGCAATATATACACACACACTACATGACCAAAAGTATTGAACACCTGCTTGTCAAACATCTCATTCAAAAATCATCAGCATTAATATGGAGTTGGACCCCCCTTTGCTGCTATAACAGCCTCCACTCTTCTGGAAAGGCTTTCCACTAGATGTTGGAACATTGCTGCGGGGACTTGCTTATATTCAGCCACAAGAGCATTAGTGAGGTCGGGCACTAATGTTGGGTGATTAGGCCTGGCTCGCAGTCAGCGTTCCAATTCATCCCAAAGGTGTTCGATTGGGTTGAGGGCAGGGCTCTGTGCAGGCCAGTCAAGTTCTTCCACACCGATCTCGAAAAACAAGTCCAATGGCGGCGAGCTTTACACCACTCCATCCGACGCTTGTTATTGCGCATGGTGATTTTAGGCTTGTGTGCGGCTGCTCGGCCATGGAAACCCATTTCATGAAGCTCCCGTCGAACAGTTGTTGTGCTGACGTTGCTTCCAGAGGCAGTTTGGATCTCGGTAGTGAGTGTTGCAACCGAGGACAGATTATTTTTACTCGCTACGTGCTTCAGCACTCGGCGGTCCCGTTCTGTGAGCTTGTGTGGCCTACCACTTCATGGCTGAGTCATTGTTGCTCCTAGATGTTTCCACTTCACAATAACAGCACTTACAGTTGACCGGGGCAGCTCTAGCAGGGAAGACATTTGACCAACTTACTTGTTGGAAAGTTGGCATCCTATGACGGTGCCACGTTGAAAGTCACTGAGCTCTTCAGTAAGGTCATTCTACTGCCAATGTTTGTCTATGGACATTGCATGGCTGTGTGCTCGATTTTATACACCTGTCAGCAACGGGTGTGGTTGAAATAGCTGAATCCACTAATTTGATGGGGTGTCCGCATACTTTTGTATATATAGTGTATATTCAGAGCCATATGCCAGTAATTCTTTGAGAAGATCTCATGTCAAGTGTTATTGAAGTACTGCAGGTTCACCTGCCTCATCTAAAGCCTATTCCTTTGGGGTGTTGCTATAGGCCACAAAGTTCTAACAGACACTATATAAATAATGTGTGTGAAATGCTTGATAGTGTATGTGATGTAAACAGAGATGTTTACTTTCTTGGTTTTCATCAAGCTCTCTGCTCAAGAGAAAGCGTCTCACTATAATCAGTGCCTGTCATCTGGTTCAGGTTATTAATCAACCTACCAGGGTGTTTACAAACACTACATTAACAAGATCATCCACATGTATTGATTACATTTTTACTAATACTGTAGAACTCTGTTCCAATGCGGTATCCGTACCCATTGGATGCAGTGATCACAATATAGTGGCTATATCTAGGAGAACCAAGGTTCCAAAAGCTGGGCCTAAAATAGAATCATACAAAAGTTTTTGCTGTCAAAATATTTTTTGACGTAAAAAATATTTGTCGGTCTGTCGTGATTAATAAGGAGCATCCAGACGCTGCACTTGACTAATTTATTAAATTGCTTTTTCCAATTATGGATAAACATGCACCTGTTAAGAAATGGTCTGTTATAACTGTTATGCCCCAATGGATTGATAAGGAATTGCAAAACTGTATGGTTGAAAGAGATGGGGCAAAAGGAGAGGCTAATAAGTCTGGCTGCACTAGATGTTGGAACGGTCTTTTCAACGTGGCACCGTCATAGGATGCCACCTTTCCAACAAGTAAGTTGGTCAAATGTCTTCCCTGCTAGAGCTGCCCCGGTCAACTGTAAGTGCTGTTATTGTGAAGTGGAAACATCTAGGAGCAACAATGGCTCAGCCATGAAGTGGTAGGCCACACAAGCTCACAGAACGGGACCGCCGAGTGCTGAAGCACGTAGCGAGTAAAAATAATCTGTCCTCGGTTGCAACACTCACTACCGAGATCCAAACTGCCTCTGGAAGCAACGCCAGCACAAGAACTGTTCGACGGGAGCTTCATGAAATGGGTTTCCATGGCCGAGCAGCCGCACACAAGCCTAAAATCACCATGCGCAATAACAAGCGTCGGCTGGAGTGGTGTAAAGCTCGCCGCCATTGGACTTGTTTTTCGAGATCGGTGTGGAAGAACTTGACTGGCCTGCACAGAGCCCTGCCCTCAACCCAATCGAACACCTTTGGGATGAATTGGAACGCTGACTGCGAGCCAGGCCTAATCACCCAACATTAGTGCCCGACCTCACTAATGCTCTTGTGGCTGAATATAAGCAAGTCCCCGCAGCAATGTTCCAACATCTAGTGGAAAGCCTTTCCAGAAGAGTGGAGGCTGTTATAGCAGCAAAGGGGGGACCAACTCCATATTAATGCTGATGATTTTTGAATGAGATGTTTGACAAGCAGGTGTTCAATACTTTTGGTCATGTAGTGTGTGTGTATATATTGCAACACCTCCTCCATAAGCATTCCTGTCTATTCTATAGATGTTATATCCTTGTATTGCTACTGCTGTATCATCAAAGGAATTAGCTAAGTGAGTCTCAGAAATGGCTAATATATGAATGTTATCTGATGTTAGCAAGTTATTGATTTCATTAACCTTATTTCTAAGTCTACATATATTAATATGGGCTATTTTCAGCCCTTTCCTGGGTAACTTCTCAGAGATAGACATAATATGGAAAATAACAAACAAGTGTGCGTGTGCTGCGGGGTTAAAGCTACGAACCCATAGGCTTGGCTCTCTTCTCCCTTCCAGGCAATTGGGAGGGAGGGTGGACAATGAGCCTTTTATATCGGATGTAAGCAATGTCCCCACGCTTTCTGGCAGCTTTCATGGCTGGGATAAGTTATTTTCTATTCTGGCGCACAGCTTCAGGATAGTCCTCGTTGAGGAAGATGTATGTTCCCCTCAAGTTCTTGGCTCTTTCCAGAACCGCTACCTTGTCCTTGAACCTCAGGAACTTGGCTACTATTGGCCTGGGCCTGTCACCTGGGCCGGTGGTGGGTTTTCCTGTGGGAGCTCTCCAACTCAATCTTCCTGTGGTCCATCTTCAGTTTCTCCAAGATCATTTCCCTCACTTTTGCCCTCAGACTCCATCCAGGTCCCATGTGGAGATTCTACAATTCCATCTACAACAATGTTGTTCCGCCTTGATTGTCCCTCGAGATAATCTGATTTCTCTGTCATTGTTATCATGGATTCACATATAGAATTAATGTACTCTCTCAATGACTTAAAGATTGTTGTCATCTTGCCGTTTTCCTGTTTAAACTCATCGAGCTGACCCTGGGAGAACTGCAAACTATTCTTCAGGTCCTGGACCTCTCTGGTCAGGTTGTCCATTCTTTTATTAGTTGACTCCACCAGTATTTGGACACAACACTTGAAGCTATTTTCTTGTTGTAACAACTGCTTGTAGAACTATTTGTGTTTGTTTAAAAGATCCTTCACCTATGATAGAGAGACACCACTGTCCTCAACGGTACTCTCACCGGCTTTGGTACTTGTTGTAGTAGTAATGTAGGCTACGCTGTTACTCCCCACAACTCCAGACAGGGCAGGTCGCAGGAAAGATGGAAACAGCAACAAACAGTAGGGATCTAGACAGCCACAAGCTCGGGACCATCTGCGGGGTCACCCACAAGGGCTAACCGCGTCGCAGGCTGCATTCAAACCCTCAAGGAAACCCCGCTAGCTTGATAGACAGCTAACAGTGGCCGCTAAGCTAGCTGCTACGCCAAGCAGCTCATCAGACCCTCAGTTGGCAGGATCCTTGGACAGATAGCAATGGTCCTAGCAACTGATGCGAAACGCGTCGCGGGAACCAAAATCAAAAGGTAGCTAGCTAGTAACCAAACTTTTCCAATAGAATACTTTTTCAGAAACGTTCAAAATTTTACAAAACAATAGACTGAGTGCTGCCTCATTCCGTGTACAACAGGAAGTGACGTTGTGCTTAAGCCTGCCCATACTATAACCCCACCGCCACTATGGGGCACTCTGTTCACAACGTTGACATCAGCAAACCGTTCGCCATACACGCTGTCTGCCATCTGCCCGGTACAGTTGAAACTGGGATTAATCCGTGAAGAGCACACTTCTCCAGCGTGCCAGTGGCCATGATGGTGAGCATTTGCCCACTGAAGTCGGTTACGACGCCGAACTGCAGTCAGGTCAAGACCCTGGTGAGGACGATGAGCACGCAGGTGAGCTTCCCTGAGACTGTTTCTGACAGTTTGTGCAGAAATCCTTCGGTTGTGTAAACCCACAGTTTAATCAGCTGTCCGGGTGGCTTGTCTCAGACACTCCCCCAGGTGAAGAAGCCAGATGTGGCGGTCCTGGGCTGGCATGGTCTGTGGCTGTGAGGCCTGTTGGTACTGCCAAATTCTCTAAAACGACGTTGGAGGCGGCTTATGGTAGAGAAATTAACAATCAATTCTCTGGCAACAGCTCTGGTGGACATTCCTGCAGTCAGCATGCCAACTGCATGCTTCCTCAAAACTTGAGACATCTGTGACATTGTGTTGTGTGATAAAACTGCACATTTTAGAGTGGTCTTTTATTATACTGTTTAATCAGCTTCTTCATATGCGACACCTGTCAGATGTATGGATTATATTGGCAAAGGAGAAATGCTCACTAACAGGGATGTCAACAAATTTGTGCACAAAATGAGAGAAAGAAGCTTTTTGTGCATGTGGAAAATTTCTGGCATCTTTTATTTCAGCTCATGAAACCGACACTTTACATGTTGGCTTTATATTTTTGTTCAGTGTAATAGCCAATATGCACAACAGACACAGCCTGACTCATAAACTGTCACTAGTTTATCATCACCACTAGATGGTGCTGTGCACAAGATAGATGTTAGAACAAGGAGGACTTTTGGCTCGGATACGGGTATACAGTATTAGGCTGCAGGCATATTCCTTCAACTGAGAGAGCTTATATTAGAAGTGTTCCCTGGAGATAAAACATATAAGGAACATATATCTGAGGCATGAGGCTGATGGACAATGAATTAATAGACCTCTGAATGGTATGGCTATCATCAGAGGTCTGAAGGGTTCAGAACCACCGACTCCTCCCCATGGTTTCTCCATGTGCAAGTGAGTCAATGTTAGGGAACGGCCTGAGGACAGGACCAGAGCTGGTCGAGAGTTTCAAGTTCCTTGGTGTCCACATCACCAACAAACTATCATGGTCCAAACACACCAAGACAGTCGTGAAGAGGGCACCACAACACCTTTTCCCCCTCAGGAGACTGAAAAGATTTGGCATGGGTCCCCAGATCCTCAAAAAGTTATACAGCTGCACCATCGAGAGCATCCTGACCGGTTGCATCACCGCCTGGTATGGCAACTGCTCGGCATCTGACCGTAAGGTGCTACAGAGGGTAGTGCGTTCGGCCCAGTACATCTCTGGGGCCAAGCTTCCTGCCATCCAGGACCTATATACTAAACGGTGTCAGAGGAAGGCCCAAAATATTGTCAAAGACTCCAGTCACCCAAATCATAGACTGTTCTCTCTGCTACCACATGGCAAGCGGTACCGGAGCGCCAAGTCTAGGACCAAAAGGCTCCTTAACAGCTTCTACCCCCAAGCCATAAGACTGCTGATGGCCCCCCCTCCATTTGCTTTTACACTGCTGCTACTCGCTGTTTATTATCTATGCATAGTCACTTTACCCCTACCTACATGTACACACTACTGTGACTAACCTGTACCTCAGCACATTGACTCAGTACCGGTACCCCCTGTATATAGCCTCGTTATTGTTATTTTATTGTGTTACTTTTTTAAATTATATGTTTATTTAGTAAATATTTTCTTAACTCTATTTCTTGAACTGCATTATTGGTTAAGGGCTTGTAAGTAAGCATTTCACTGTAAGGTCTATACCTGTTGTATTCGACGCATGTGACAAATAAAATGTGATTTGATTTGAGAGGTGGTCAGCCAAGGACGTCTGTGATTTCTGCTGGCCCCAGATCTGCCGCTTGGCTCCCTCCACTCAACTTACTGTCACACATAATATCATAATGTCACTACACAGCCCCAAAAGTACTCCAACAGACAGTATTTGACCCTGACATGAGAGATCATTGAGATTTTTGAGAGATGCTTGAGTAATCCTCAGTAGACTGTACTGTAACACCATACAGTACATTTCTTCACAAGTCAACTGAAGTTTTTTCATATTTTTTCCAATGTTTGACACCCATGTACATATGCACAATAAAACATACACACACTATACACAGTACTCTCTCTCTATCTCAAAGCAAATACAGTCTACAGGGCGGCTGAAAATCCCTGGAAAAAGCCCCTACTGATGGAATTTCCCGAGGTGTTTGTGGTGGGCTGCCCTGCCAGGACCTGAGTGGAATCAGCCCATTCTACACTGTATGCCATTACAGACCCAGAATGAGCCTATCAACACTGCCCAAACGTGCTCAAAACAGTTTTCAATACGTTGAGGTGCTCAGCTGAGCAATCTGGAGTCTGCATAGGCATCTTTGACTGTAATTTACCCCATTAGAAATTGAGTAATTTCTCAGCTTCTCAGAACGAGCAGTATTAACATACGTTGCTAAGGGAGTGGGATACACATTTATGCAGTTTCTGAGAAAGAACTCTGACTGGATCTTGTGGGATAGCTTGTAGGCATGTTGAAAAACAATCAGCAAGGATTTGAGTGATTCTAAAAATATGGATAATGGTGGACAGGTTCTGTTTATTGTGCCCACAACCAATTCATGTTTTACTCCTTGTATAGATCCCTTCTGTGCTTGGGCCGACTTACAGCAAATGTCATCGGTATGCATCGTCAATGGGAAAAATGATTTTAAGGTCACAGCTGTTCGCGGCGGAGGGCTATGGGGCAGGGCGGGTAGGGGTGCTCCAAAGACACATGATATTGTGCAAACTGGGTAGCTCTTTGTCCAGAATAACAGAAAGCTCTGACCAGAAAAGAAGAAGCAATCCTCTCACGGCAGCAGACCTTGCAGAACACAGTTCATGTGAGTCAGTGTGTGTGGGCTTGGAGGGTTGGAGGCCCGGAGAGTTAGGGGGGCTTTAATGCTAATCTGCTGTCATCTCCTGGTGGCCAGTTGCCTGGAACGTTCACCTAATGTTCACCTAACGCTTACCTAATGCTGCTCACCTCATAATGCTGCTCACCTCAACACAATGTGCATAAACCTGTGTTGAGGTGAGCAGCATACCCTGGGCTGATATGACGTCACATGGTCTCAGTGACACCAGGGGAGGACTACAGCAGACACCGGGCACCTTGTCTTTCTAGCAAGTGGACTGTGGACCCAATGACCAAACCCCAGTCCTAAACGGGTTTAAACTCCCTAACCTCTCTACACAGATCTCTTTGAATTTAGCAATGAAATCAGCATACAGAGGTTTAAAGTAAACCATCCACCCTCACTATGCAACAAAATACAATATCACACCATCAAAAGTCATTACCCAATCCCAATTAGCCAATTACAGGAATCACCACCTGTGAACTTAACATATATTTCACTGACACACATTGTGTCCCTTCACTGGATTACAGGGGACAGTAGGACAGGGTGTCCATCTCACCTAACTGTAGTAAGCTGGTGAGTTCACTGTGGCCTAGCTCTATCTGAGAGCCAGATATCCCCTTAAGGCTGTGGCACCAGCCCCCGCCCAAGCCTTGAGCCCCATGTCCAAGTCTTGAGCCCCCTGCCCTGCAAGCTGGCCAAATCTGCCAGCCAGCCAAACACTCCCAACACCCAACAACACAAACAACATCAATAATATCCCCCACGATGATACACTTGCCCCAGGCCAAATAAAGCTTCTCCTCACTCTCTATCCCGGCCCCATGGACCAATGAGGACGCTGCGTTTCAGCTCCAGCTCTGACGTCAACCCTAACCAACCCAAACACCCTCTGAGCTATTGACGGTCAGAGGCTTATGAGAATCCTGAGTTCCCTGGATTCATTTGCTAAAACTCTGCCAGCTGATCTGTTAATGTGGTTGTTTTTAATAGGGTGACAGTATATTCTTCTGTAGAATTAAGGTAGGTCGACATCCCAAATGGCACCCTATTCCCTATATAGTGCACTACCTTTTACCAGAGCCTGGCCAAAAGTAGCGCACTATGTATTAAGGAATAGGATGCCATTTGGGACGCACACAGGGTTTTTCCTCCAGTGTTGTGGTTGGGGATGTGCTGCTGTTTCCAGGATACTGCGAGACCATTGGATGGAATGGGCCCGTAGAGGGTTACATTCTTCAGGGGGAAACAACATAATTGCAACTGGCCTAAATATTTCTTCACAGACCGCATGATGGGGATAGTGGAAAATGTACAGGTAACTGCCAAAATAAAGGAAACACCAACATAAAGTGTCTTAATAGGGCATTGGGCTACCACAAGCCGCCAGAACAGCTTCAATGCACCTTGGCATAGATTCTACAAGCGTCTGGAACATGACGCTAAGCATGATGGGATATTAATTGCTTAATTAATTGAGGAACCACACCTGTGTGGAAGCACCTGGTTTCAATATACTTTGCCTCCTTCATTTGCTCAAGTGTTTCCTTTATTTTGGCAGTTACCTGTAGGTTTGTGTCAAAATTTCAATGTATCAGATCACATTAATTTCAACCCCAAAATCACCCATTCTGTGTTTTTCATACTATGGTGAGGGATTGAATTGATGGTTTCCCCAGTGGACCTCTTTACTCCCAATGGGTAGTATCCACATTTGTGCACAGCATTTGATTCACTGTGTGTGTGTGTGTTTTAAGAGTTATTCAGTAAAGTCATACCACGGCAAAATGCTTTCTGCAGTCTTATGGTTGTTTTTCTCAGAGAAAAAAAAGTCTGTCTAACCCAGCAGGCAGCGGCCATTTGACAAAACGTCTGACGACCGTTTGAGTCAACATAACCAGTAGTCTAGCTTCCGTCTGAGGCACAGTGCTGCATCTACTTCCAATTAGTTTCCCCAGCTAGTATCCCCTCTTACAGTATCTATCTCTGTTTTCTGTCTCTCCTGGCCTGTTCTGTCACTGGACAAGGGAGGAGGAGGGTGGAACATAAACTGTGTGTGTGTGCGTGCATGTGACTTTGTAGAGCATCACCCAGTTCTACCAGCAGGAGTCGGTGTGCTCTCTCTCTTTCTTTCTTTCTTTCTCTCTCTCTCTCTCTCTCTCTCTCTCTCTCTCTCTCTCTCTCTCTCTCTCTCTCTCTCTCTCTCTCTCTCTCTCTCTCTCTCTCTCTCTCTCTCTCTCTCTCTCTCTCTCTCTGCCCTTTTGGCAGAAAGGAGAGGGGGAGTGAGAGAGGGGGCTGGGGGCAGATGAGGCTGCCACGTTTGCATCACAGAACTGTAATACTATTCACAGCCAAGCTGGCATTTTTGCTGCCTAACTTTTAGTCTGAGAAATCCTGCTCGTTACTAAACGCTCAATGTATAATCTCACTGACCAGAAAGACTCTTATTCATTCAAGTTAAGAGAGAGAGAAAAAACATAATTCTAACATTCAATAATTCAATAATTCAATATTCAATAACATTAGGCCTAGGCCTACTAGCCATGGGAATGGAACAGTGTCTGGACTGTTGCTCACACTTTTCTCTAGGACAAAACAAAAATCACCCAAGAGTGTGCTTCTACTCAGAGGTGGCTGTTGTTTCAGAGAGCGAACGAGAGAAATAGTAGGAAGAGAGAGAGAGTAGGGAGAGAGTAGAAAGAGGAAGAGAGAGAGAGTCGGAAGAGAGAGAGAGTAGGAAGAGAGAGAGAGTAGGAGGAGAGAGAGAGTAGGAAGAGAGAGAGAGAGAGTATGAAGAGAGAGAGAGTAGGAAGAGAGAGAGAGTAGGAAGAGAGTAGAAAGAGGAAGAGAGAGAGAGTCGGAAGAGAGAGAGAGTAGGAAGAGAGAGAGAGAGTAGGAGGAGAGAGAGAGTAGGAGGAGAGAGAGAGAGAGTATGAAGAGAGAGAGAGTAGGAAGAGAGAGAGAGTAGGAAGAGAGAGAGAGTAGGAAGAGAGTAGAAAGAGGAAGAGAGAGAGAGTCGGAAGAGAGAGAGAGTAGGAAGAGAGAGAGAGTAGGAGGAGAGAGAGAGTAGGAAGAGAGAGAGAGAGAGTATGAAGAGAGAGAGAGTAGGAAGAGAGAGATAGTAGGAAGAGAGAGAGAGTAGGAAGAGAGAGAGAGTAGGACGAGAGAGAGAGTAGGAAGAGAGAGAGAGTAGGAGGAGAGAGAGAGTAGGAGAGAGAGAGAGTAGGAGGAGAGAGAGAGTCGGAAGAGAGAGAGAGTAGGAGGAGAGAGAGAGTCGGAAGAGAGAGAGAGTATGAAGAGAGAAAGAGTCAGAAGAGAGAGAGAGCAGGAAGCACATGGTTGATTTGGCTGTGGCTTTGAAGTATTTAGGTTTTTCCAACTGATGATGCCCAAAACCTCATGAGCAAGTCATGCTATTCTGAAGAAAAAAGGAAGAAACAATATATTTTGAGAAGAGTTGCCAGACAGTAGTGAATTCAGGGAATTCAAAACTCAAAGATTCCATCATTACTCTATTCAATGAAATTCAGCTTCAATCTATTGTCCTTTCATTACACCGTCTTTGTCACGGATGCCGCCGAGGCTGCTCCTCCTCCTTGCTCGGGCAGGCTTCGGCGTTCGTCGTCCCCGGAGTACTAGCTACTGCCGCTCGATGTTTCGATGTTTGTCTTGTATTGTCTAGTTGGTACGCCTGTTTCGTATTCTGTATTGATTATGTACCATATAAGTTCCCTTGTTTTATGTTTGCCTTTGTGTGCTATTGTCCGCGTCTCTTGTATGTATGTTCGGCATTGACCATCTTGTTTATTACGCACTCCGCGTACATTTCTCCTCTTGTGTTTGGAGGCTTTTGTTTTGTGCGTATTTTACTTTGGAAAGTAAAGTAGTCGTTACTGATCCTCTGTGTCCTGCGCCTGACTTCACCGCCGCATACACCTCAGCATTGACAGTCTTACCTGCACTAAACAGCAAGACACAAACAAAAACAGTTAATTCCCAGCATATTGAAATCTTGGAAGTTTGAATTGCTTTGGCGTTAAATCAGAGTGAGGCCACATAAGTTTGGCGAAAATAAGATGTTTTGAAGAAAGATTTATTTGACGAGAATAACGACTTTAATGTAGCCTACTGCCCAAACATTTCCTTCCTTATAAGTTAAACATAGAAAATGAACACTAACTTTTGCCTTTTTAAACACTGATTTGAATGCAAAGCACACTGTGCTCTCCCACTGGTTGAATCAACCTTGTTTCCACATCATTTCAACGAAAAAATTAAATGTGATGTTGAATGAATGTGCCACAGAACTGTAATACTATTCACAGCCAAGCTGGCATTTTTGCTGCCTAACTTTTAGTCGGAGAAATCCTGCTCGTTACTAAACGCTCAGTGTATAATCTCACTGACCAGAAAGACTCTTATTCATTCAAGTTAAGAGAGAGAGAAAAAACATAATTCTAACATTTAATAACATTAGGCCTAGGCCTACTAGCCGTGGGAATGGAACAGTGTCTGCACTGTTTCTCATGCTTTTCTATAGGACAAAACTAAAATCACCCAAGAGTGTGCTTCTACTCAGAGGTGGCTGTTGTTTCAGAGAGCGAGCGAGAGAAATAGTAGGAAGAGAGAGAGAGTAGAAAGAGGAAGAGAGAGAGAGTCGGAAGATAGAGAGAGAGTAGGAAGAGAGAGAGAGTAGGAGGAGAGAGAGAGTAGGAGGAAAGAGAGAGTAGGAGGAGAGAGCGAGTAGGAGGAGAGAGAGTCGGAAGAGAGAGAGAGTAGGAGGAGAGAGAGAGTAGGAGGAGAGAGAGAGTATGAAGAGAGAGAGAGAGAGTAGGAGGAGAGAGAGAGTAGGAGGAGAGAGAGAGTCGGAAGAGAGAGAGAGTAGGAGGAGAGAGAGAGTAGGAGGAGAGAGAGAGTCGGAAGAGAGAGAGAGTAGGAGGAGAGAGAGAGTAGGAGGAGAGAGAGAGTAGGAGGAGAGAGAGAGTCGGAAGAGAGAGAGAGTATGAAGAGAGAAAGAGTCAGAAGAGAGAGAGAGCAGGAAGCACATGGTTGATTTGGCTGTGGCTTTGAAGTATTTAGGTTTTTCCAACTGATGATGCCCAAAACCTCATGAGCAAGTCATGCTATTCTGAAGAAAAAAGGAAGAAACAATATATTCTGAGAAGAGTTGCCAGACAGTAGTGAATTCAGGGAATTCAAAACTCAAAGATTCCATCATTACTATATTCAATGAAATTCAGCTTAAATCTATTGTTCTTTCATTACACCGTCTTACCTGCACTAAACAGCAAGACACAAACAAAAACAGTTAATTCCCAGCATATTGAAATCTTGGAAGTTTGAATTGCTTTGGCGTTAAATCAGAGTGAGGCCACATAACCTTGGCGAAAAGAAGATGTTTTGAAGAAAGATTTATTTGACGAGAATAACGACTTTAATGTAGCCTACTGCCCAAACATTTCCTTCCTCATAAGTTAAACATAGAAAATGAACACTAACTTTTGCCTTTTTAAACACTGATATGAATGCAAAGCACACTGTGCTCTCCCACTGGTTGAATCAACCTTGTTTCCACATAATTTCAAAAAAAAAAAAAAATGTGATGTTGAATGAATGTGGAAAACTGAATGGATTTGAAAAAAGTAATCAACGTGAGGGAAATTTGTCTTTTTTTCACCCAACTTTTAACCTAAATCCAATGACATGGTGATTCTTATTTATAAAAAATGTTTACGTTGAATTCACTTTGGTTGACCATTAAACCAAATGTAAATCAAAACTAGATGTTGAACTGACATCTGTGCCCAGTGGGCTGCTTACAAGACAGCTTTCCTTCTTCTCTTTGCACTCTGAAGTTCTCCTGGATACAAGGGCATCAAAATAGAGGGTTAATGACAACACTAGCATAGGGAAGGAGGAGGCAGGAATAAGGATTGGGTCAGGGAGGTTCAGTCTTCAGTCTGGGCTGTAATGTGAGACGCTGAAGAAAAAAACAGAATCATCAGCACATTCCTCTCAGCCTGGGGTTTAGACTGAAAAAAAGACCACTGACTGTTCATGTACGTGGTTTCTCAGCTTGGTCTCGATGCATAAACAAAAAGCCAGGGAATTTACTGGTCCAACTGTTCTGAAACCGCAGGAGAGTTTGGGGTGAGGTTGGGGGTCTGCAATCTCCAACCCTCAGGGATAATTTCCCACAGTTTCATCACCTTGTCAGGTAATTATGGTAATCCGTTTAAAACACTCCGATATCAGGAATAACAGGGAATAAACAGGAAATGGGAATTGTTTTTCAAATGCAGTATTTTTCCAGACAAAGGGCAGGCAAATCCACGACAAGAAAGCTATCTCAGAAACCTTTTTGGAATACTGGGCAGCTATTCAAGGATATTTTGCCAACAGATAGCACATAATAGTTTCACAGGGTATTTGATTTTACACTGAATGCAAATATAAATACAACATGTAAAGTGTTGGTCCAATGTTTCATGAACTGAAATAAAAGATTCAAGAAATGTTCCATATGCACAAAAAGCTTATTTCTCTCAAATTCTGTGCACACATTTGTTTACATCCCTGTTAGTGAGCATTTCTCCATTGCCAAGATAATCCATCCACTTGACAGGTGTGGCATATCAAGAAGCTGATTAAACAGCATGATCATTAGACAGGTGCACCTTGTGCTGGGGACAATAAAAGGCCACTCTAAAATGTGTAATTTTGTCACAACACAATGCCACAGATGTCTCAAGTTTTGAGGGAGCGTGCAATTGGCATGCTGACTGCAGGAATGTCCACCAGAGCTGTTGCCAGAGAATTTAATGTTAATTCTCTACCATAAGCCGCCTCCAACATTGTTTTAGAGAATTTGGCAGTACGTCCAACCGGCCTCACAACCGCAGACTACGCCAGCCCAGGATCTCCGCATCCAGCTTCTTCACCTGCAGGATCGTCTGAGGCCAGCCACCTGGGCAGCTGATGAAACTGTGGGTTTGCACAACCGAAGAATTTCTACACAAACTGTCAGAAACAGTCTCAGGGAAGCTCATCTGCTTGCTCGTCGTCCTCACCAGGGTCTTGACCTGACTGCAGTTCGGCATCGTAACCGACTTCAGTGGCCACTGGCACGCTAGAGAAATGTGTTCTTCACGGATTAATCCCAGTTTCAACTATACCGGCAGATGGCATCATGTGGGCGAGCGGTTTGCTGATGTCAACGTTGTGAACAGAGTGCCCCATGGTGGTGGAGGGGTTATGGTATGGGCAGGCATAAGCTACGGACAACGAACACTATTTCATTTTATCGATGGCAATTTGAATGCGCAGAGATACTGTGACAAGAACCTGAGGCCCACTGTCGTGCCATTCATCCGCCGCCATCACCTCATGTTTCAGCATGATAATGCATGGCCCAATGTCGCAAGGATCTGTACACAATTTCTGCAAGCTGAAAATGTCCCAGTTCTTCCATGGCCTGCATACTCCTGACATGTCACCCATTGAGCATGTTTGGGATGCTCTGGATCGACGTGTACGACAGCGTGTTCCAGTTCCCGCCAATATCCAGCAACTTCACACAGCCGTTGAAGAGGAGTGAGACAACATTCCACAGGCCACAATCAACAGCCTGATCAACTCTATGCGAAGGAGATGTGTCGCGCTGCATGAGGCAAATGGTGGTCACACCAGATACTGACTGGTTTCCTGAGCCACACCTCTACCTTTTTTTAAGGTATCTGTGACCAACAGATGCATATCTGTATTCCCAGTCATGTGAAATCCATAGATTAGGGCCTAATGAATTCATTTCAATTGACTGATTTCCTTATATGAACTGTAACTCAGTAAAATCTTTGGAATTGTTGCATGTTGCATTTATATTTTTGTTCAGTGTAATTCACATCCTAGCAGTCCTCATCAATCACGTTCCTCTCACAATATACACCCTGGCCATAATGTGTTGGCTTTCGGCTGTGAGAACAGCTTCACCACAGTGAGTAGGGCTAGGCTGTGATTTATGCTGATAAAGGCCTAGTAGTCATTAATGTTATCTGGAGAAGTGCTGCCAGCCTAGGCCAAAACCTCATCCCTTATCAGCCATGCGTTCTCTTTTCCCCGGGAAAGGAGGAGCACGGCCCTGGCCTGCACTCTCTCCCACATCCCCTGTAGTTCTGCAAGACTACAATGCAATTATACAGCTGGAACCGCTCACTGCTCAATATTCCCAAAATGGGATTTCACTTTGATGATGAATATTCCCATAGTTGTAGACCAGCATGAACCATACGTTTTCTGGTCAGAAATGTCTTCTGATCTCATGACAAATAATAATTGTGTAATTAGCTGGAAGTACAATTACACATGTACACAATGTTGCATAACTCATTGCTTGGTTAAAGTTGGGTGGAAATGATCATTATTTTTGGTATACAATTTAAGCTCTGAATGAATATGCGGTCTTTGACAAATGAGATGCTCCAAGGTTACACAAACAACCTCTTTGGCCCCTGTGAATGTCACATGTGAAGTGACCACAACTCCATATCATACTTATCTAAATTACATAGTGGATCATACAGAAGCTGCTGAAAGTGTGTGTGGCAGAAGAAGAGGGCGGGCCAGTCCCTGGGGAGGCCTGCCTCTCTTTACAGTTGTCTCTTATCCAAATGTTCTGGGTGGAGCAGCAGAGAGTGTGTTAAAATGTGACTGTGTTAAACAGTGACTGCTCCTTTTACAACACAGAGCCTCTCATAATTCCCATAATATAAAGGCTTGCTACATTTCATTGTACTTTACATATAGAGTTTGGCACAGTCTGAAAATGACCTAGGGTTTATCAGTTGTCTGGGGTGAGATAACTGTGTTTACAGTATTGTGGTACGTTAAGCTTATTGCCTGCTCTATTGTGACAGTGTAATAAAAACCATGTGCTCACAATCACTGCAATAGAAGGACAATGGGAAGACAATGAAGAGTGTTAGTGGAGTAACAAGAAAATGGATGGAGTATTGTGTATTAGTAATAAAGTTCTAAATGTGTCTTCCCTCCACAGTGGTGCTCTCTCTGCTGGCCTGTCTGAGCTCCCCTGTCTGTGAGGTGAGGAGTGCAGCCACAGCCACCCTACAGACCCTGGCCCAGGTGGACATCTCTCCCTTTTACACCATCATCGACAGGCTGCTGAGGACCTCCGCTCATCGCTGACCCCACTCACCGCAGACACACACCCACACAGTCCATAATTAATATACTATTATATATTGTCCATAATGTCTATACACACCATCATATACATATATATTTATATTCCGGACTCTGACTCTACTCGTTCTAATATTTATATATTTCTTAATTCCTTTCTTTACATTTTTTGGATTTGCGTGTATTGTTCGGTAGCTATTACTGCACTGTCGGAGCTAGGAACATTAGCATTTAGCTACACCCGCGATAACTTCTGCAAAGTATGTGTACACAACCAATAACATTTTATTTGATTTTGACACACACACGTAAGAACAACCCATTAGTCACATATACAAGCTTGGAAGTCAACCTTTATTAATACTGTTAAAAGAAACATAGAAACTATGAATACGTCTTTCCATATTTGTTTCAGTACTCCCATTAATACATGAAAAACAATGGTTAACATGTAAAACAATGGTTAACATTTAGCTTCTCAGAGCTTTTTCTCAGAACACTGCTCCACAAAGGTCCTGATGGTCATTCTGAAGCATAGAGATAAAAACTACATAATAACGAGGTGTATATAATGTTGTTGCTTGCTCCTCTAACTATTGTATGCCATTACTTGAGTCGGGTGCTCTTATAAAAGCCATAAATCCAGTCAATGAAATGGAGGACGTTCACCATTGTCAAAAAGCAGAACTTGTATATTACACTTGGGTGCCTTCAAGCTTTATTTGTGTTATTGAACCAATAAAAACAAACTAAATGCATGCACCTCTTAATCATCATCCATCATCATCATCATCATCCTCCTGAACAGCTTTCAGCAGTGCTACAAAATATCAAAGGAATATTGTAACACAATGGTATTATAGAACATAATCAAATTTAAGTACATTATACAAAGAGAGTAGAAAAATCTAAGTAGAAAAATCCAGAAAGGTACTGTATGTAATAAGTTTATAATAGTGTTCCTCAACCTTTGTCTGTACCAAGGACTGGCATGCTAGTTTTCTTCCTTTGGGGACTTGATTCAATCGGTGTTGGTTCATGGAAAAATCACTCAGATTTCACCATGTGCTATAGCCTTTTGATAAAGGACAGTTGCACTAAGGAAGCAATATTCCATGACCTAGTGCCGGACTATAGACCAATGGGGTTGAGAAACACTGTCGTATGAAGTTGCGTGAATAGTTTGTTTACATGCACAGTGTCCGTCTTTGTCAGTGGACACCTTTGTCGTATTCAAGTACCCTCCTCTAGGTCTGGGGGTTAATAAATTAGAGACGCGGTGAACTGCCCTGCAGTTGCAATGTGATTGTGATCAAAAACAAAAGGTAAACGATACAATGTATCAAAGTAAAGTACAGTTTTGGGAATGTTAAAACTTTATGAGAGACAATGACCTCACTTTGGTTGTTTGATTTGAGAGGTTCATGATTCAAAAGTGATAAAAATAAACAAACGAAAGAATGAAAACTAAAATAATGCTATATCTGAACTGCATTCAATGTGCACAAATACCAATATTAACTTAGGTAAACCTGGGTTCACCCTCAGATATCGACCAACAAAGTGTTTAAAAATGTCGGATTTTGTCGATACACACATCTTCTATGCTACGTATGATTCTCAATTTACTCATTCAGGGGACGTAAAAAATATATACACATTTTACGTGTTCAGTCCATATCAAAAGTGTCTCAGTGTCAACCTATGCTTATACGCCTATGGCTTCCGGCAACACTACCAAATGGGTTTCTCAATGGGAATATGGACTAACCCACATGGGCTAAAACTGGCTTTCTCGGTCTGTGTAAACTCATTTGGACATGAGAAAAAAACGTAATCAAGCCTGTGCCATGTATTGTTGACCCTCTATACAATTTGCACTTATGAAATATTTCAATTTACAAAAGAGAGATGTAAAAAGCTACATGTAAATATTCACAAAAGAGAGATGCAAAAAGCTAATCTAGATTGGTTTGACAGCAGGTTCGTCATCCTAGAAAAAATCCAATCCTTGTGGTTGAAAGTAAATCGACTCAGTGATGACTAAAGCCACACAAATGCCCAGTCTACTCTACTGTCACCTTGACACTTACCATCATGGGATACTCAGTAGTTGATAAACAAATTTCATCCATTGCAGTATTTTTCCTCCAATGACTACATCTTTTGCTGTCCAGCAACAAACCATTACATCTCCTGCTAATTTCACCCCATCTCCAATAAATACTATGTTTATTTTTGGTTGAGGGAGCATCTTTGGCAGTGGGACTATTGCTTTATTGGAGTGGGGTCCCTAAATCGCTCTCATGGTCTGTTGTTGGGGCATGGTGGGGGGCGTGAGGGAGGGGGGCAGGGGGGCCCTGGGGGGGTGCGGGAGGGGGGTGGCCCCGGGGGTAGCTGGCTGACGGGCGGTGCTCGCGGGGGCGGGCTGGCCTGTGCTGGCGGCGGTGTAGTGGGGCGGATCAGGGGACGATAGTCCGGAGCAGGGGGGCTATGGGCCCGAGGAGGGGCCTTCGCTGCTGCTGCCGCTGCCTCATCTTTCACCCGGGTGAAGTTGATGCATCGACCCTGGGGGAAAGAGACCGTAACATCAGATTACATGGTGATCAATGTCCTAAAAGTCAGGAGGTATACAGAACCCCATTAAGCTACAGTAAAGACATAACTCAGGTTACATTGTACCCCCCCACATGATCCAACCCACCTCCCACGTACAGTACACAGGTGTCTTACCCATCAGCCCCTGCTGTGACTCCTCTACCCTCTCCTCCCAGCCCAATGTACTGTTACCAAAGAAACTGTGGCTGCTTTCTAATAACCCCATGTTGTTTATAGCACCATATGGAGAATGAGAGAGACAAATGTAGAGACAGAGGGGGGTAGGGGAGGGTTGCTCTGATTTGTTGAGGCAATTCAGAGCAATGCGTTCCTTTTGTAGCATAAACTTTTCCTCCCTATTCTCGTCCACTACTTCCCTACATAGTGTGAACCCCCACCACCACAGTGGCGTCTTACTGTGCACTCGCGTGGTATATGGCCTAACTCAGATTCATGCCCTTACCAGACAAACAACCCAGTGATCCTTTTTCCATTCCCCACGCAGATAGGCAGACATGGACTTACTAGGTCATACTGTAGAGGCATTTAACATATGCAAACACACACACAAACACACTTTGAGCGGCTGCATTGGCAAGACGTCACTGAAAACAACCGAGGACACATTCCATTGTAAATTACATATCAAGTAGAAAGAAATACAGAAATCCTCTGGTAAACAAGCTCTTGTCTCTGACATTCATTCAAGTCAATAACAGGACGAGAGCATGAGAAGGATAATGGAATCGAATCAAATATTATTTCATTCTCAGTGCATACATTCTCTGCAGACCCTTTGAGAGAGGTTCATTTTAGCAACCTTTCCAGCGAGTGCATAACGTTGAAGCAGTGTGGTCAAATCAAATCGAGCTTTATTTCTACAGGACATTTCAGACATGGAATCAGACATGAATCAAGTCTGCCAGGAGTTTTCCTAAATGTGCCAAATTGGTTTTCAAGTACATAACTATAGAGAACATACAGAAATGCTATGGTAATACAAAATTTAAGTTTGCACACTCCCAGGAATGTCATGCATGATGGATCATTAGCTTCCCTACAGAAAAGACACTAACCTTCACACTTCTAGATGGCCGGGCGGGGTGGGTGTGGAGCAAGAGATCAAACTGTAGAACTCAGTTCCTACATTTGAATATAAAAATTGGTTTCCCAAACAAAACTACACTACATTTTATCTCTGGGACCCTCAAGATGACAAATCAGAGCAAGATTACTGAATGTAAGTACATTATTTACCTTCAGAGGTGAATGTACCAAACCAGTTGCCGTGATAAAAGTGTTTTGCTGTTGTACACTATCCTCAAACAATAGCATGGTATTTTTCTGCTGTAATAGCTACCATAAATCGGACACTGCAGTTAGATTAACAAGAATTTAAGCCTTTTGCCCATATAAGACATGTCTATGTCCCGAAAAGTTGGCTGTTGTTTACAACACCATTCTAGTCACATCGCATATTGAGCAGCAGCCGTCCTGTATAAGGGACACTGATCCCGTAGAGGTTAAATATATCCACAGTTTCGGCCCCCCTCAGGTTCTTTGGCAGGCTGTTCCAGAGGCTGGGGGCATAATAACTAAAGGCTGCCTCTCCATGCCTCTTGGTCCAGAGGACCTGAGGAACCTACTGGGTACATAACTTAAAAGCATGTCTGACGTATTAGGGTGCACAATCATGGATTGATTTAAAAACCAATAGAAGACTCTGGTGTGAGACTTTGAACCAGAACTTACAGTACAAAGGCAAGACAAAGATGCCCCTTCGAACCTCCCTCTTCTAATGTCTACCATTAAAACTCAGAGGTCATAAAACAGACTAGTCCGCGTTACGTCAGAATAGTTTTCACTGGTTGAGACGACTCTTGCGGTCGTCTCTGCTTGCTATTAACCTCATGTCCTTCGCATTGCAAACGCTCTGTCAGGGGAGACAGTAAATCAAAGCCTCTAATTTAACCTCAGGAGTCGATCTGCTCGAGCACATGATATTCTGAGAAGTTGGAGAGTAGTTGGAGACACATAGCTGAGGTTCTATGCAGCGGTGTGAGCCAGTGAATTAGGACTAGGGCTGCACAAAGAGAGAGGGAGATGACTAAACCAGACTAAGCACAGATAATCATACCCTGTAGTACACGCAAGCGCACACACACACACTGAACTATACCACACTCAACCAAAACTAAGCAAACAGGGAGCGTGTCTGGGTGTCCTAAAAAAGCACAGAGAATCCCACAGTGGAGCTGAAGAGGAAGTTGGGGGGAGGGAGAGAGAGGACAGAGAGGGAGAGAGAGAGAC
This sequence comes from Coregonus lavaretus, assembly GCF_964263955.1. Taxonomy (NCBI): domain Eukaryota; kingdom Metazoa; phylum Chordata; class Actinopteri; order Salmoniformes; family Salmonidae; genus Coregonus; species Coregonus lavaretus. Next base: position 82,333,811 of record NC_139988.1, on the reverse strand, counting down.
AGAGAGAGAGAGAAAGAGAGAGAGGGGAGAGAGAGAGGTTAAAGAGAGAACGAGAGAGAGAGAGAGAGAGAGAGAGAGAGGTTAAAGAGAGAACGAGAGAGAGAGAGAGAGAGAGACAGAGAGAGAGGGGAGAGAGAGAGGTTAAAGAGAGAACGAGAGAGAGAGAGAGAGAGAGAGAGAGAGAGGTTAAAGAGAGAGAGAGAAGAGCAACAGATGCTGCCTTTCAATTTTTTCAGTAGTCATGGAGTTAGATCAACAGCTACATGAGTTGTATTCAGAGAGGATGCATTGACTAGGGGACATAGCAGATCCATTGTGAACCGATGAAATCAAAGGAAACTAGGCTTGATAGATCAGCCTTTCTACTGTGGCTATGAGGAGCATTCAGTCGTGTTTTATGGAATTGTACTGGAAAGGCTTTTAGCCAAGGCTTCTCTCAATAGTGCCATTCAGGATACAGGCGTCGTCATAGCAATCTGCACTGTGATAAAATGCAACATAGCAACAGAATGAAATATGTCTGTCAGTAATCCAGATCTGACCTTTGCCAAATGTGTCCAACGGAACACACAAGGCCTGTGAATGTTCTGTGAACACCAATATGGCCTGTGTGTGTGTGTGTCTGTGTGTGAGAGAGTGAAAGAGAGAGCGGGTGTGTGTCTGTGTGAGTGATAAGAGCTGTGTTAACAGCAAGCATGGCCCAGGGGACAGACATGGTGAAAAGTCAATGAGACAGGTTAATGGGTCTCCTCAGGTAACACTTTACAAGGAGAGAAAATAGCTAGTCTGCCTTGTATGTGTTTTCATTCCTCCCTGAATGCAAACAAATATTACACCAGTACAAGCAGGACTGCTTCTGAATGTTTCAGCTCCTTTGTAATCGACCGCAAATTACTTGAGTAGGCGACGCCATTACACAGAGGGATCGAAACAGTTCCTCTGGAGTAAGCTTTGCGTCACGTAACCTTTTGCATGTTGTGATCATTAAAAGCTTTCCTGGGTCAAACCCTTTGAACAAAGTATCGACATCTTTTTGTCCGGGAGAAATCTGAAATTTGAAGGATGCTAATCATCATTGTTCCTCTTTGAGGTCGATTGCTGATTTCCTGTGTCGTTGTTGAGAGCTTATCTGGCAGTACTTCACGTATTCTCAGTTCCTATTTTTGGCCGAGGGAATACTCTTTAAATGTCGAATTCCAGTTAAAAAGGGCTATTGAAGATTTTCTGCAAATAACGCATGATTTTAACTAGCACCTGGAGAGGTGCCACTTCAGCAGGCTAGCTGCTACTCTAAAAAGAAAGAAATTAGAGAATATCTATGGGATACAGTCTCTCAGATAGCCCAGCCCTCCAAAGTGCATATCTAGAGCAAAAACCAACTCCAAGCCAAACTCCAATCTCCGTTTTGATACAAAGGGTCAGCATGGCAAAGTTAAAACATGTGAAAGTAGAGCTTTTGAAAGCATTAAGAGGATCTGCCTGGAGTGTGTCCACAGTCCTGGTTTATTTCCCTTTTATGGCAGCGGCTGATTTGAAGCAGGTGTTGGACTCTGCCTTATCATGAATCATGGCACTGGTGAGGTGTCGGCCACTGCAGGGGCGTTTTTTGGGGGGGGAATGAAAGGACTGTCTGATGAGGGATTGGGCTAAGGCTTGGCTCCCAGGGTGTGTTAAGCTTTAGTACTCACATGTTCTCCTGGCTGCGGCCGCATGAGAGAGACCTGGTCATAACCGCGGCGAAACAGGGCCCAAATGGCATCCAGTTTACCCTGCAGACAAGAGACAGAGAAATGACTACAGTGAATACTGTCAAAAATGCATTCTAGCTAGCAAACTGGTAAGTATGTATGGCCAATATGTTATTTCATACTACACAGTACCCTATTAGAAATGTATTGGTAACGAGGAAGAGAGTGTACACACTAGTCTGAGAAAATAAAGGAAGAAAGGAAAGAGATGCAGGGTGTTTCTACCTGTATAGGTGTGTACCACTTCCTGTCCGCGGCTGGCTTCCTGTTGTGGGCCTTCTTGGGCTTGGGCTCGTAAGGCTCAAACTCCTGCTCTGGCATTTTCACAACGGCGTTCTTGGGCATCTCCAGTTTAGCCCCCTCCTCCGTTGAACCTTTCCCTCCCCAGCGCACCTGTAGGAGTGGAACACAGATGGGTTTTATGACCTACAGTACCTGTAGAAGGGGGTCTATATACTACACATGGGCAGTGATGTAGAGTCAAGAATAAAGTTCCAACTTTGATGTGTTTGTGAGGAAATATGGAGAATGAAGATTGAAATTGCTGTAATGTCAAGAGGTGATTAGATCCGCCTCACCTCCATTCTTTTGATTCCTCCGACTCCTCTTCCTCCATAGTAGGATGCATCTACGGTGGGCCACTTCTTCTTGGGCATGCCATCTTCATCATCTGATTCCTGGCAGAGAGAAAAGATGGAAGCATGTGTTCATGTGTTACGATATAATGCATCTTTCCCATATTCTTGGCCACGATGGTAAACGTCTCCAAAAAGCAATTTATCCCACTTGTCTTGTATGAATGCTTTTTTCATTCACCAACAATACAGCTTCACAGAAAATAAAAGAAGAATTCCGCCAAATGGAAATAGAATTGAAAGAGGGTAAAATTTGGAATTAGTGAGCGCTTTAGGCCACTCATGCATCAGAGATCCATAGAATATAATGTCTCTCTGTTTCACGACCAGCTGTGTCACATCTATGGAAAATGTGACAAAGACTTATTATTTGGGATCAAGTTCTGTGGCATCATGCCTTCGAAATGCCCTGAAGAGGCCTCATAACTGCATCACTTAACATTTTTGTCACTTATTCTTGATTTTTCATCTGAATACTTTTGCTTTTTCTTGGAACTTCATCCATATTGAGTATAGACCCCACTGAGCTTGATGATGCGTTCTCTGGTTCGCTAATAGTTCTGTGTTATGATTGAGACCCTGTGTGTGACTGAGTGTGTGTGTGTAGTCCTTTAATGCGCGTGTATACTTTCAGAGGAGATTTAATGGCTGACTTACTGGCTCTGGAGGAGGCGGTGGAGGAGGCTCTTTGATCACCTAGATAGGAAGTTCAGGGGAGAAAGTCACATTAATATCAATTGTTGGACCACTAGCTATGTTTCCAGTAATTTGTCCAGTGATTTTTCTTGTCGACATTTAGAAAGTTTGCATAGAAAATAGGTTAGACAATTGCCTGCTATGGTGCGTTTCCATTTAACAATCTTGTTTTCGATAAAACAGCTGGACATAATGACGTGACACCAAAAAAAAAAAAAACTAGTGTTGAATAAAAATGTAGTGGTTGAAGTGTTTCCATTACCCATTTAGGCAAATTACGCGTTAATAAATTGGCGACAGCCTGTATGCCCTCCCGCCTATCTGTTTCATGTCTCAGGTATCCCGAGAAAGCCAGCATGGATAGAATGCAATAACTGACTAATATTTGCCATATTCTAATAATTCTCATGTGCCTGAATGTATCGCCATGGTCCGTGCCATAGTGAAACTTGCACTCCTGTAGACCTGAAATAATTGGATGTTGAAACTTGTATCCAGCCAACCAGAAAAGCAAGGCAAAACAATTAAGCCATTCTTGAAAGTCAGGACAAGGATCCTGCAAAGAAACATTATTTTTATAGTTGAAAAATAGATTTAGCAGGCAGTAGGCATTTAGATGTGGAGTGGAACTTCATAGATATGTGTTGACATCACGTGCCTCGCGCACCTTCAAAATTATTCGGCAATCATCATTTATTTTCCAAATAAAGAATGTTCAACAAAAGAAAAACCACCCCTGTTGAAAAAACCTGGGTCAATGGAAACCTGCCTAGTGACTAGTGGACACATCATGTGTTCATTATCATTTCCCGGTAAACAGATGTATCATTTATTTCCTGAATGAACTGCAAAACTTAAAGAAAATTGTTACAAAAGTTTAAAGTAATGTATTCTGGTAAGTAAAACCCCTTACAAACAATTACAACATAATGTTACATTACATTGAACCAGATTACTTTTTTTTACGGTAATTACATAAGTCATTCCAATGGCAATTCCTCTGCTATAGGGTCTACTCTATACAGTATACAGATGTAGGATCTTAATTTTAGCCAGTTTGCTACAGCAGGAAAATAATCCTGCAGTAACAGAAAATGTGAATTATTATGTGGATTATAATGAATGGACATTTTTGTAGGGGTTGATACATTTTCCGTAAAAATCAAGTCTGAAATTTCAAAGTGGAAATTACAAACTTCAGAAGCCTTTTCAAACCACAAATACACTACATGTTTTAAATGTCATACATTGCAGGAAAGTTCTCCTGCAACAGGGTGATCAAATACAAATCCTACACCTGTAATATAACACGTGGCCCATAATCGGCATCATATTGAACCAACTTTTAATGGAGGGTTACACTAACCACAGTGCAGCAGAGGGGCCAGAACCACCACATGAACAGCACGGCCATCAACAGGAACAGAACCAGGAGTGTGATGAGAAGGATGGTGCCATCAAACTGCCAGGGAAGATAAAATACGACAGGGTTACGACCCCCGCCGCCACCCCTCCAAATACACAGACCAGGAAGACTATAAAGAGAGAGTTGGTAGAGCATGGCGCTTGCAACGCCAAGGGTTGTGGGCTCAATTCCCGCTGGGACCTCCCATACAACAAATGTATGCATGCATGACTGAAAGTCGCTTTGGATAAAAGCGTTCGCTAAATGGAAAATATTATACGTTGAGGAGGGGGTCTCGATCTAAATAATGGACAATATAGTTCCTATTAGCGCCTATAGAATTGTGGATAAGATGTGATGGTGTTTTTTCCTTATTTATTTTGTGAGGTGAGCGGGGCGCTGGTTAAAATTGTACTCTGACGTGGGGGTTTCGGGGGGCTGTTGAGTGGATCATTGCTGAAGCTCCTTTGGCTCTAAATACAAAAAGGAGGAAACTTACTCAAGCAAAACAAGAGCCCTCTGAACGTTTTTTGAGAAGAGGATGGCCCCGGAAAGAGATTAAGAGGAGGAAAAAGGAGGTAGAAATAAAAAACAGAAAAAGATTCAGATAGAAGAAACTAATAAAGGATTCAATGCAAAATTATGGAAATTGGATCATTGTTTCCCAACATTAGACAATTCCTAGTGAGTTTTGAGTAGTGGTTGTAAGGTGAATGGTAGAGCATACTTACACACTCTGTGGTGGTGATGTGCACAGAGCTAGTGATGAACGACAGGCCTTCATTCATGCTCACTTGTAGATAAACAACCCTGAAACACAAAAACACACACATTAGGCTAGTTAAGAGCTGCTTGGCCAAAACCACTGAATGGAAAAAGGGCACAGTTGTCCGGTGCCAAGGTGCCACACAAAGAGAGCTTTGCGCCCAACAAACAAAGCTATTATTGCGCAGACATGTTATTACATGTCTGAGACTAAGTAGGGCACTGGCATTAAAGTTGGTTAAACCCTTTGTCAGCCAAGACAGGTTTTTACCTTGCCCGATCAAAAACAATTGATGCCCATTTCACATCTATTTTTCTTCATATCTCCAAAAACTACTGCAAGTACCTTTCTCTTCTGGGTGCAAAACAATTATTCACATGTGACCTCAGGTAGCCTGGAAAACTTCTCAAACCTTGGTGATAAAAAGCCTAATTTGGAATTCCCTGCATTTTTCTATCGGTGCAAAGCACGTAGAACCGATCAACAGGGTATGCGAAGTAGGTCATTTGGACTGATAAGCCTTGTTTGGTTTGGCTGAGAGAGGGCTGGAGTCTGTTGGTTAAATTAATGCGCATGCATACCTCAGTGCCAGCAAACGACTGTGTAGACTACAGTCTTATCCCTGAAAGAAGTAACAATCAGGGGGAAAATATGGGTAGTTGGACTTGGACCATGTTCACATTGTGGAGATATGTGTGTGAGGGGAGCATGATCAATTTGACCATGGGATGCTAACTGCTAGATGAGATGACTCTACAAATGAAAAGACTTGGGAAAAACAATGGGAGCGAAGGGGGAGGAGGGAGTTAACTAGAGAAACTGGCCACTGGATGTTCAGGGATAAAATACCAGACAGAGAGAAAGACAGGAAGCGCCAGTCGTGGCTGTGTGGTGTCAGACATCTGTAAAGCAAGCAGATGAAAGGGCAGGGTAGGCACTAGGCAGACCTTCTGCTGCTTTGATCAGAGCTGCTAGTGAGGGCGAGTGAGCGGCGCCTGGGGGGAACGGAGCCAGAAAGGGAGAGGGGCGTAAGTGGTTGCGGGTGATCAGCTAAGAGAGAGAGAGAGATCGAGAGAGAGAGAGAGATCGAGAGAGAGACAGAGAGACAGACAGAGAGAGAGAGAGAGATCGAGAGAGACGACAGAGAGAGAGACAGACAGACAGAGAGAGAGAGAGAGAGAGAGAGAGAGACAGAGAGCGAGAGAGACAGAGAGCGAGAGAGAGAGCGAGAGAGAGAGAGAGAGAGAGAGAGAGAGCGAGAGAGACAGAGAGAGAGAGATGTTTATGTTTATTTATTTTCCCATTTGTACTTTAACTATTTGCACATTGTTACAACACTGTATATATACATAATATGACATTTGAAATGTATTTATTCTTTTGAAACTTCTGAGTGTAATGTTTACTGTTAATATTTATTGTTTATTTCACTTTTGTTTACTATCTACTTCACTTGCTTTGGCAATGTTAACACATGTTTCCCATGCCAATAAAGCCCTTAAATTGAAAAATTGAAATTGAAATTGAATTGAGAGAGAGAGAGAGCGAGCGAGAGAGAGAGAGAGAGTCTTTATTATTATGGAACCTTTGTGAGTGTAATGTTCATGTTTCCTGTTCATTTGCTATTGTTTATTTCACTTTTGTTTATTATCTATTTCACTTGCTTTGGCAATGTAAACATATGTTTCCCATGCCAATAAAGCCCCTTAAATTGAAACTGAATTGAGAGAGAGAGATCAATGTGGCAGGGTGAGGGTAGAGGAGAATGCTGGCGGTAGAGAGAGGAAAGCAAGCAGGGGACAGATTAGGGGAATGGGGTGAGGGCAGGAGGGAGGAGGAGAGTTACAGGGTTTTGAGTTTGGGGGAACACACATTTTGGGTGGGAGAGAGTTTGTGGGCTGGAAAGTACGTAATGTACTTTTGTTTTCTGTCTCCCTTAACTGTCTCATCCAAGGTCAAAAGAGCCCTCAGAGTCTAAGTCGTTTACCATTGCTGTCTAATTCCTCAATTTATGACCTGATGAAATAAGTTCTTAAAAAATGGGGTTCTGAAGTGGTTTGTTGATTTTGGAGATTCTGCGGTCTACATTAGAAATGAAGCAACCTAATGATGGATGCGTCTGTTGTTGGATTATGGGGTACACAGGACGCTGCTGAGGGGAGGAGTAAATGGAATGGTATCAAACACATGGAAACCACGTGTTTGATCCCATTCCATTATTTCCATCCAGCCATTACTATGAGCCCTCCTCCCCAATTAAGGTGCCACCAGCCACCTGTGATGGGGCAACCGTAACACTGTCCTCATTATGAAAACACAGGGCTCTAACCAACGAGGCTCTAACTGAGTGAACTCATTGTCGTATAGAGAGAGAGAATAGAGGAGGAGTGGAATTTGGCCCTGACAGGGATCGTAAAAGACACCCTAATGAATGGCAGGCTTCTTCTGGTAGTGTGTGTGTTTATGTGCGAGGGCTGGAGAGTGATCGGCTAGACATGTGATCAAGAGGCAACACACACTCATCCTACAGTGCTTCAAAACAGTCATACCTCTGACCATCTTAAAACGGATTTTAAAAAAGATACTCACTGCCCAACTTCGTCTATTACCGGAGCTGTACACAGCAGGAACGTATCTTCGATAGCCACAGGCTTCTTATCTATGGAGAGAGCCAAACACTCCGTTTACTTAAATACGTTTCGTTTCTTCAATCAACTGTAGTTCTTCATGCATGTTACAGCTAGAAATACACATTACACACATTGGTATGAAACACCTGGTTAAGCCTACAGTAAATGAAGTGTAAATGTAAGTAGGTACTCACTAATGGTGAGGGTGTCATTGAGTCTAAAGCTGCACAACACCTGCTCTATGTTCCTGGCGTGAAGGAAACCGTTCCCTCTCACCACCACCTGGAAGCTCTCTGGAAATAAGACACAACACCTTGAGTTTAGAAAAATAGTACATAAATGTAATGTAACCAATCATAAGCTATCAGACCTTGCACAATTATGTTATACAAGAGTAGCTAGACTGGCTTGTCAACATAGGTTAAATAAAAAACAGAAAACATCATGCTCAGGAAACAAAGGTCTTATGGGACTTGTCTCTCTCGATTAGGAAACAAGTCATTTATCAAATTGACTTCCATTTGGCAGGCCAGCATAAACTAAACATGGACATTCCATTCAGAGACCCTCTCATAACAAGATCCCCAATACACTACACTCCATTAACCCCAATGGGGATTCATTCGAGTGATCATGGTCCTACTCATTAGGCACCAAATGGAGAAAACCCCCCAGACTGAAACAGAGCGGGACTACTTGAATTTTTCCAATAAGAAACATGTTTTACATTTTAGCAGACGCTCTTATCCAGAGCGACTTACAGAAGCAAGGGTTAAGTGCCTTGCTCAAGAGCACATTGGCAGATTTTTCACCTAGTCGGCTCAGGGATTCAAACCAGTGACCTTTCGGTTACTGGCACAATGCTCTTAACCGCTAGGCTACCTGCTGTTTTCCATTTCAAAATGTTTTTCTACGTTTTACTAGTGTGCCGTAACGAATACGAGCCAGCTGAGCCCCAGTCAGAGGGAAGGGCACCGGCACCAGCCTGGCCCCTTAATGAAATGAAAACAGCACTTAGCCAATGACAGGGAACTAGCGTTGATCTGCTTTGATCTTTTAGGGACCCCACCTCCTGCGCAAACACTGGAGGGCTCTGCAGCTAGGATCTCAATACAGGACTTCTTGATGATCTGAAGAAGGAGAAGATGATTGAGTTGACTAGGTTAAATAGGCTAAAGGTGTATTGAAATAAGAGACAGGTTCCTCATTTACAACATCTCTGTCTATTTTGACTTTTTAACTTTCTCTGAAGGTACGTTTTGTGAAACAGGTCTAAGTCTCTCCTTCCTGCTCAGGGTGTATTTACCGAGTCGATCACTCCTCGCAGGGCTACGAATCCGCCCATCACAGGAAACACATGCTCGATGGTGTCTGCTATGGTGGCCAGCTATAGGGGGAAGGAGACAGCAGGTTTATTTACACAGACACAGTGCTTCCTCCTGACTCCTGTCTCAGTAACCAGAGACAGACACATATTACGTACATCATGACCCATTCACTTCAGTGAAGAGTTCAGTGTACACTTGATTTGAGATAAAATAACCATTGAATTATATTGTATCTCTATGCCTTCATCTCTCGCTACATACATGACCAGGTTAGGGGGAAAAGAACAGTACAATGATAGGGACACTAAGTACAATCAGGTACAATCCTGATGTACAATCGACATTGGACAGAGGCCTAAACAACCTTGATGGAGGTAAAAGTACAGTATGTTATAGCCAGACATTTAGTGAAAGTCAATCTGGGTGGTAGACCGATGCATAGGGTCGATCAGGTTTCAAATCCAGTTAAAACATTGCATGACTCTGAAGCTTCCTTCTTAGCTAATATGGTAATCGTTTGCATGCGAGTCAAATCGCCCAATTTCTCTGTCATTACTGCTCAGCCTGGCGTTTAAGTAGCCCTATAAACCTCACAAGCAAGCTCGGGTTCAAGATGTGTAGGTAGATGGAATTATGTGATACATAGTCTACAAATGGGCTACTAAATATAAATAGCATATATTGTAATCATTGTAGTGAAATAATATTGAGTGAGTAGTATTACTGCATGTAATTACAGTATGCCATTTTCTGTTAACAACAGGTTCCTAAATGTGTTTTGACAGGGGAGCAGGAATGCATGTTTTACTGCAAACTAAACCCTTGCCTGTGTCTCGTTAAAGTCCTTTACTCCGACACAGTACACCATAGCGCCTAGAGACCGGCTTCTCTCTGCCTGTTTGTGGGAGAAAACCAAGAATCAGCACCAGAGAACATGTTATTACATTGTCTTCCCTTTACATCAACAGGAAGGTGAATGTTCTATAAATCCAATTTGCCGACCTCCTGTTGTGCGGTGACGAGTTGGTGTTCATTCAACTCCCCATCAGTCAACGCAATGATAACACTTGCTGTCCCTGTAACGGAGAGGTCAATCAATTGTATGACTTCAACATTGGCAAGTACCGAAAATCAAGTGATTTTTGATACGTCTAACTCTAGTGACAGATGCCATTGGATGCTTACCAAAGTTTTCATGGTGTATCTGTTCATTTGCCTGAAAAGAGAAAACAATGTTATTCTTCTTCTTATGTTTAAAAAAAAAAATATGTTAAACAGGCGAATAACGTGTGATAAAGTAAGAACCATGTCAGAAGCAGATATGTACCCTTTCCAAGCCCAGGTGCATAAAGGTGTCTCCCCCAGGTATCTCTTTCCTCAACACATTCAATCCTTTTCTTATCTCCACCCTGACAAACAACACAAATCACGTTATAAAAAAATGTCCTTGTCTGATGTCTAAATGTCATTACTGAGTAAAATAGTAATCATCACTTTCTATTTCAAAGTCCTCATACAAGACAATGGCTGTGTCCCAAATGGCACCCTATAAAGGGAATAAGGTAGCATTTGGGACGGAACCAATATTTTAGTTTACCTGTTTTCTGTCAGTTTCATGAGAGTGGTTCCTCTGGATGAGAAGACAATAAAGGACATTCTCAACATGGGGCTGTAAAACAACACAGCACACAAACAACGGTTAGATACCATGGTGGTCCTGAACCATTAGAAAAATGCATTTTGTCAAGCCTCAAAGAGGCCATACTATGTTTGAACTCAATCCATAAACAAACAAACTAAAATAGGGACCACCCACTGGACACACTCTCCAAATAATTTATTTCACGTATTTATAGTGACATGCAAGGACGTGTTTTGGCGTCAAAATGTCCCTAGCATTAGAAAAACTTTACACGGAAACATGTCCATGAATTCAAGCATAAATCAGTGAATTCTCTCATGTGGTTAGTTCCATCCTATTGTTTGTTTATGGGCCATGTTCACAAGGACTCTGGACCCAATTTGATGGATTCATATGTTGTTTTTGAGACCATTGTAATCGGGGAAAAACAATACCACCCAAACTGAGGTAGCTTTCTAGCTAATGATGTAAAGGGAATAGCTAGCTAGCTGACATTGCTGTGCACTCTGGTCATGTATGTCTTTGTCTCCCAGCTTGAAGCTCTCGAGCTGCCGTTATGTTCATGACACATGCCATTACCGCGGTGGGTTGGTAAGTGAATGAGCACATGGCCAGTCTTTACTCCATTGGGGAAATAATGTTTTTGCTGGGGGAAAGTTATGTGTTGTCGAGTACTGTTTCTCTTAAAGCTCTCTGGATGGATCCTGCCATTACAAGCCAAGCAGCAATGAAGATACTTTTCCTATTAGTAAATACATGATTGTTACTGAATTCCCATGCCGAGGGCGATGTAGGACTATTTTCCAGCATGTGTTTGTTTATTTGTCCGGCTGGCGCCGCAGAGTCTAGCTCTCACCCATCCTCACCCTTTCTTCCCCTCACATGAGAGATTGCTATCACCTCCAGCTAGTGGCCTCAGCCAATTGGACAACCCCGATTCACCTCACCTCTGTGCACGAGCTAGCCATGCTGTCTCTCAAGGCCCTGATTGACAACAAAATATCTTTGTGATGTTCTCTTACCTGATAAACTTTTCAGCTAGATGCTCCACAAAGGAGTATATTTCTATCCAGTGGTTTTTGACACTGCCAGATCTAAGAAAGAAAGAAAACAGAGGAATACTTATATCCTACTACCTAATGTTGTTTAAAACTACACCTGACACATTTCCTAAATGTTTATCCAATGCCTCCTAGTACAGAAACTGTTTGTACTATTGCAACATATAAAGTCAACACAAAATCATCACAGAGATGTTATTAGTAAGCTGATTGGCCAAACAATATGTCATGGAAAACACAAGCCATTTGAACATTAGCAGAAGAAAATCCATTGACACAAACAAACCCCATTTAAAAGGAGGAAAGAGGGTTAGGACACATCTGAGGACCAAGTCTGTAACTTAGCAACCTGCCCAGCTAGCTAGCCTGGGTCTCTAAGTTTCCATAAGGGACCGTAGCAGTAATAGTCCCTATGAAAGCTGAATGCTCTCCACAGAGAAGAGCTTCATTTCCTCTTAGTTAGGGAAGGAGGGGACCTGGCTGGGGGTTTTGGCAGTGACTCGTTACTGAAGAATATGACACATGAACCAATCACTGTTAGCGGATGGATGAAGCAGTACCCTGAAATAGGATAATGGTGCTGACGAAGCCTCACATGGATGTGTGATGTAATAGTTGTAATCTGGGCACCAGACTTAACATTAACTTGTTTTCCCAGTTTAGTCTCAGTACTGGTTTTCTGGTGTATATTTTTGTTGTTGTTGTGTAGGATGAACAGGCATGACATACTGTGCAGATTGAGTTGAGTATATTCTTTATAAGCTTTATAAGCATTGCAGTCGTCTGAGTCAAAGCACCCTGTGAGGACAGTACTTTTCAAACTAAACAAACCTTACCCAAATAAAACTTGTGGGGGAGGCCAGCTAGCGTCACACTTGGATGTTCAACAAATGTGCTGAATAAACAGTGTTCATCTGACACGGCTTGAACACACACAGTCGGACTGCCCTGACCTGAGGGAAGAGCCAATCTGTCAGGCATGCAGTTTGTTTCATTACTAGGGGGAAAATACTGCACCTCAAAATGGCTTCTTTCATGTACAGTACAGCCATATAGGGATAGTGTTTCAGTGTTTTTCTAAGACGGGTGAAGCTAAGGACTCCCGCCTTGGAGATTTTTTTGCATCACAATGGATATTATTTGTGTTGGACAAGACTGTTTTCTGAGGTACCAGGCAGTCGTGGGACTGGGGCCTAGCTTGCAGTTTTCTCACCTGTATAAACAGCATTAGGAAAGGAAGTGGGCTATTGTCCTGTGAGATCCTTGAGGACAAATTTGTGGTACTTTTTCTTTGATACAATTTTAATAGACTGAGTCAAACCATTACAGTTCAAAGGTTTTGGAAGTTGCTATTGCAAGCTTCAACAGCTTTGTTGACTAAAATGATTGAGTTCTTGACGACAGGAGTTTGAGATTATATCATATCAAAAAGAGTGTAAGTGTTATACAATTGATATATCCTCTGACTATACGTACATGATGAACGGCATGTTGGGCCATATGAAACTCATTTTGAAACTCACGGAACTGATGGAACCCCATAGCCAAGAGAAAGAGAGAGAGAGTGATCGGGGTAACATTCGGATGACTGGGATAATTAAAACCACGTGTTGGCTCTTTAATGTCTCATCTGCTGGGGGAAGCAGAAATGATCCACCATGGATCTCCAACCACAAGTCCATTTTTTTGTCTTTCAGCCCACACAGATGCCAAAATAGATCAGCAAAATGGAACTGGAGGGACCGGTGAGGTCAGAGCTCTAACCAACCCACTGAAAACTGTCCTGGGGAATAACAGACAAATGACATAAGATGAATGACAGGCTATGGTCTCAAGGCCATAAGCAACAGCTATCTAGTTTACTACAGCGTTTGATCAGATGGTGTACTGTTTCCAAACACCTTAGGACACTCATGGAGGCAACATGCACCATTATCATCCAGCAACGCTAAGCATATCATGTCAGGACTGTGCTAGATGTCAGAGGGAGAGAATTCATTACTTTAAACACATGAAAGCCCAGAGTAATTTATATATTTTTTTTAATCAAGCCTTTCTTTCTGCTGACTGTGTGAAAACTCACCACTACAACGAGCAAAATGAAGTGAGTGAGGGAGAGAGAGAGACAAAGGGAGTGAGAGAAACAGACAGAGAGAGTGTTCAGTCCGTCTAGGCCAGGGATGTCAGAAAACGTGGGAAAAAGCTCTGTCAGACCAGGTGTTCAGTAAAAGGCTCTGCTCTCACGCTTCTAAGTGTTGAGAGGAAAATCCAACACCATGAAGCTGTAGTGTCCCATTCCAGTTGGGCCTGCTGCATGTTAAGAACCACCCCAGTCTGCGACCAATGATCTTACTCCAATTTAACTGACTATGCAAAGGGATTTGTATAGAGAGACCAATAACCTACTTTTAGCTTGAGGCCTACTTGCTGTGTCTAGGCTTCCAACTGCAATCTTTCTTTACTCTCACTCACTTTTTCTCTTGGATGTTTTTCTCTCTTTCTTCTTTTCACCCTCTTTTTCTCTGGGTGCGATATTATTTTCTCTAAATAACTGACTGCCCCTTTAAAATGTCTGTCTCGCTCGGGTCCCTCAAAGCACTGGTGATTCTAGACGGTGTGATAACATTTAAAGCTGCAATATGTAACTTTTGGGGTGACCCGACCAAATTGACATAGAAATGATGAGATCTGCTGTTCTTGTTGAAAGCAAGTCTAAGAAGCCACCGAGTGGCACAGTGGTCTAAGGCACTTCATTGCAGTGCTAGCTGCGCCACTAGAGATCCTGGTTCGAATCCAGGCTCTGTCGTAGCCGGGCCGCGACCGGGAGAACCATGGGGCGGCGCACAATTGGCCCAGCGTTGTCCAGGGTAGGGGAGGGAATGGCCGGCAGGGGATGTAGCTCAGTTGGTAGAGCATGGTGTTTGCAACGCCAGGGTTGTGGGTTCGTTTCCCACGGGGGGCCAGTATGAAAAATAAGAAATAAATAAATCATGTATGCACTCACTAACTGTAAGTCGCTCTGGATAAGAGCGTCTGCTAAAATGACATAAATGTAAAAATCTGTTCTATGTGCACTATTTCTATGCTTCCCATTCTTAAGTTTTGTTTTTGCGTCTTTTACTTTCGCCGTTGTACACCAGCTTCAAACAGCTGAAAATACAATATTTTTGGTTATGGAAAATATATTTCACAGCGGTTTAGATGGTATAATGATTCTCTACACCAGGGATCATCAACTAGATTCAGCCACAAGCCAATTTTTACTTGAGCGGATGGTCAGGGGTCCGGAACATAATTACAAATAATTTGTAAACTGCAAATTGACCAAACTGATATAATATTTAACTAAAACAGAATAATTTCAAACCTTGCTTACATTTGTATATGATCACTTGTATACGATCACTGGGAATACCTTGGAACAGATTTCCAAAATAAAAATCACTTGGAGCTGATTTGCTGGCGTTTTTAGTCTTTTATGTCCAACAATAAAATGAAAATTAAATTAAAACAAATTTTGGCCCGTGGGACGCCAGTTGAGGAACCCTGCTCTATACTATACTTGCTTGTTTTGTCACAAACTGAAATTAGGTGAACTATTAGAATTTTTGCAACCAGGAAATGGCAGAGCGATTTCTTCATAGTGCACCTTTAACAAGGCATTTATTCCTGCAAAACACACGTGCCAAAGGCTACTTCTGGCGCGTTATGGAGGCCAAAGCAGCACCATGGTCCTGGAGAGAGAAAAAAGCACATTCCACAGTGAGAAAGTCTTGACATGTTTACATTATTTCTAGACTCCAGCTGTAGTCTGGTTGGCTTGGACTTTATCATTAAAATGATCATGACTTAACGCCCAACTTCAATGTTGGCCTGTGAAAAGAACAACATTTCGCAATGATTAACATTCTTGTGAAGAATGATGAAGACTTGAAAAAGAAGAACAAATGGCTGCTACATGCATCCTATTGGGAAAACACAAGTGCCAAACATAATTGTTTCCTATTGTCCCATAGCTTGATCAGAAAACAATGATATAAAGGTCAAGGTGGACAAGACATACAGTATGACTGTGGGAATCTGCTAGGGCATCAGAGCTTCTAGCATTATGATCTTGTGTCTTATAAACAGTGTATGTCTCATGGGCCAGAGTTTTTACATCCTACAAGTGGTAAATGCAGGTGGCAGTAGCTAGGTTTCTATCCAAATGGTGACAGATTTTCATGCAAATATTCCAAAATCTGCATTAAGAAAATATGCAAATTTTCCACCAGTGGTGTGTTTCCAGCGGATAGAAATCTGTGCGTGATGACGTAGTGCACATGAAATGTACCTTTTCGCTTAAGTTTTCATGTACTGAATAAAAATCGAATGTTCAATGTGTTTTCATCACTTTTTTAACTCTACCGATAATTATGTCACAAAAACTGTTGCGTTAAATAGCAAATGTGCCTAGTCTGGTCTTGGCTCTTGGCTCTTGCCAACAGCTGGCAGATACAATGTGGGTAGGCTAGTCTACATGATGAGATTATTATGGATAAGAGCGAGAATATTTGTATTTGTCAAACGTCAGTCAAGCATCTTTCATCATGTCCCCAGAATAAGACCCTCAATATTTATTGGAAAGGAGCATCAAGCTCATCACCTTGCACTTTCACTACCCTGTGAAGTTCATCATAACTTATTTAATCTGTAGCCTAATAAACCGCATGGTTTCCCGAGTCGTAGTGTGAGGACCACATAACATGTCATTGCGTGACTCCAAGTTTACTTCGATATGATGGTTATTTTATCAATATTTGCACATAAATGCGTTTCCACCGCCATTTCTCGCATAATTCATTTTAACAACACAAAAAGATGCCACCATGTCGAACGAACAAATGATCTGTTGGCATTTATAAAATTGTACCGAAACTTCCTGTTTCCATCACAGCTGATCTGATTTTTTTTATACAGTATGACTTTACTCGCATAAAAACTGTGGATGGAAACGTGGTTACAGATAAGGAAGTAAGGGCAAGGAAGTGATGTCAGCAGACCAAAAGTAAAACTTTAGCATCTGATTAGCATTAGCTACAGTGGTAGGGAGTGCGTTTTTAGGATTTTTATTATGCAGAACATTTGGCGTCAGTACTGGTCTGCAGTGATAGAAACATGCCCTAAAACAATCAATTTTGTTGTGTTCCTTATAAAACAGCAGGATAGGGCCTACCAGTCTGATTCAGCTCAATGCCATACCCATAGAGATCTTATTCAATTACTAATTATATGGTCATACCTCAGTAGGCCTATAGAACACCACAACATAGGGATAACTTTAGCTTGGTTCTCTTTGATCCACTACCAATTTGGACCTTAACAGTAATGATTCATGATATCCACATGGTCCGTTTTCCTTTACTGGGTGACCCCTTGGCTGAGGGAGATTTTTCCATAAACTAGTCGTGTAACCTACAGGACTCATATTCAAAGAAACTCGAGACCAAGGTGTTGTAGCCTAGTTGTAGCCCTATGCAGTGTGACAAGAGCCAGACCTGGAGGAAAAACTCCTGGTCCTATGGGATGTAACTAAGGCCCAGAGTTTTTCCTGTTCAGGTCTGGTCAGGAACCCAATGGCCAAGCTAAAGTACAAAAGGCTATGTCCTTAACCTACATCTCAACCAGTATATGGTCTGTGCTAGTGTTGTAACGATACCAGTATCGCGATACTATGACACCAGAATTTTCTTGGCAAAAAAGAAAACATGAAGCAGACTCAACTCTATGGTCATTTAGTGTGTGCTGTAGCTTGCAAAATAAACAAATGTGACTCTGGGTGACAACATAAGGCAGTTTGTTCCAACATTAGGACTTCTTTCCTCAAGAAATTTAGTCTGCTTCATGTTTTGTTTCCTTTGCTTCCTTACGTCCTAGTATTGCGATACGGGTGTCGTGAAAACACTAGCCTGTGCATCTCATAAACAGCTCAGGCCTGAGGGATGAAGGGAAGTCACAAACGAGCATCCGGTTGTTTGAAGTCAGGAACCTCGCTTAGTAGCGCCAACATCCTCATCATCATCCAGGGCCACACAAGTTTGTAGACATACAGTGCATTCGGAAAGTATTCAGACCACTTGACTTTTCAACATTTTGTTACGTTAAAAAAATATAATAATCCACAGCAATCTACACACAATACCCCATAATAACAAAGCGAAAACAGGTTTTTAGAAATGTTGGCAAATTTATTCAACATAAAAAGCAGAAATAACTTATTTACATAAGTATTCAGACCCTTTGCTATGAGACTCAAAATTGAGCTCAGGTGCATCCTGTTTCTATTGATCATCCTTGAGATGTTTCTACAACTTGATTAGAGTCCACCTGTGGTAAATTCAATCGATTGGACATGATTTGGAAAGGCACACACCTGTCTACATAAGGTCCCACAGTTGACAGTGCATGTCAGAGCAAAAACCAAGCCATGACGTCGAAGGAATTGTCTGTAGAGCTCCGAGACAGGATTGTGTCGAGGCACAGATCTGGGGAAGGGTACCAAATAATTTCTGCAGCATTGAAGGTCCCCAAGAACACAGTGGCCTCCGTCATTCTTTAATGGAAGAAGTTTGGAAACAAGAACCCGATGGTTACTCTGACAGAGCTCTAGAGTTCCTCTGTGGAGATGGGAGAAACTTCCAGAAGGACAACCATCTCTGCAGCACTCCACCAATCAGGCCTTTATGGTAGAGTGGCCAGACGGAAGCCACTCCTCAATAAAATTTACATGACAGCCCGCTTGTAGTTTGCCAAAAGGCACCTAATGACCATGAGAAACAAGATTCTCTGATCTGATGAAACCAAGATTGAATTCTTTGGCCTGAATGCCAAGCGTCACGTCTGGTGGAAACCTGGCACCATCCCTACGGTGAAGCATGGTGGTGGCGGCATCATGCTGTGGGGATGTTTTTCAGCGGCAGGGACTGGGAGATTAGTCAGGATCGAGGGAAAGATGAACGGAGCAAAGTACAGAGAGATCCATGATGAAAACCTGCTCCAGAGCGCTCAGGACCTCAGACTGGGGTGAAGGTTCACCTTCCAACAGGATAACGACCCTAAGCACACAGCAAAGACAATGCAGGAGTGGCTTCGGGACAAGTCTCTGAATGTCCTTGAGAGGCCCAGCCAGATCCCGGATTTGAACCCGATATAACATCTCTGGAGAGACCTAAAAATAGCTGAGCAGCAACGCTCCCCATCCAACCTGACAGATCTTGAGAGAATCTGCAGAGAAGAATGGGAGAAACTGCCCAAATACAGGTGTGCCAAGCTTGTAGCGTCATACCCAAGAAGACTTGAGGCTGTAATTGCTGCCAAAGGTGCTTCAACAAAGTACTGGGTAAAAGGTCTGAATACTTATGTAAATGTGATATTTCAGTTTTTAACATTTCTAAAAACCTGCTTTTGCTTTGTCATTATGGGGTATTGTGTGTAGATTAATGAGGGGAAAAAACTATTTAATCAATTTTAGAATAAGGCTGTAACATAACAAAATGTGGAAAAAGTCAAGGGGTCTGAATACTTTACGAATGTGCTGTAGAAATATATCAACAATTAATCATACATCTTCTACGAGTTGTGTTTACAGATCTTATCTAAAATATGTCAAAATCAGATCAGATGTATTACGTAAGGGGGATAGGCTATAGCAGGACAGAAAGTCTACTTTTCTCTCCCGAGACAGTGAGACAGTGAGACAGTCCTGCTGCTGGTCTAGAGTAAGATGTTGGAACCACAAAGATTTTTCCTATGTGGGCGGAAAGGAGGAAATGCATGAACTGGTCACTCCATGGCTGTGTTTACACAGGCAGCCCAATTCTGATATTTTCCCCAATTTTTGGCAAAAGAGCTGATCTGATTGGACAAAAGACCAATTACTGAAGAAAGATCAGAATTGGGCTGCCTGTGTAAACGCAGTTTATGTAAAGTACACTTCTGAATGATGGTTATAGTCATGTACAGACTGTGTCTTATTCCCCCGTCTTTAAAGTGAGAAAGGAAATAGTGGACCTTGCAAAGATACCAGTGGGCATGGTGTCAGACATGCTTCCCCCATTTGTCCAGAGGAGTTACTTTTATTGTAAATAAGAATATAATGTGTTTCTAAACACTTCTACATTAATGTGGATGCTACCATGATTATGGTTAGTCCTGAATGAAATGTGAATAATGATGAGTGAGAAAGTTACAGACCCACAAATATCATACCACCAAGACATGCTGACTCCAAAATGACACAATACATTATTTATAATTAATTTCTATTGGGCACAAAATAATCTGAAACACAACCAAAACAAACAGCAAATGCATCCAACAAATGTGTAGAGTCACAAGCTTGATGTAGTCATTGCGTACTATGAATATGGAACCAAACACTTAACTTTTTACTACTGTAATACACATATAACTGCATTTCTCCAAATACTATTGGTCCCCTAAAATGGGATAACTATGTACAAAAAGTGCTGTAATTTCACCCGATATGGATGAAAATACACTCAAATGAAAGCTGACAGTCTGCACTTTAACCCCATAGTCATTGTATCATTTCAAATCCAAAGTGCTGGAGTACAGAGCCAAAACAACAAAACATGTGTCACTGTCCACTATTGTCTGTTTAGTAATGACTGAATAAGGTGAAAAATGAATTAAATCAAGTTAATTTGTGAGAACCCTATAGATTCTGGGATAAGTCTTTATCCCTGGCCTGTGGAAAAAAAAGCTACCGGTCTGACTTTACAGAAACAGATGTAACAGCTGGAATAGCGGATTTGCATTATAAACTCTCTGTACGTGCATTAACAGTTTGCAAAGTTTGAATAACAAATACAACGTTTTTTCTTTTAACTTTTTCTTTTACTTGGCCAGTGTACTCTATTAACAGATGTGTGTAACGAGGGAGGCTTGGCATCTCAATATAACGGCTCCCTGGATTTTTTTAGCAGTATAATAATAAATATGCCATTTAGACAGTTACTTACTTGTCTAGCACAAAATACAAGTCGAAAGCCCCCTGACATGTACTTTCCTCTCGTTCTTCTTCTACTTCTTGCTCTGGTTCAGCATTTACAGATGCTAAAGTGAACATAAAAAATCCAAGGAAAAGTAGGGCAAGAGACATTTTTCCCCCAAACCTCGCCATCTTTTCCCCCAAAAAACGAAAATTCTTCAAAAGCTCAATGGAACTAAGTCAATGCTGTCTCACATCCCCAATGTCTTGAAATTACTTCTCTAGGCAGAGATACATAACTGACAAAAAATACGGTCAATGCTGCGCGGGAGAAACCTGTTGACCTCAGTTTCCAAACATTACAGACCGCCTGCCTCCTGACAAATATTGGATGGGCGGTGAAGGCGAATCTACCATACCAAAGCTTGCAGTACTTTGTTCTCTTCTTAAAACATAGAAAATAATTTGTTCAGAGTAATTTTACTCTCCGATATAATCCTGTCATATTCGTATGATAAAACAATCGTGGAGTATTTGAGAAACAAATCTAAAATGTTTCAATGGGTTAGAATATATGTGGATAATTCACAAATAGGCAAGTTTCCTGTGAAAATGGTCAATACGAGTTTTAGTTAAAAAAGCAAAATGGAGACGGGCAATGTTAAGAACCTGGAGCTCGGGAACAAACTTGGCAGAAATGAACCAGGTTTCATATTTCTGCCTGGAGCTAAAAAATAAAAAAAGGTCGAGATTCCATCTTGCACCTCCCTCTCAAGAAGCTAATTTTGGGGAAACATATGCCTGCCTCTGCATCGACAAAGAAATGATGAGCTGCAGCATCCACTGATGTCTTCACACCAAAATCCCATCTGTCCTGAATGTTATTATTGTAGGCTTATAGAGTAGCACAGTATGAGTCATAATACCCATAAAACCTAGCGGTCAAACAAGGAAATGGTTCCAATCGTTTTTCCAATCGGGGATTTTAGAAACACTTCAAATAAGGGCTGAGTTTCGTGTAGGCTTACCTTGGCGTGACGTTTTGATAACCGTTTAAATCTCTATAGGACAAGGTGACTTTTATCAATATATTCGCCTGTATTTACCCCCCAAAATGAAATGATAATTAGCTGCTAATGTGGCTAAAGAACTACAAATGCCATGATATGATCTGGACGAGTGTGATGCGTGATTTGAAAGAGTCAGGCGCAGGAGGGTAAATCACAGTTTATTCAGTAATACAGCGTTAACCAGTCCAGTGCGCAAAACAGGCGCACTGGAACAAACAGGCACACAGGGAAAATACCCCGGCAATACAAAATACACTGAGCTAAACCGAGCTACTATCTCCTCACAATAAACAATCACCCACAAGGACAAGGGGGCAGAGGGAACACTTATACATGTACTAATGAGGGGATATGAACCAGGTGTGTGTAATAGACAAGACAAAACAAATGGAATGATGAGATATGGAGCGGCAGTGGCTAGAAGGCCGGTGATGACGAACGCCGAAGCCTGCCCGAACAAGGAGAGGAGGCAGCTTTGGAGGAAGTCGTGACAGTACCCCCCCTTGACGCCCAGCTCCAGCAGCGCGCCGACACCGGCCTCGGGGATGGCCAGGAGGACGCGGAGCAGGGCGAGCCGGATGGCGACGGTGGAAATCCCGCAACAGAGAGGGATCGAGGATATCCCTCACCGGGACCCAGCACCGTTCCTCCGGACCGTACCCCTCCCACTCCACGAGGTACTGAAGGCCCCCCACCCGATGCCTCAAATCCAGGATGGAACGGACGGAGTACGCCGGGGCCCCCTCGTTGTCCAGAGGAGGCGGAGGGACCTCCCGCACCTCAGACTCCTGGAGCGGACCAGCCAGCACCGGCCTGAGGAGAGACTCATGAAACGAGGGGTTAATAAGATAATCATGGGGGAGTAATAACCTATAGGTAACCTTGTTGATTCTCCTCAGGACTTTGAATGGCCCCACAAACCGCGGGCTCAGCTTCTGGCAGGGCAGGTGGAGGGGCAGATTCTGGGTCGAGAGCCAGACCCGATCACCCGGTACGAAGATCGGGGCCTCACTGTGGTGGCGGTCAGCGTTGGCCTTCTGACGATGCACGGCGCGTTGGAGGTAACGTGAGCAGCATCCCACGTCTCCTCCGCGTGCCGAAACCAGTCATCCACCGCAGGAGCCTCGGTCTGGCACTGATGCCACGGTGCCAGAACCGGTTGGTAACCTAAAACACATTGGAATGGCGTTAGGTTAGTGGAGGAGTGACGGAGAGAGTTCTGGGCATATTCGGCCCATGGCAAGAACACCGACCACTCCCCCGGCCGGTCCTGGCAGTAGGACTGCAGGAACCTACCCACATCCTGATTTACCCATTCCACCTGCCCACCTCCCCGGGATGTATGATAGTGTGAAATCAAACCGGGTGAAGAATAGGGCCCACCTGGCCTGGCGAGGATTCAGCCTCCACTTCACCTGACAGAGGTTGCTCTCCAGTTTTGTGATGAAACGAAGGCGTTGTTGAATTTATTCTGCCAATGTGTCGTCTTATTGTCTCGGCCTTAGGCCTATATATCACGGTCTCAAGGCATATAAAAATATAAAAAATATAAATAAATAAATATGAATTAACAGGTTATAGAGTAAACAACGCAATTATCATGTTTTATTTTTCTGGCTTGTCTTCCCCAGTGATTTTATGCAAAAATCATGCAACTGTTCCTTACAAGCCAGAATGTTTAATACAATTACATTTAAAGGTGCACTATGCAAAAAGCGCGCCGGCGTTTCCTGTTTGCAAAAATTCAAATAGTTTATGTGACAAAACAAGCAAGTATAGAGTGGAGAATCATTGTACCATCTAAACCGCTGTGAAATATCTTGTCCTAACCAAAAATATTGTATTTTCAGCTGTTTGAAACTGGTGTACGAAACCGAAAGTAAAAAAAATGCTAAAACAAAACTTAAGAATGGGAAGCATAGAAATACTGCACATAGAAGAGATCTACTACTTCTTAGACATGCTTTCATTGAGAATGACAGATCTATTTTTGTATTTTATTTAACTAGGCAAGTCAGTTAAGAACACATTCTTATTTACATTGCGGCGCACTTGTAAAGCCCCCCCCCAGGCCAAACCCTCCCCTAACCCAGACGACGCTGGGCTAATTGTGCGCCACCCTATGGCACTCCCGATCACGTCCGGTTGTGATACAGCCCGGGATCGAATCCGGGTCTGTCGTGACACCTACTAGCACTGCGATGCCTTAGACCGCTGCGCCACTCGGGAGCCCAATTTATAACTCACATTTTGGTCGGGTCGCCCAAAAAGTTACATATTGCAGCTTTAAACTCTACCTGTTGTCTGTGCGGTTTGTCCTTTAGCTACTCAAAATTTGAGACAAAATATCCACAGGAAAGTATTGTTTACTCAACTTTTTAGAGAGCCGGAAGGTATAGGCTATGTTTCAGTTCGGCACCGAGATAAAGTTTGTTTTATATTTATATTGTACCTGTCTGCTGCCTTTGATACTGTGAACCATCAGATCCTCCTCTCCACCCTCTCCGAGCTGGGCATCTCCGGCGCGGCTCACTCTTGGATTGCGTCCTACCTGACCGGTCGCTCCTACCAAGTGGCGTGGCGAGAAGCTGTCTCCGCACCACGTGCTCTCACCACTGGTGTCCCCCAGGGCTCAGTTCTAGGCCCTCTCCTATTCTCGCTATACACCAAGTCACTTGGCTCTGTCATATCCTCACATGGCCTCTCCTATCATTGCTACGCTGACAATTCACAACTAATCTTCTCCTTTCCCCCTTCTGATAACCAGGTGGCGAATCGCATCTCTGCATGTCTGGCAGACATATCAGTATGGATGACGGATCACCACCTCAAGCTGAACCTTGGCAAGACGGAGCTGCTCTTCCTCCCGGGGAAGGACTGCCCGTTCCATGATCTCGCCATCACGGTTGACAACTCCGTTGTGTCCTCCTCCCAGAGTGCGAAGAGCCTTGGCGTGACCCTGGACAACACCCTGTCGTTCTCCGCTAACATCAAGGTGGTGACCCGATCCTGCAGGTTCATGCTCTACAACATTCAGAGAGTACGACCCTGCCTTACACAGGAAGCGGCACAGGTCCTAATCCAGGCACTTGTCATCTCCCGTCTGGATTACTGCAACTCGCTGTTGGCTGGGCTCCCTGCCTGTGCCATTAAACCCCTACAACTCATCCAGAATGCCGCAGCCCGTCTGGTGTTCAACCTTCCCAAGTTCTCTCACGTCACCCCGCTCCTCCGCACACTCCACTGGCTTCCAGTTGAAGCTCGCATCTGTTACAAGTCCATGGTGCTTGCCTATGGAGCTGTGAGGGGAACGGCACCTCCGTACCTTCAGGCTCTGATCAGTCCCTACACCCAAACGAGGGCATTGCGTTCATCAACCTCTGGCCTGCTGGCTCCCCTTCCTCTGCGGAAGCATAGTTCCCGCTCAGCCCAGTCAAAACTGTTCGCTGCTCTGGCACCCCAATGGTGGAACAAGCTCCCTCACGACGCCAGGACAGCGGAGTCACTCACCACCTTCCGGAGACATTTGAAACCCCACCTCTTTAAGGAATACCTGGGATAGGATAAAGTAATCCTTCTACCCCCCCCCCCCCCCCCCCCCCCCATAAAAAGTAAATTAATAATAATAATAATATTGTAAAGTGGTTATCCCACTGGCTATAGGGTGAATGCACCAATTTGTAAGTCGCTCTGGATAAGAGCGTCTGCTAAATGACGTAAATGTAAATGTAAATGTAAATGTATATTCGGTTTTCTCTCATCAATAGCTATTTCACTAAGCATGCCATGACAATAACAAATATATATTCTGGGGCTGTTATGATATTTTCCCGCTTTGTTGGGCTCACGCGAGGATGACAGGTAGCTTTAAAAAGGCCTATTGCCTAATTAGGAAATAGGCTGCCCTATCTATGATTTATAGTCCCAACCTACAGCACTAGAATAAACTTCACTTGCGTCATCCTTTTGGTATTAAAGGGATACTTCGGAATTTTGGCAATGAGGCCCTTTATCTACATCCCCAGAGTCAGATTAACTCCTGGATATAATTTTTATGTGTTCAGTATAAAGGAAGTTTGAGGTAGTTTCATGAGCAAATGCTAACTAGTGTTAGCGCAATGACTGGAAGTCTATGGGTATCTGCTACCATGCTCATTGCCATAATCCCGAAGTATCCCTTTAAGAGATAAACATGGTAATGCTTTCACTGATTGCACATAAAGGAAGATAGTTCCTACATGATAGAGTGCTTGCTTTGTTATCCAACTGATCTTGTGTCCTTTCTGTCATCCTGTGAACCCCGTTCATTGCTGCTCGCAGCTATATTTCTTGTTTCTGTATACTTCTCTAGACAAACAAAGTTAATAGATTTATTCAAGATAAAATCTCACCTCCTGTAGGTTACCACTGACTTGTAACCTACCTTAACCCTTGTTTACTGGGCTGGCCCTACCAGTTAATTACCACTCTGGAATGATGTGACTATGTAAATGTCATGTAATTAACCTACACATTTGTAATGACATGCAATTACTGGGACTGTAATGAACACCTAATATGCTGATTGGCACATTCTCATCCTCTCTCAGTAACCTAAGAGGTTGAATATTGAAGAGCCAAGCAGGTAGAAGCTGTAGTGATGTCCACAGTATTTAAGCCATAGCCAGCAAGCTGCTGCAGGTACCACATGAGTCAGCTGTAAAGCAAAGTTACGCCTCCAGAGACAAGCAAAGCAAGCATTATCAAATGAAAGTGATGACTGCAGGAAAACTGGACATCTGTCTTAACATGTATTTCTCATTGATCATTTTCCCCATTCCACTATGTAGGTGTAAGACACAATGGAAACATACAGTACAGTGCATACAGTACTTTAAACACACACACACACACACACACACACACACACACACACACACACACACACACACACACACACACACACACACACACACACACACACACACACACACACACACACACACACATACACACACACACACACACACACACACACATACACACACACACATACACACACACACACACACACACACACAGCTAAACTTTAGCTACTGTATGTGGTCTGTGATCAGCTTCATTAGGGGTCAATCCTAACGGACGGGGCTTGGACCCCTGTCCCTTGGCTCTGCACGTGTTTATGTACGGTGGTATTCCCTGCGTACTGTATCCTGTTTAATCCTTGTGTTTTGAAAATGCAGGTCTTGCGCTTGCCAAATGCTGGCCCATTCTCTATCACTGATCAGTATCTGTATGTGCCTCTGTACTGCCATCTCATGGGTGGAATGGATTTGCATCCCAGTGGTTGAATAGAATGGTGTAGATTGGTGTAGAAAGAGACAAAGGGAGTAAATTGAATTATATTGGCTGATGAATATTTCCTCCAACAGAAAACGAATAAACTGTGTTTGTGTATTACAGGCCAAGTTGAAACTGCAGGAAGCAACTAGAATGGGTAAGTAATACTTGAATTGACAGACAATGATAATTGTTCTGGGAAGGTTTTAAATTCTCATCTGATTGAATAGTTTTAGTAAAATGCTTTCGCTGCTTAGAGCTGAAATACAGTTTATCTCAGGCATAATCTCACTAATTTGTTGGTATGGATTATTACAAGAGGGTGTAATGGAAAGTTGTGTAACAATGGCTGGGATTGATTCCATTTTGTTGGTGTGTTTAATTGCCATCAGGAGAAAATCTGGTAGGATTTGTAGTTATTCCATTGTGGGGCAAAAATGTGTTTGGTGTTATATAATATAAAAAGCTGCTTGGTTTTCTTGATCAACTCCTAACCTCTGTTATAAAACAATACACAGATGTATTATTGTGTTTCCATTGCCTTTATTGTGTCCCGCCATTGGAATTGATACAACCCAAATTGCCTCACATGGCAAGTCACCATGTATGCACTTCTTCCCATACACAGCAAAAAGACCCTGCATCAAATTTAAGAGTGCTCCCCCAAAGGACAGGACAATTTGTTTGTAAAGGTCCTAACAATGGCATTTGAAATTATATTAGTATATCATAGGAAAAGCAAATATGTCATTACAAATATTTCAGCATTTGATTCAATGCTGCTTTTTAAACTAGTTTCAGCTTTCATGTACTCGCGCAATTTACAATTCACATTATTTTTGACAGCCAAAGATAGAATCTGCTTTGACAAAACATAGCCACAAAGGCTAGTGGATCAGGAACTCAAACACAATCATAGTTTATGAACCACTCCTTTAAGAGTCACATTTCAGTATACCATTTAAAATTACTCACTCTTTCTTTAATCCTTCTACAATCACAGTAGTTTTCAGAAGTAAAAACGATAAGTAAAAACAAACCACAATCTGGTTCAGAACCTCTCACATTTTCTTGCAAAACGAGAACACTACAACAGGCTACAGAAAGAAGGTTTAGGTGCAGAGGCTGGCTGCCTAGATTTGGTCAATTACATTGAACGGTACCCTACACACTTCTCTCCTCTGAGAACATCTTAAACCCCTTTGGCTGCCAACATCCTCGGTCGGAGACTTCACTTCTTTGCGCCGGCGAAGTGCTTGTTGAGGATGCCCTTGGCGGTGTCCAGGGCTGCGTCGGCTGGCACGGGGATGTGAGGGGTGACCCCGGCACCCTCCCAGGCGGGGCCCTGGGCTGTGTCTGAATGGGTGGTGGGGATGCTCAGGAACACGTTGCTCTCGCCCACGCGGAAGGTCTCAGGGGGGTGTGAGGCGCCGTTGGTGGTCTCGCCCACTACCATGGCCCGACCATGCTTCTTCATGATGTAAACGAACTCCTCGGCGGCGCCGGCCGTGGTTCTGCTGATCAAGATGATCAGGCTCTTCTTGGTGCCGTACCTCGCACCTGAGAGAGAAGACGAGAGTCATTTTCATCTGCTGACAGCGCACAATTGTATTCTGCTTGATCCAAATCGAAAAAACTCATTATACAGTGCACATTATGAAACTTGGGAGTTTATTACCAGTGAGCTCAGGTAGAGTCCACAGCTCCTTAGTGGTGCCAGACGGTCTGTCGTACAGTTTGTCCAGCAGGACCTGCTTGTCTGCATCAAAGAAGTAGGAGCAGAAGCCCGCAATGGCAGTGGTAGGCCCGCCTACGTTGTTCCTGCAAAAACAATTATACAAACTCATTCAATATAAAAGATGAACATGTTGGAAGCCTTTCCCTATGGTCCAACTGTCCCCATTTAACCCAACTAAATGGTAAGCCACTCGCTAACTCTGTTAATCTTAGTGAACATAAATATGTTCCTCTAGTTGCTATGCTCGTAAATTGAGCTTTGAGTTTCACTATAAAGAGAAGTCTTACAGATGTAGGATCTTAATTTGAGCCAGTTTGCCACAGCAGGAAAATAAACATGCAGCAACAGTAAATGTGAATTATTATGGGGATTATAGTTAATGGACATTTTTGTAGGGTTTATACATTTTTCGTAAGGGAAAATCAAGTCTGAAAATTCAAAGTGGAAATTACAAACTTCAGAAGCCTTTTAAAACCTCAAATACACTACTAGTTTTACATTTCCTGCATTGCAGGAAAGTTCTTCTGCAACAGTGTGATCAAATTAAGATCCTACATCTGTACCTGAGATCAACAATCAGAGCATCAGTGTTAACAACTTTGTTCCACACATGCTCCACGATGATCTGGGCAATGGCCTGAACCTCCTCGAAGTTACCAAACATGTCAAAGCGCAGATAGCCAATGTTGTTCTCAAACAGATCCGTGTGGAAGGAGACCTTGATCAGCTCAATGAACATCTCTGGAGATGGGTTCTGAAATCAACATAAATGTCTCAAAATTGTCCCCCTAATTAATATGCAATGTTATTCTACTAGATTTCTACTGAAATTAACAGAAAATTATTTCAGGCAAATATTCATTAAAAAAAAGTTTCTCTCTGGATTCACATAAAAGTATTCTCTATAGATAAATGTATTACATAGGCTACAAATACAATACAACATAAAATCTCTTACCATTGGTGGCAGGGGTGAGGTGTTGTGTGTGGTCTTCAGGCACTTGTCTCCAGACAGTGTCATGAGGTCAGCGGAGAGTTTTGTCTCCAGATCCACCTTTGAAGAAATTAAGTTGTAGTCACCGCTCGCTGCTGCTAGCTTCTCGGCAACGTCCGCTCCGACATTCTCAAAGGCGTAGTTGTTGGCCACCAGAGCGCCAGTTGCCTCGAGAATGGCAGGGATCTCGGCACGGAGGTTAATGATCTTAATGGCAGCGGCCAGGGCATCTTCAGCATCGACCTCAACATCGGGCGTCACGCCGGTGACCTCCCAAGACTTCCCTGTGATGGGGTTAATGGACTTAGCCGAGGGCACTGTGACATAGAAGTCTGTGTCCCCAATCTTGATCTTGTCAATTTTCACGGACCCGCCAGCGGTTTTCTCCCCGACGATTGTGGCCCTCTTGAGGTTCTTCAGACAGTAGGCAACGTCCTCTGCAATTCCCTTGGTGTGTGCACTAGTCAGGATGATGAGGGATTTCTTGGTTCCGTACCTCTCGCCCAGCAGTGTGGGCATGGACCACATCTCGGTGGTGGTGTCGGAGGGACGGTCGTACACGCTGTCGATGTGAATCAGAGGCTCGGCATCGGTGAAATAAGACACAATGTATGGGATGCCCGACAGATCCCCGCTGCCTGTGTAGCGGAGGTCAAAGATCAGAGCGGACGTGGGCAGAATCTTTTTCCAGACCAGCTCCAGGAGGAGGGTGCCGATCTTGTCGGCCAACTCCTCCCCGATGATGTGGTCGATCCTCAGGTAGCCGATGTTGCCCTCCAGGACCTCCAGCTTAATGGAGCTCTGGAGCACGCCGATAA
The DNA here is from genome assembly GCF_964263955.1 of Coregonus lavaretus. NCBI lineage: Eukaryota > Metazoa > Chordata > Actinopteri > Salmoniformes > Salmonidae > Coregonus > Coregonus lavaretus. The sequence continues at coordinate 82,302,969 of NC_139988.1, read as the reverse complement.
GCTGGTCCGGGGGCAGGGGTGGCAGGGCAGGGGCTACCGCAGGGACGTAGTTGGGCTCATGGGAGACAACCAGTCGGGGGTCGTTGATGGTACTCTGGACCCCACCGGTCAGGACAGAGGCGAGAGTGTCGGGGTCGGGGATGCTGAGGATCTCTGTATTGCTGCTCGCAGCGTCGATGGCCTCCTGCATGCCAGTCAGCTTCTCCGGGGAGCAGTAGTTGTCCAGGAGAATTTTAGCCATGTCTACAATCAGGTTGGGTGCAAAAGCGCTGTGGATGGCAACATTGCAGAAGACCAGCACTGATGCCAACAAGAGGAGAGACTTTGCCATCTTGTCTGGTTTTCTAGATTGCAGTAAACCACAGTAGTAGCCACTCTGCTGTGGAACGTACGTCTGCAAAGAGGTCCTTGGTCAAATGAGACTGTTTCTCCTGAAAGTTTTCTGTTAACACACACACAAGGATTTTCCTCACAATAAACCTTTAATCGTATTATCCCGAGTGCTTTGGTAAGACAATGGCAAGCTAACAATGTAGGTGCAACATGTTGCCCAAGATATAGATGTTAAATATATATTTGTTGCTATGCATGTGAGGTAAGGTTTGACTAGACACAAAAATCTGCTGTGATTATACTTGGTGGAAATATTCACATTACTGTATGTGCTATACATTTGTGCATATTTTTCTTTTGATTAAAAAGGCTCACTGATTGAAGATCATTGTTAACTGGATAAATATTGTTTTCAAAATTAATGTACTATTTTGTTTGTACCTTATAATTAGGCCTTATGTTGGTCAGTAAGTTGATCTGAAGTGTAATGTTACTTGTGACTGTCCTTATACCATATTTAGGATTATAATCTCTCACTCATGCTGCACATAATGCTGCCTCAATCAGCATTATCCTTAGAACATAGAAATTATACTTAGAACATAGAATGTATACTTAGAACATAGAACTTATACTTAGAACTTAGAATTTATTCTTAAAACTTAGAACTTAAAATAGTCAAGTCGTCCACCCCCTCCCCTTTCTTAATGTCCCGTTGGCTGACCCTATTTTATGGTCTGTAAATATGACATTGAGCTCTGAATAGTTTGTCTCAGGTAATTAATAACTCACAGGTTTATTCAACAGTTTAGTGTTGATTAAAAATCAAAGGAAACTTACCAGGAAGCAATAACATTTGCTCTACAGTTATATTCAACCTACTATACCAGTGTAAAATAGAAAATGGGTATTTCCTCTATTTGGTCATGACACTATTCGTAATCTCTTGTGGACAAACTACGTAAACATAAATGGTACCATAGATCTGTCATGAAACAATGGGATGCTCTTCGTTCCGGTTCTGATCCTTGTTCTATTGTCTTTTCTCTTAACATGTATGGACCCAGAACTTAATCAAGCATGTGACCAATTACGCGAGACTGGGTTAACCGAGATTACACTATTCACAATGAGTTAATGTGGTTATCGTTGATGCTATTACACAACAGGAGAACTGAGTACAGTAGTTCACAACAGGTTTGTATGGGAAATGCTCCCTCTACTGACTGGCTGAAGACTCTTCTACATTATGTGACTTGACAAATGACAAAAAGGAGAAATAACAAATGAATTTAAAAGCAGATTAATATAGAAGTATAAAGTATTTGCGATAAGCAAATGAAGTACATGATAGTACAATGAAAATAAATATCAACCCTGTCTCCTCACCCATATTTAGGCCAACACAAATGTAGCCCAAAGAGTTACATCAAAGAGATTAAAAATACATTTAGATATTCATGAAATATGAATAGGAGGATTTACTACTAAATCTAATCAAATTTCTCATACAAAATGACGCACAGAGGGGTTGATCAAATTCATCGAAGGCAACTCATTTCATCCAAGTCCTGCGACAGTTATTGATCTGTATATTTTCAGGTGCAAAAATAACGCTTTCATAAGGTGCCTAAATGATTAGTAATGTGCAATCTACTATTTGAAGACTTTCAATAAGAGAACCAAAATAGCTTTCCTGTTTTCTGTCCACCTTATTGTTTGGGGTGGTTATATTATACCACAGATACATTATGTCAGGTTACAGAAAAATAATGGTAATAAATAACATTTCTGTGAGAAATTACACAGGAAAATAACATAATTCACAAATACAGGACAAACAAAGTAAACATTTAAAGGAAAGAGAAGTTAAAACATGACCACTATTTCCCTTTATCTCGCTTTAAAAGCCTGGCTGCAATGATTCTCTGTGCAACACTCAGAGCATCATTTGCCTGGGCAGCAACGTGTGGCTCGACCCCAGAGACACTCCACACCTTCCCAGTAACAGCACTCAGGACCACCTGGTTAGGTATGGAGGCATACAGGATACTATTCCCGATCTGGTAGGTGCCGCTGGACAGGGACCCTCCGATGGTCAGCTCCCCGATCACCATCGCCCTGTTCAGGTCCTTCATGGCCCGCGTGAATGCCTCGGCTGCTGACCCCGTCATGTGACTAGTGAGGATGTAGATATCTTTGGTGGAGCCGTACCTCTGACCCTGGATCTGAGGCAGGGTCATGACCTCGGTCATGGTGGTTGTAGAGCGGTCAAAGACGGTGTAGAGGTGTCTCAGGGGCTCAGCATCAAAGAAGTAGGTACAGAGGAGTGGTATGGCTGTGGAGTAACCACCTGTGTTGTATCTCATGTCGATGATCATTGTGTCCGTGTTCACCAGCTTGCTCCAGACCAGTTTGATCAGCTGAGGGCCGATGGCTCTCATCACTTCTATGTCTGCCATCATATCGAACCTCAGATAGCCCACGTTCCCGGGCATCACCTCGATCTTGAACAGAGTGTCAATGATGTAACCCACCTCCTGAGCTGTCGGGATTTTTGGCATATCATGCAGAGACTCGGGTTCGACGTCGCAGTAGAATATGTGCAGCCGGTGGTCGCCTGACGTCTCCTGGAGGTCAGCTGTTAGCTGGGATGCCAGAGACTCATAGTCGACCACCGATCGATACGAGCCCTCGGCCCATTTGGTGAGCAGCACTCTACTGAGCTTGTTGGCGACCTCAGGGATGGCATAGTGTACTTCCAGGAGCTTCCCCGTCCCCTCCACCAGTGAGAGAACCTCCCTGTGAAACTCTATTATCCCATGGGCGTGGTCCACGGCTTCCTCAGCAAGCACTATGGCATCGGGGACCACGCCTCCACCTAGCCAGCACTCGCCGTTGTTGTCTATGAAGTTTATGAAGGGGACAGTGATGACAATGTCCGTGTCTTCCACCTGGAATGACTTGGAGTGCATCAGGGTCCCGGATGTGATTTCCCCGATGAGGGTGCCACGGTGCAGCGACTGCATCAGATAAGCAAATTCCTCCCCTGCACTGGCGGTATAGTGACTAGTCAGGATGTACACTCCACGTTTAGACCCGTAGGGTGGGCCTGGGAGGCCGGAAAGAGTGTTAAACTCAGTGGTGGTGTTCTGGATCCTGTCGTATATGGTGAAGAAGTGGAACTGTTGTGACGGGTCTTGGAGGAAGGAGAGCAGGATGCCCATGGAAGCTGAGGACCCACCTGTGTTGTATCGCAGGTCGATGATGAGGTTCTCTGTGTCTTTGAGGGCCTCCCAGATTTTTTGGCCAATCTGCTCTCCTAATTTGACCATCACTGACACATCTCCAAACTTGTCGAAGCGGAGATAACCAGTGTTTCCAGTTAGGATGCTTACTTTGAAGATTGTATCCACCAGGTTCCTGAGAAATGCTGGATCGCCTGGTATGTTCTCAGGTTCAAAGTCTTCCTCAATAATAACTGGGTGATCTTGGGTCAGTTTGATCATCAGACGAGGGTCCTCTGACACAGACTGCAGTTCATTGTTGAGTTTATTCGCCAGGTCCTCCTCTGAAATGACAGAGAAGAAATCAGTGGATTCCAGATGTTGAAGGAAAGCCGGTACTCTGTCTGTGAATGAGTAGTACTGCCTGATGATGTCAGAGACGCTCTGGACGGCCCTTGGAATGGCACTCCTGACAGACAGTAGATTTTGGGCATTAGCAACAGCCTCCTTGGCATTGATATGTACAGAGGGAGAAACTCCACTCACTTCCCAGCTTTGGCCTGTTATTGGGTTCACTGACCTGGCCACTGGAATCGTGATGTAGAAACCAGAATCTCCAATTCTTATCTTCTCAACTTTCACTGACCCCCCGGCTGACCTCTCTCCAACAATGATCGCCCTCTTCAAATGCTTCAGAGTGTAGGCGACTGCCTCAGCCGCTCCCATAGTACGCTTACTGGTTAATATGATGAGGTCCTTTTGCTTTCCATACCTCTCTCCCATGATAGATGACATAGTCCACAGCTCCTTAGTGGTGTTAGAGGGTCGATCGAACACTGTGTCAATGTGAATGAGAGGTTCTGGGTCGGAAAAGTAGGAGATGATGAAAGGGACTCCGGACAGCTCCCCAGCTGTGCTGTAGCGCAGATCAAAAATTAACGAGGAGGTGTGGGCGACCTTGTTCCAGATGTTGTCCTGGAGCAGCGGGCCAAGCTTGGCGGCCGTCTCCTCCCCTATAATCTGGTCGATCCTCAGGTAGCCCACGTTGTTTTCAAGGACCTCCAGCTTCACAGAGTTCCTTACCAGACGGATGAGCTGCTCAGTGGGGAGAGAAGGGAGGGCGGGCGGCATCACTGGGACAAAGTTTGGCTCGAAGGACACAGTTAGCCGAGGGTCATTGAGTGCACCCTGCACGCCAACCGTCAGCACAGATGCCAAGGTCTTGCGGTCAGATATTTTGAGGATTTCTCCACTGTTGATGGCTTGCTGAATGGCCTCCTGCATGCCGAGCAGATTCTCAGGGAAGCAGTAGTTGTCTAGTAGAATTTTTGCCATGTCCAGCACCAGAGCCGGCTGGAAGGAAGAGCTGCCAAAGAGAACATGGCAAAGAAGCACCAGCAGTGCTGGTGAGAACTGACCTCCTGCCATTATTGCGGAGAATGTTATATTTTATCTGCGTTATCCTGCTTTTTGGTCCATTCATTCAGAGGGACAGTCCTTTGTTAAGAGAGAATGTTTTAACCACCAGGTTTCGGACAACAACAATTACGTAAGAGGCTTTTGTTCCCAATAAACCTTTAATCGTATTATCTGCGGTGCATCCGCCAGCCAGTAACAGATCAAATATTTTTAATTGGAGATGTTACATCAAAGGTATTATAATGTACGTATTTAGGGATGCCACAGGATTATTGGAGTTTCCCTTTTCCACTTGCTTTATTTCATTTGTTTTATTACTGTGAAGGCTTCTGTGTGGATGTACAGTATTTAGTTTTATGCATCAAATACAAAACCTTCGCATTACATATTCTTTTTTTGAATTTCTATGATATGCACCACCATGTCATGCACAGACTTGAAAAAAAGGGATGAGATATGAAAAGAGATTAGATTAAAGAGGTAAAAGTCTACCGGATTAGTATGAAAGCCCCATGTGAAAGTCACAATCACTTATGAAAGCGTTGTGGTTCGGTGGAGAATAGGGCGTGTGAGGTCATGTCTGGGGCGCAGAGTGGATGACATGATTACGCAGTTTGTGTTCACGTATGTACGCCGCCTTAAACACAGAATGCAGGATGGAAACGGAAGATTCAACAGCAATGATTATAAAATGAACATTAACTACCATTTGTTTGAAAGTACTTATATATTCACTATTTACATTGCATGTTTGCATCCAGATTTTCACTTACTGAGTTTAGTGACATCTCCCCTGTGTTCATTTATCAACGGTGAATATAATTTAGGGTTGAGTGAGTTCAATACAAGTCTTTCAACACTGGGAATTTTTACAACACAGAATTACGCAACTACATATCGTCTAATGCTGCAGCACGGTGTGTACCGTTAATCTCGCCTTAACTTCTAATACCCATTCTTACATAAGCCCGTCTGGCGATTCCTCATGACCAATCAGGACCGGGAATCTCATTTTAAGACTCCGGTACATTGTTCACTGTGTCATTTGGGAGGGTTAGTGTTATCCGTGATCCTTGGGATGTCCCTATCCTAAACCCTAACCTTAATCCCTACCCTAACCCTAACCTTACCCATAACAATTACCTAAGTCTAACCTTAACCCTAACCATTTTAATGGGGTAAGGACGTCCCAAGGATACAGAAAAAGCAAGGACCCATTTGTGAGGGCATGTTTGGCACTAAAATGGATAGTGAGGAAGTCATCAGGGGGAGGAACTAATTTAGGCAATTGTGGTCTCTGTTAATTAGGCTAAAATCAGATGTCACGTCATGTTTTAATGGAAAGGTGATACACTACGTAGCCATCTAACATCTCATTCCAAAATCATGGGCATTAATATGGAATTGTTCTCCCTTTTGCTGCTATAACAGCCTCCACTCTTCTGGGAAGGCTTTCCACTAGATGTTGGAACATTGCTGCGGGGACTTGCTTCCATTCAGCCACAAGAGCATTAGTGAGGTTGGGCACTGATGTTGGGCGATTAGGCCTGGCTCGCAATCGGCGTTCCAATTCATCCCAAAGGTGTTCGATGGGGTTGAGGTCAGGGCTCTGTGCAGGCCAGTCAAGTTCTTCCACACCGATCTCGACAAACCATTTCTGTATGGACCTCACTTTGTGCACGTGGGCATTGTCATGCTGAAAAAGGAAAGGGCCTTCCCCAAACTGTTACCACAAGGCTGGAAGCACAGAATTGTCTAGAATGTCATTGTATGCTGTAGCGTTAAGATTTCCCTTCACTGGAACTAAGGGGCCTAGCCAAAACCATGAAAAACAGCTCCATCCGCCAAAACCAGATTAGTCCGTCGGACTGCCAGATGGTGAAGCGTGATTCATAATTCCAGAGAACGCGTTTCCACTGCTCCAGAATCCAATGTCGGCGAGCTTTAAACCACTCCAGCCAACGCTTGGCATTGCGCATGGTGATCTTAGGCTTGTGTGTGGCTGCTTGGCCATGGAAACCCATTTCATGAAGCTCCCGACGAACAGTTCTTGTGCTGACTTCCCGAGGCGATAGTGGTCCTCTGTAGCTCAATTGGTAGAGCATGGCGCTTGTAACGCCAGGGTAGTGGGTTCGATCCCCGGGACCACCCATACGTAAAAATGTATGCACACATGACTGTAAGTCGCTTTGGATAAAAGCGTCTGCTAATTGGCATATTATTATTGATAGTGAGTGTTGCAACCGAGGACAGACGATTTATACACGCTACGCACTTCAGCACTCGGCGGTCCCATTCTGTGAGATTGTGTGGCCCACCACTTCGCGGCTGAGCCGTTGTTGCTCCTAGATGTTTCCACTTCACTATAACAGCACTTACAGTTGGCCGGGGCAGCTCTAGCAGGGCAGAAATTGACTAACTGACTTGTTGGAAAGGTGGCTTCCTATGACGGTGCCACGCTGAAAGTCACTGAGTTCTTCAGTAAGACCATTCTACTGCCAATGTTTGTCTATGGAGATTGCATGGCGGTGTGCTCGATTTTATACACCTGTCAGCAACGGGTGTGGCTGAAATAGCCGAATCCACTAATTTGAAGGGGTGTCCACATACCTTTGTATGTATAGTGTATATTAAGACTGAGCTATATTTGTTTTTACTGTGAAGCGGTGATGTAAGTGTCTACGGCTTTCTCATCCCTTGACAAACATTTGCTTAATTGGGAGGGGAACCATCACCTCTGATTAGAATACATTGATGTGTATTGACTACTTTGTGTTGACTAATGTTCACAGCTGAAGTATGTCGGGATCAACATGTACTTAATATTTAGACGTATGTGCAGTATTTTAGTTGAATAATTACAAAAACAGTCAAAATAAAATGCAAGGAAGGAATGAAGGAGCAAGGAATATACATAAAAATACTGTTTATTGTCCACCTGTAGAGTGCGCTCTTTACACATTATTCAAAGAAGAACTTCTTTCAATTAATGTTAATTCATACAGTAGTACAACTTCAGTGGAGAAATACACTGTTATGTTATAGCGTGGTCTCTGACTCTAATACAAAACTAATGAGAACACTACATATTTAATTAAAGCAATAATTTAGAAGTCAGATTCAGAAATGCCCTCTTATAAAAAATACTTTCAAAATCTACTGTCATTAAACATGTAGAGCAAGATAGTCCTCTTAGTCAATTGATTAATAAACAACACTATGTACAAACTCTTTCAATATTATGATCATTTTGTTATCGATATCAAACAATTAATGCACACTGACTTCATAATAGATCCAATTGATGATCTCTTTTGTTTTCTAAAACCATTATAATAATGATAAAGGCTAATAAATCATGAAAAAATATTGTATTATAGGTTTTATTGATATTCTATACTGACTGAGTTTTCTGAGCATAATACTAAATAAGAGAACTCCAACACATCTTACAACAGGAATGTACAGATTTACAGAAAAGAGTTAAAGGGGACCACCATGGATGTTACCTCTCACTACCTACATCCACACTCTGCCACCTTCATCTCCTCGTACATATGTCGCACAGTGATGACACCATTCTCCTGGTACATGACCGTGATGGGGGCCAGTTTTGTGGGAACGCAACATGCCATGTTGGCTTTTTTGGGGTTCTTGAAATTGACCAGGGTTTGGATGAGGGTGTGTTTGGAAGGGGTCATGTCGTCATTCAGGGGGTAATAACATACCCCTCTACACTCAAAGGCATCATACTCAGGGGGCGCTACGATCCACTGGTCCCAGCCGATATCTTTGAATTTGACGCGCATGGAGGTCCGTCGGCAGTAGCTGGTGTCCCCCTGCCTCTTCCACCTGTGGTGTAAGTCCACGGGGATCTCATTGAAGTCGGGCCCTTGCCAGTCGCTCCCTGAGAAGAGCGTCTCTTCCTCATAGACTATCTCCTCCCTCAGCTCCTTCTTGGCTTCTCTCTTCCTGATCCCCAGGTCATCAGAGAAAACGATCAAAGCAGCTGACTGGTTATCCCCCACACCCATGCTCACGTCCAAACCTCCGCCTTTGAAATGCCCTCAGTCCCACCTGTCGACCACCACCTCAAACTCACTGGCCTCACGGCCCGATTTGACCCAACTCTGGATGGCGGTGGTCACATCGAAAGCTTCCCAAGAGTGATTGGCCCCAATGACCTCTTTCCCATTCACAAGGTGGGCTGTGACCTTGTTTCCTTTGTACTCCACTTCATAGACATTTATGGAAGCCCCGATCCCATTGGTGGTTGAGGTCACACTATTATCCAGCAGGGTGAACAGCCTGAGTTCCGCCATGGTGACCTCTTCGTGATTTGGGACAGTTACATTGAACAGCAGTCTGTGTTTTGACTTGGTGCCATTTTTTGCAGAGTGACTGACATCTGTGAAAGTAGGCAACAGGCATATGTAGTTTCATATTTGATATAACTTATTTGTTTCAATAGCCTTAGACGCACACAGGCATACAGTACTAACATAATGCCTTCAGAAAGTATTCACACCCATTTACATTTTAGTCATTTAGCAGACACTCTTCTCCAGAGCGACTGGCCCCCCGTGGGAATCGAACCCACAACCCTGGCGTTGCAAGCGCCATTCTCTTCCAACTGAGCTACACGGGGCCAACACCCCTTAACTTTTTCCACATTTTGTTGTGTTACAGCCTGAATTTGTTATTGTTTATATTGAGATGTTGTGTCACTGATCTACACACAATACCCCATAATGTCAAAGTGGAATTTTGTTTGTAGAAAAAATTTGAAATTTTGGGGGAAATTAAAAACTGAAATGTCTTGAGTCAATAAGCATTCAACCCCTTTGTTATGGCAAGCCTAAATAAGTTCAGGAGTACAAATATGCTTAACAAATCGCATAATACGTTGTATGGACTCATTCTGTGTTCAATAATTAACATGATTTTTGAATGACTACCCCATCTCTGTACCCCACACATACAATTATATGTAAGGAGCCTCAATCAAGTGGTGAATTTCAAGCAAAGATTCAACCACAAAGACCAGGGAGGTTTTTCAAAGAAGGGCGACGATTGGTAAATGTGTAAAAATAAAAAGAACTGACGCTGAATATCCCTTTGAGTATGGTGAAGTTATTAATTAGGCTTTGGATAGTTATCAATACACCCAGTCACTACAAAGATACAGGCGTCCTTCCTAACTCAGTTGCTGGAGAGAAAGGAAACTGCTCAGGGATTTCACCATGAGCCAATGGTGATTTTAAAACAGTTACAGAGTTTGATGGTTGTGATACTGTCACGCCCTGGCTCTGGGGACACTGTTATGTTGAGCCAGGGTGTGTAGATCTATGTTCCCTATTTCTATGTTGGCCTGAGTGACTCCCAATCAGAGGCAACGAGTGTCAGCTGTTTGCTGGTTGTCTCTGATTGGGAGCCATATTTAAACTGTCGGTTTTTCCTTTGTTTTTTGTGGGTTCTTGTTTCAAGTTGGTTGTGTTTGACCGTGTACTGTCACGTTAACGTCTTTGTTGTTTTGATCGCGTTTCGCTCAATAAAGAGTATGTTTGCCTGCAACGCTGCGCCTTGGTCCTCATCTGTTCCCGACGATCGTGACAGAAGAACCCACCAAGACAGGACCAAGCAGCGTGAAGAGGAGAGAGGATGGACCTGGGATCAGTGGAGTAGGAGTCTCGACTGGGCCCAGCCAAGTGAAGAGCAGAGAGGCTGGTCTATGGAGCAATGGATTAAGAGTCTCGACTGGGCCAAGCCAAGTGAAGAGCAGAGTGGTTGGACTTTGGAGCAGTGGGGTGAGAGTCTGGCGAGAACTAGGGAGGCCTGGTCCACGGGGAGGGGAGACACCCAGAATTTTTTTAGGGGGGGGCTCACGACGTGGACGTCGGGGCAGCAGGAGGCCGCGATAGAGCGGTCCAGCGGGTTGACAGAGGAGGCCGCCAGGTTACGGGGGCCACTGGTGTTAAAGGGGAAGGAAAGTGTGGAGGCACGGCGAGAGGTACTGGGGTGTGTTACCAGTCCGGTCCGGCCCGTTCCTGATCCCTGCATAGGGCCAGTGGTGTGTGTCCCCAGTACGGTCCGGCCTGTCCCTGTTCCTCGCATCGAGCCTGTGGTGCGTGTCGTCAGCCCGGCCCGTCCTGTTCCTGCTCCCCGCACCAGGCCAATGGTGCGCGTCGCCAGCCCGGCCCGTTCTGTTCCTGCTCTCCGCACCAGGTCAATGGTGCGCGTCGCCAGCCCAGTCCGGCCCATTCCTGATCCCCGCACCAAGTCTGTGGTGCGTCTCGTCAGCCCGGCTCGGCCCGTTCCTGCTCCCCGCACCAAGTCTGTGGTGCGTTTCGTCAGCCCGGTCCGGCCCGTTCCTGCTCTCCGCACCAAGTCTGTGGTGCGCGTCGCCAGCCCAGTCCGGCCCATTCCTGCTCCCCGCACCAAGTCTGGGGTGCGTTTCGTCAGCCCTGTCCGGCCCGCTCCTGCTCTCCACACCAGGCCAGTGGTGTGCGTCGTCAGTCCAGCACGGCCCGTGCCTGTTCCCCGCACCAAGCCAGGGGTGCGTATCGTCAGCCCGGCTCGGCCCGTTCCTCCTCCACGCACCAAGCCAGGGGTGCGCATCGTCAGCCCGGTCCGGTCCATTCCTGCTCCACGCACCAAGCCAGGGGTGCGTATCGTCAGCCCGGTCCGGCCAGTTGCTACTCCACGGACCAAGCCAGGGGTGCGCATCGTCAGCCCGGTCCGGTCCATTCCTGCTCCACGCACCAAGCCAGGGGTGTGTATCGTCAGCCCGGTCCGGCCAGTTGCTACTCCACGCACCAAGCCAGGGGTGCGCATCGTCAGCCCGGTCCGGTCCGTTCCTGCTCCACGCACCAAGCCAGGGGTGCGTGTCGTCAGTCCGGCTCCGGCCAGCGGGGCCAGACCGGACCAGGGGTACTTTGGGGGGTTGGAGAGGGAGTGGGGATCGGGCCCAGAGCCGGATCCGCCGCCAAGGCGGAGTGCCCACCCGGTCCCTCCCCTGTGGTATTTAGTTGGCGCGGTCGGAGTCCGCGCCTTTAGGGGGGGGTACTGTCACGCCCTGGCTCTGGGGACACTGTTATGTTGAGCCAGGGTGTGTAGATCTATGTTCCCTATTTCTATGTTGGCCTGAGTGACTCCCAATCAGAGGCAACGAGTGTCAGCTGTTTGCTGGTTGTCTCTGATTGGGAGCCATATTTAAACTGTCGGTTTTTCCTTTGTTTTTTGTGGGTTCTTGTTTCAAGTTGGTTGTGTTTGACCGTGTACTGTCACGTTAACGTCTTTGTTGTTTTGATCGCGTTTCGCTCAATAAAGAGTATGTTTGCCTGCAACGCTGCGCCTTGGTCCTCATCTGTTCCCGACGATCGTGACAGATACTGTATGAGAAAACTGAGGATGGATCAACAACATTGTAGTTACTCCACAATACTAACTTAAATAACAGAGTGAAAAGAAGGAAGCTTGTACAGAATACAAAATATTCCAAAACATGCAACCTGTTTGCAACAAGGCACATAAGTAATACTGTAAAAAATGTAGCAGAGAACATATAATTTTTCTCCTGAATACAAAGGGTTATGTTTTGGGCAAATCCAACACAACACATCACTGAGTACCACTCTTCATATTTTCAAGCATGGTGGTGGCTGCATCATGTTATGGGTATGCTTGTCATCGGCAAAGACTAGGGAGTTTTTCAGGATAAAAATAAACGGAATACAGATATAAGCACAGGCAAAATCCCAGAGGAAAACCTGCTTCAGTCTTCTTTCCAACAGACACTGGGAGGCAAATGAACCAACAACCTAAAACACAAGGCCAAATCTACACTGGAGTTGCTTACCAAGATGACATTGAATTGTCCTGAGTGGCTTAGTTACAGTTTTGACTTAAATAGGCTTGAAAATCTATGGCAAGACTTGAAAATGGCTTTCTAACAATGATCAATAACCAATTTGACAGAGATTGAAGAATAATAAGCAAATATTGTACAAAACAGGTGTGCAAAGCTCTTAGAGACTTATTCAAAAAGACTCACAGCTGTAATCACTGCCAAAGGTGTTTCTAACATGTATTGTCTCAGGGGGGTGAATACTTATCTAATCAAGATATATTAGCGTTTTATTTTTCATAAATATTTCATAAATGTTAGATTTTTTCTTCCACGTTAACATTACAGAGTATTTTGTGTAGATCGTTGACCAAAAATGACAATTAAATCCATTTGAATCCCACTTTGTAACACAACAAAATGTGGAAAAAGTCAAGGGTTGTGAATACTTTCTGAAGGCACTGTACGTACGTAAATGTTGTGTTAACTTATAAAAAACCCGGTAACGAAAGTCTTGTCCCCAAAATTAATTTTTGACTTGCTTATGTACATACCTTGAACGGTGAAGATGCGAATGACATCAGAACGAGGCATAGCGGACTTGTCAAAGGCATACTTGTTGTACAGTTCAATCATGAACGGAGGTGGGTATATCTTGCTGTGGTCTTGTGGGACATCTGATAAGTTGAGTTTCCTCAGAAACCCTTCCTTCATGTTTCCCAGAAAGCTCTGCAACCTGGAGTCCATGTCCTCCTCTTCGACCAGGTCCTGCTCGGAAGTCCCAGAGAAGCCCTCAGGATCTTTGCTTTGGAGGACATCGTTCAGTGACTTGCATCTACAGGACCCCATGGACACCAGCAAACTCAATCACATCTGGAAGAGGAAACGCCTTGAGCACTGCATCTTTAGATCAGATCCTTCCCAATCAACACGCTTTACCTTCCCAGTTCACACTATGTATTTAACACAGATTTTGGGTGACAATCTGTTGAAATTGAGATTCTTCTATGCTAGAGCTGGGGTCCGCTCCCATGCTCTAGAGTAAACAGTAGCCTCATTTCAACCAAAATAGTAGCACAGACATTCTTATCTTGACCGTTGATACTGTATCTTCATTTGGGCCTTGCTGTCATTAGGACCTTGCTGTCATTAGGGTCTTGCTGTCATTAGGGCCTTGCTGTCATTAGGGCGCTTGCTGTCATTAGGGCCTTGCTGTCATTAGGGCCTTGCTGTCATTAGGGCGCTTGCTGTCATTAGGGCCTTGCTGTCATTAGGGCGCTTGCTGTCATTAGGGCCTTGCTGTCATTAGGGCCTTGCTGTCATTAGGGCACTTGCTGCCATTAGGGCCTTGCTGTCATTAGGGTGCTTGCTGTCATTAGGGCCTTGCTGTCATTAGGGCCTTGCTGTCATTAGGGCGCTTGCTGCCATTAGGGCCTTGCTGTCATTAGGGCCTTGCTGTCATTAGGGCCTTGCTGTCATTAGGGCGCTTGCTGTCATTAGGGCCTTGCTGTCATTAGGGCGCTTGCTGTCATTCGGGCCTTGCTGTCATTTAGTCATTTAGCAGACGCTCTTATCCAGAGCGACTTACAGTTAGTGAGTGCATACATCATTCTTTTTTTATATATATATTTTTTTTTTACTGCCCCCCCGTGGGAATTGAACCCACAACCCTGGCGTAGCAAACGCCATGCTCAACCAACTGAGCTACATCCCTGCCGGCCATTCCCTCCCCTATCCTGGATGACGCTGGGCCAATTGTGCGCCGCCCCATGGGTCTCCCGGTCATGGCCGGCTACGACAGAGCCTGGATTCGAACCAGGATCTCTAGTGGCACAGCTAGCACTGCAATACAGTGCCTTAGACCACTGCGCCACTCAGGAGACTAGGGAGTCATTAGGGCCTTGCTGTCATTAGAGCCTTGCTGTCATTAGGGCCTTGCTGTCATTAGGGCCTTGCTGTCATTAGGGCGCTTGCAGTTAATGAAGATTCTGTAAACATTTGACAGACACACTGCTATAATGAGAGAGGGGCTGGAAATTGCGAGACTGCTGACAAACACTTTACTAAATTCTTCCCACTTGCTTCCCACTCGCGGGTCATAGCTAAGGCCGACGGAAATCACCGTAAATTAGGAGAGGCAGTAAAATACATAGTGAGAACCTTCCCTTATTGATACAGGGCATGTTTTCTTCAGAGTCTTTCAGATACATAAGCAATAACGATATCATATTTGTTCAACATAAAAAAACAGTAACACATTTACTTTGACATTTTAGTTACAGATTAAATTGGCAGCACTCAATAATAAAAAAATACAAAAAACCTCTTCATCACCAGTACACACAGTGGCTAGGATCCAGTGACATCCGAGGCAAATGTGTCTGGGGACTTTGGCCTGAGTCCTGGCACTTTCCAACAGGGTGTTTTGTCTCTGTCACACATTCAGGCAGACCCCCAGCCCCCCCCCCCCCCCCATCTGTGGGATATCTTTATGAGTGAAGGCCAGTTAAATATCCTCTGACATGCATTTTCCGTAGAGAGAAATGCACCAGATAAACAAGTGATTTGGAAATTAAGGTACTTTCTTTATTTGAGTCTGAAATGAGTAACGCATTCCTTTAATTCTAATATTAGCCGCTTGACTAATACTGTAAATATGTAGGATGCTCTTTGTGTCATAAAACAATGATCCTCTTAGGCTGCATTTACACAGCGAGCCCAATTCTGATATTTTTTCCACTAATTGTTTTTTTGACCAATCATATCAGAGCTTTTCATATCAGCTCTTTTTCAGAGCTGACCTGATTGGTCAAAAGACCAATTAGTGAGAAAAAATATCAGAATTGGGCTGCCTGTGTAAACGCAGCCTATAAGGACTCAGGACAACGTCATCATAAAATGATTACAACCCCACACAATCTCCCAGGATTTTCATTATACATGTACACTTTATGTAGCATTCAGTTTATTTCCATTTAAGTTTAGCGTCAATCAAGGCCATATTTGGGCAATTAAAGCACAAATGATCAAAACCGGACAAAGCCTAAACAAAGGATAAATGCACAATTCACAATGTTGGAATAGTTACATAGCACAATATTCTCAACACTTTTGTGGTAGTTTGACGTTAATCAACTACAGTATGATGCTGAACATTTTGGATGTAATGACTTTGCACTAGTGGTCTATAAGTAACCAGAAATTAAGCTCTCTTTCCATCAATAACATCAAAACAATCAATCTCAGGTCTACGTCTTCAAATGGCAATTTTAAAAAAACTATTTTCTATTTCAAAACAGCATGTGGAATGTGCTACCTATCTCCTTTTTCTTCTCTAAATATGATGACAATAGATCCCTGATTCAAACTTATGCAAACATGACATTTTATCTTCCACGTCCTTCTAAGATCATCACAGTGTGCATGCAGTCAGAAAACAACATGGAATTATTTATTAAAATATTACATTCTCTCATGTATTAACTATTTATTTTGAAAGATTAATTAAAACTGCACAACTAGTAAACACTACAGGCAAAACATAGTTTAAGATCCCAGCAATTATTTACAGAAATAAGTCTTATTTAGTTGTATTAGTTACATTATTATTTACAGAGGTTCAGCTTTTGAGTCTTGTACCGTATGAAGACATCATATCTAAAGCTCACCTGAGTCCAATAGTCTAAGTGCACTGCAGTGGAGGCTGGTGGGAGGAGCGATATGAGGACGGGCTCATTGCAATGGCTGAAATGGAGCAAATGGAACTGAGTCGAACATGTTGTTTCCATGTGTTTGATACAGTTCCATTTATTCCATTCCAGCAATTACAATGAGCCCGTCCTCCTGTAGCTCCTCCCACCAGCTTCCACCGAAGTCCAGTACATGGCAACAGGGTCCATTATTTGAGTTACTTTGGAATCCGAGTATACATCAGGAGCTCTGGATGGCTGAAGACTTGGAACTGACAGTTATACAGGCCCAAATTCACCTAGAGTTGAGCTGCTGAATGACAAAGAAATGTCTGTGTAAATCACACTATTCTGATAGTCAGACATAGTGTTCTCTGCATCTCGCCACCCGAAACCCTTATCTATAATCCAGATCTCCCTCCATGGTGAGTTCATCCATCGCAGCCTCATCAAAAGATGTCTGTCTTTTTTACTGTGTTGACTGAATTTATCTTCTGCTCCACTCTGTCTGATTCATTGTACTCTGTCTCATGCATTATGCATTGAGGCTCCTTCCGGGTGGTTCTACTGGCAGGCGCAGGTCTCAACAGACATGTTGGGGTAAACCTTCAACACCATGTTCCGGCTGGGGTCCAGGAAGAGAACACTCAGAGAGCTCATCCTGTCCGGAACACAGCAGGGCTCCGGAATGCCGGGAACGATTCCCACCGCCCTCACAATGCTTTGGATGGTGGCATGGTTAGAGGGCCGGGCAACCTGGGAGCCAGAGAGGGAAAGAAGCTGGAGTTAAGAGGGATTCTCTTTCACAAGGGAGTATGATGATGACATCACATTTGGCTAGCATGTACACTATATACACAAAAGTATGTGGACACCCCTTCAAATTAGTGGATTTGGCTATTTCAGCCACAACCATTGCTGACAGGTGTATAAAATCTAGCACACAGCTATGCAATCTCCATAAACAAACATTGGCAGTAGAATGGCCTTACTGAAGAGCTCAGTGACTTTCAACGTGGCACCGTCATAGGATGCCACCTTTCCAACAAGTCAGTTCATCACATTTCTGCCCTGCTAGAGCTGCCCCGGTCAACTGTAAGTGCTGTTATTGTGAAGTGGAAACGTCTAGGAGCAACAACAGCTTAGCCGCGAAGTGGTAGGCCACACAAGCTCATAGAATGGGACCGCCGAGTGCTGAAGCGCATAAAAATCGTCTGTCCTCGGTTGCAACACTCATTATCAAGTTCCAAACTGCCTCTGGAAGCAACGTCAGCACAATAACTCTTTGTCGGGAGCTTCATGAAATGGGTTTCCATGGCCGAGCAGCCGCACACAAGCCTAAGATCACCATGCGCAATGCCAAGCGTCGGCTGGAGTGGTGTAAAGCTCGCCACCATTGGAATCTGGAGCAGTGGAAACGCGTTCTCTGGAGTGATGAATCACACTTCACCATCTGGCAGTCCGATGGACGAATCTGGGTTTGGTGGATGCCAGGAGAATGCTACCTTCCCCAATGCATATTGCCAACTGTAAAGTTTGGTGGAGGAGGAAAAATGGGATTGGGCTGTTTTTCATGGTTCGGGCTAGGCCCCTTAGTGAAGGGAAATCTTAACAATACAGCATACAATGACATTGTAGATGATTCTGTACTTCCAACTTTGTGGCAATAGTTTGGGGAAAGCCCTTTCCTGTTTCAGTATGACAATGCCCCTGTGCACAAAGCGAGGTCCATACAGAAATGGTTTGTCGAGATCGGTGTGGAAGAACTTGACTGGCCTGCACAGAGCCCTGACCTCAACCCCATCGAACATCTTTGGGATGAGTTGGAACGCATACTGCAAGCCAGGCCTAATCGCCCAACATCAGTGCCCGACCTCACTAATGCTCTTGTGGCTGAATGGAAGCAAGTCCCCACAGCAATGTTCCAACGTCTAGTGAAAAGCCTTCCCAGAAGAGTGTAGGCTGTTATAGCAGTGAAGGGGGGACCAACTCCATATTAATGCCCATGATTTTCGGAATGAGATGCAGGTGTCCACATACTTTTGGTCATGTAGTGTATTTAATCCAGCATGCTCTTCATCATCTGATCAATTAAAGCAATTTCAAGCATCTTTATTTACTAAATAAATACTACATGACACACTGAAGTAAAACCGTACGCTAACCTACCTTAGGAATAGGAAAACCGCATGTGCCTGCACAGTAGTAGGCATCAAAAGCTTTCGGGGCTAACACCCACTCGCTCCAGCCGATGTCTGCAAAGTCCACTCTCAGGTAGCGTCGGGCGCAGACCCTGGGCTCACTCCACTGTCTCCTGCGAGCCTTCTTCATGGTCCTCTCATCAAAGCTCAGCACCTGGGGCTTATTCAACCCCTCACTGCTCTCCTGGCCATGCTTTCGCCCATCTGTCATTGAGGGCTTGATCTTGGGAGCAAAATAAGTGCTCTCCCATAGCTCATGGCTCTTCAAGGTGTTGAACTGGACCTCAGGCAGGTCATTGTCCTCTATTTGGTCCAGGGGGGACAATGCTTCTCTTTTCAGCCTGGAGGCTGGAGGAGATTCGTTGGCCGACCGGGTGGGCTCCTCGCCCGAAGGGAAAGGCCCGTACCTCTGCAGGGTCATGGCCACGCTGTTGGGCTCAGATATGGCCATGTCGTTGGCATATGCCAGGACGTACGGTAGGATGGCTGGAGAATGGCGCTCCTGGTTCCTCTGGGGCCTCACCCCAAAGTCAAACTCTGCGGTGATGAGGAGCTCTCCCAGGATGCGGGCCTCTTTGACCACAGTGGAGACGTCCCTTGTCTGCCAGGACCCTCTCCTGGGAGGGGGCAGAGTGACGTTGCCCAGTGGGGAGCCGAAGGCAGAGTTTGGGGACGTTCCTCGGAAGAGGAGCTGGGACGGGGGATGCTGCTGGAGGTGCTGGATGCGACAGGAAGTGCTTCGGGAGCGCCGGCAGATCCAGGGTCGGTGGCGGGGACGCTGGTCCAGGAAGTGGAATGTGGCGGACAGGATGACCTCCGACTCCTGGATGGACGACAGGTTGAAATGGAACCACACACTGTTCTTGGATACTCCTGCAAAGAAAATAAAGACAAGACAATGGAAAGACGTGTGTGGTCGACAGCATTTTCAATTCTAAACATTATTTTTCAACGTAGCCTACTTTCAACAGTTTTTCTGCAAACTATAATGTCATAAAAACCATGAATGATTAGCTGTGGGTGAAATATTATCACATACAACAGGTTACAGTGCAACCATATGGTATGATAACAATCTGATTGCAATACACAACATTTGGATTACAATAAACAATCATCTTAATTTCATCCCTTGACTCCCACTGCTGTTTGAAAGATAAACATTGCCCCTGAAAAGGTCTTAGACATATGGAAATGCTTAGGAGCGCACCAGAAGAGTTTTCCATGTGCCTCTAATGGCGTCTGAGTCAGTGTCATAATCGGCTTTTGTCTAATATGTCATGGATATTAACAGTAGCCTATACTCTCTGATCACATTGAGCTTGAATCAAGTAGTGACAGGGCATGGGGTTGCTTATATTAAACACATTCAATAGCTCAACTTTATTTATTATTCACGTTTTGCTCTTGCAAAATGATGTTTATGTCACTTTGTACGGTTCCAACTGATATAGGCTACTGTATCTGCTGCATTCTACTTACAGCAGCCTGCCACTTCATATTAGGTTATGTGATATTATAGTGTCATGCAGTAACATATACACCTATAATAATAATAATAATACATTTTATGTAGCTGACGGCATTCGGGACACTCAAGGACATCTTACATTAAAAAGGCCTACATAAAATCTAGTGCAGTACATAAAATCATAAAATCAAGCGCATCAATCTATAGGGCAGGAGAACACTCACCTGGAATAGCCTTAAAACTTCTAACGGTATTTCCGTCTCGATGGCGTTGGGGCTCCTTACTGTACTTTTCATAGACTTTAAACATATTGATGGAGAGCATGTCCCGCCGTGCGCTTTCGCGCGAGGATGTGCCATCGGTAGTTCCGTGGATATCGCTGTCCTGCTGCGTAATTTCGGGTGGCTCCTCTGATAAAACTTCCACGATACCGGAATTTAAAAATAATAACAAATGCACCAGATGTAATAATATCTTCGCCATATTTTCTATTCAAAACGAGTTATTCCATCAACTACCGTCTTTCTTTAGTGTTTGAATGTGCCAAAATGTGAGAAAAGTCCTCCACAGCTCTCGGCAGTGTAATTCCAGGATTCGCTTGATTAGTTGTTTTTCTTTTTACTCATATGTAGATTGGAGTTCAAAGTTTAAAAAGTTAAGTCGTATGACAAGCACACTTCACAACTTATAGCTCCACACTTTCTTCTTACTACCAGAGAGACCAGGGGGTAGTCTACTGCTTTAGCAGTGACAGATGGTGACGCTTTGCAGCGCACAGCCAACGAGAGAGAGTCAAGCCCGCAGATCTCCCCCATTGTAGAATAACTGTATGTGCTGGCAGCTGTGAAATTTTAAGTGCTATAGATATTGCAAGTATGAAAACAGGAATTATATTATATTATTATTAAAGGTTTCCATACATCATTTTATAAAAACATTTACACTCTAAACCCAATTAATTAAATTAATTTTGACTGTGTAAACTATTAAGTCTATTTTGTTCCCTTCTAGATAACCATAGGCATGATGATCACATAATGACTGGGGCACAGGGCACTCCCTTGTAGTGCAGAGTTGCATGAAGAATTGATGTTTCGGTGACATGTCGATATGTAAAGACATGTCTCCCTTCCTGGTCTCTCCAGCCAACCATGCTCTTGTTTTTCTTCCATTTCATTCTTTTGTGGCCCCTCGGTCGGAGGACCCTGCTGGAGCCTCCTGGGTTTCTGGGGTCTTGATGTCAAGTTAACAGCAGTACAATGCAGACCCTGTGAGAGAGGTGGTGACAGCCTGGCTACTGGGGTCAGTGAGCCATTAAAATACCTTCTACTGGCCTGATGGGAATCACTGGGGCCTTTCACACCATGCTTTACATGTCCTGCAACAGTACTAAAGGCCCCTGCTCCTGAAGCACTCACTAAAGCAAGGATTGTCTTAAGGTTATCACTACATAGCCTAAGCACGATCATATCAGCCTCAGCTGTCATCATGTGTCGAGATCATGGTAGACCCTTCCCATCAGAGCCACCCATAATTGCCTTTGTAACAATGAGGTTGGAATAATGCTGTGAAATTGTAAAAAATTATGATAATGCCCTTTTAGTGTAAGAGCTGTTTTAAAAGACCGCCTGAAATGTCAGCCTATTTTGGTGGGATTAAGTTTTGACCTGCCTGGTGACATCACCAGGCGGTAAATTAGTTAACAGACCAATAAGAAAGAGAGTTCCAAACCTCTCTTCCAATAACAGCTAGTTTTCAGTTTTCCCCTACCCACTCAGACCACTCCCAGACAGTCCTAGCAAAATTCTTGCTTGAGAAACTATTTTAGTTTCTTTTTGACCATTTTAATTGAAAACAATCACAGTAAGGTACTTAATTGTTACCCAGAAATGATTTGATATTGAGATAAAAATGGCTGCATTGGACCTTTAACTGTTCATAATTTCAGACATAGCCTATAAACAGAGGCAGAACATTTTTTAATCGGTACAGCAGACACTGGCCAAGACAATGACCCCTCACACATAAGACCATTAAAAAAATGTCATCCCATATGACATCATGCGTGTATGAATCACCTCTGGTAGAGAGATGAAGTAGAGGGACAGAAGAAATATGGTTTGATTCACAGAATATCTGCCTGGGGCGCTCATCAAGGAGTGAAAGACAGCGAGTCCGCCATGTTGCTTTTGGCCGGACACCAATCTCCCCTCGACTTGTTTTCTTACTGCTGGCTAGGACTAAATGACCACTCTGACTGATTTGGTCATGGATGTCCGAGGGCCATGAAAACCCCTCCATTACTCATCTGATCCCTGCCAAGATGACCATGTGTGATCACACAGACCCTCACCAGACTGGGTCCTCTGCCATACCTCCCTCATGGACACTCAGAGAGAAGAGTTCACATCAATGTCCTCCTTCTGAGAAAAACAGACAGGAAGACAGACAGCCTTCCTCTCCCAGAGAGATATCCGGAACAGCTCCTGCATTTGCATAGCAGCGCATTTAGCCATTAATGCCAACAGAAGATGGAATGCCTCCTGGAAAGGAAATGTTATGACAAATTTACGGCCCAAATCTCAGCAAATTGCAGGGTTTACGGGTAGAAATGACATCCGAGTGGGACTGGGGTAGTTTATCCCCCCACACACCACCTGGGCTGCTTTCTGACAGAATGATCACATCAGGGTTTATTTCTGCAGGCCTTGTCTCGTCCAGCAGCGCCAGTCGGACGTCTGATTTCTGAATAGAGGCCTGACCCAGTGCCACGGCCTGTCGGAGCTCCACATGAAAAGTGAGTGATTTATCATTGGGGTTCAGACATTTGGGTTGAGTAACAAAGGTAAAGAGCTGCTCTCAGCAGTGCGAGCAGCGCTAGCTGAGCGGTGCAGCTCCTCTCCTGAGACCCACTACATCTGCAGAAACTCAACCCACGGACGGAGCCAGCAATCAACAAGATGGATTTCACCTCAGACGTTCGCCTCAAGTGACCCAATTAGAAAAATACTTTTGTGTGTTATTATTACTGCAAGAAATCATTATAGATACAAAATTAGACTTGAGATATATTCTCGGACCACTTATGAATACTACCAAAGTTATCTTTGCCTCAGTAAGGAGCGCTGGAGTTTTTTTCTCCCTCTGCTGTAGATGGGGGAAATCCCTTAGCACTAAGGCAGAGAAAGAAACCATATACTCTTGAATCAAAGTTACATCCACTCATTAGATGCTTTTATTTCTTCAGCTCATTTTCTTCAAATCCCAAAGTAAACCTTTAAGCCTCTGTATACAGTCTGCAGTATATCTGCCAAGACACTTACAACTAATACAATAAAACACAAACACTTACACAATTGACCCTATGAACTCTTACCATTGCACTCATGCACACAATCAACTGAGATGGACCGTTCTCGATTTCTTATGACGCTATGTCAAGTTATTATCAATTGATGATCACTTTCCTGAACGTGAACTCATTGCTTTGATTACTTAAAGCAAGTTTTAATTGACTTGTTGGTAATTCCTCATGCGAGATGCCTATCTGAAAACAAGCAAGCCAGATGTGTTTGGGCACTGTTGAGAAATGGACAATGCTATTGAGTTACAACCATTATTCACTTTTGGAGGCTTCTGTTTGGACGACATGGTGAGTTTGACTGAGAAACAGCTGCATCTGCTTCAGGCAGGGGGAATGAGCCACGCCAACGGCCGAGTCGCTCTATGGCCCCTCTTTTGTTTATGCCTACGATGAGTTGCGGAAAGCGTGATTGGTCATAGAGCGTTGTATTCTATCCACATGGTTATCAATCACTTCAAGGGCTCCCAAACAGGGAGGCCATTTTCCCATAATCATTCAGTCAGTGAGACCATTGCGCTCCACTTTAATGCACCAAATGGACTGACGACTGGCACAGCTCTCTCCCCTCCCGTCCACACCGTTTCGTTCAACTGTCTATAAATCACTCCGTAATGCTGTGACTTTGGCCCTGCGCAACTGTGATTGATGAGATTTGCCCTTAAGCCCTTTTTTCATCTAGTCTACGTGTCATATATCAGTGCTCAGACGCAAATTATTCGTATGAAGTGTGTAACTTACCAGCCAGATTTGAAGTTGTGCCCCTCCACCCCCTTTTTTCATGAGAGAGAATGGAATTAACTTGGTGTATTTCAGACAGACTTTTCTGGCCAAGCATATTGTTTTCCTTGGCCTCACACAGTAAGTCTGCCATTGTGGGCCTTTTTTCATGTCTATAAATATATATTTTTAATTGATCCATGTGGGAACACTTGATTTTAACCAGGATTTAAGAGGATGCTATACTGTGTTAGGGGCCCGGATTTGCTACCCGTATTCTCATAGTGCTTTGATGAAATATGCAGTAAGATCGATAATCACGTTATTTGCCAAATTGCTCATTAAAGAAACTCCAAAGCTCTAGAGAAAGTAACACTTAGTTGAAGTCTAGTGACAAACAGCACAGGAGAGATGAGAAAAGGTTAGCGTGGGGTGTAGATCTACTTTTTGAGAGAGAGAGAGAGAGAGAGAGAGAGAGAGAGAGAGAGAGAGACAGAGAGAGAGAGAGAGAGACAGTGAGAGAGAGACAGTGAGAGAGTCATCTAGCATCCACACCAACCAACCAGTCATCTATCACCCACACCAACCAGCCAGTAATCTATCACCCACATCAACCAGCCAGTCATCTAGCATCCACACCAACCAACCAGTCCTCTATCACCCACACCAACCAACCAGTCATCTATCACCCACACCAACCAGCCAGTCATCTATCACCCACACAAACCAACCAGTCATCTATCACCCACACCAACCAGCCAGTAATATATCACCCACACCAACCAGCTAGTCATCTATCACCCACACCAACCAGCCAGTAATATATCACCCACACCAACCAGCTAGTCATCTATCACCCACACCAACCAGCCAGTAATATATCACCCACACCAACCAGCCAGTCATCTATCACCCACACCAACCAGCCAGTAATATATCACCCACACCAACCAGCTAGTCATCTATCACCCACACCAACCAGCCAGTTATCTATCACCCACACCAACCAGCCAGTCATCTATCACCCACACCAACCAGCCAGTCATCTATCACCCACACCAACCAGCCAGTAATCTATCACCCACACCAACCAGCCAGTAATCTATCACCCACACCAACCAGCCAGTCATCTATTACCCACACCAACCAGCCAGTAATATATCACCCACACCAACCAGCCAGTCATCTATCACCCACACCAACCAGCCAGTCATTCATCACCCACACCAACCAGCTAGTCATCTATCACCCACACCAACCAGCCAGTAATATATCACCCACACCAACCAGCCAGTCATCTATCACCCACACCAACCAGCCAGTCATCTATCACCCACACCAACCAGCTAGTCATCTATCACCCACACCAACCAGCCAGTTATCTATCACCCACACCAACCAGCCAGTCATCTATCACCCACACCAACCAGCCAGTCATCTATCACCCACACCAACCAGCCAGTAATCTATCACCCACACCAACCAGCCAGTCATCTATCACCCACACCAACCAGCCAGTCATCTATCACCCACACCAACCAGCCAGTCATCTATCACCCACACCAACCAACCAGTCATCTATCACCCACACCAACCAGCCAGTCATCTATCACCCACACCAACCAGCCAGTCATCTATCACCCACACCAACCAGCCAGTAATATATCACCCACACCAACCAGCCAGTAATATATCACCCACACCAACCAGCCAGTAATATATCACCCACACCAACCAGCCAGTAATATATCACCCACACCAACCAGCCAGTAATATATCACCCACACCAACCAGCCAGTCATCTATCACCCACACCAACCAGCCAGTCATCTAGCATCCACGCCAACCAGCCAGTCATCTATCACCCACACCAACCAGCCAGTCATCTATCACCC